>NW_004444006.1:13241648-13262234 GCF_000243295.1 Trichechus manatus latirostris
CGTTCTCTGTCAGTTTTCTCACTCCATTTGGTGCTTGGTTGAGTTCTTTATCTCTTCATTTGATGTTTTAGGGTTTCAGGATTGTTGTATTCTCTGTTCAGCTTAGTTTTTCGGATCTTTGCTGTGGATGGATGGCGTGGTGCTTCTGCCTAGAGCGCCGTTTTGCCGGAACTCCAGATTACTCATTCTTGAAAGTAATGGCAAAAGTAGAGGATCTATGTGTTTGTTTGTACCCATGCTTATTCTAAAAATATTAGAAACAAAGTAGATGGGTTACTTACGTTGATAATATGGGTTTTAGATCAAGGTGAACTGAGGGGAATGATGGGGAAAACCTGGTTTTCTTACTGCAAAGTGCCCTCTTAACTTGAGCTGTGGGCTTGCTGCCATCTTCCGGGGGGAGCTTTTTTCATCTCCTAGTTGAATAATATGTGGGGGCTGATGATCTTTTCAATTTCTGTCTCTTAGTGTTGATATCAAATAAGCATTTTCCAATAATATCCAGTCAATCCATTTAGGTTCTTGTATCCTAGTGAAAAATAGTTTGCCTCAATAATAGTCTGTACATGTAAGTGTTCAAGCTTTTAGTATGTAGTAGGTCTTAATATAAGTATTACTGTATGTCTTAAGTAATATTTTACCTTAAAGCTCTATTTAGACTAAAACTTGTGCTACTTTTTTTTTTTTTTTAGGACAGCCAGTAGAGGGGACTTCATGTTTTCTGCGGATCGTTTGGTAGGTGGAGGCTTTCCATTTTCATTTCATTGTTGCACCTGGTACAAAAGGCCAAGGGCTTTTTTGTTCTAGAGCATTCTGGGAGTGAGAGAGATTATACCAAATAACTATTATCTTGTTAGGCTTCTGAGGTGTTGTTTCCACTGCTGACTAAACCTCTGTGTCAATATCCTTTCATCCCAAACCATTGCCCATGAACTCATTCCCTATAGTCCTCAGGTACCACTACTTCTCAAAATGGTTCTTTGTAATTTGTTCCTCAGCAACCTTTAAATGCCTCATCTTAGGGCAATGAAGTGAAGTATGCATTAAAAGAAAAGCAAGGATGTAAAGAGACTAGTGGTTAACCTTTGTGGTATCCAGTAATGCATAACGACTAACATTTTCTTGTAGTTTATATGAAAACAAACGAACAAACAAAAAAACACTTTGCCGTCAAGTCAATTCCGACTCATAGCCACCCTATAGGACAGAGTAGAACTGCCCCATAGGGTTTCCAAAGAGCAGCTGGTGGATTCAAACTGCCAACCTTTTGGTTAGCAGCTGAGTTCTTAACCACTGCCCCACCAGTTTACATGAAGGTATTTTTAAATTGCCTATTCTTTTCTGTACTATCCTCACATATGAAATACTAAGTTGGACTGTCTGCGCTTTCCTCAGGGACTTCTTATTAGAATTGACCAAGCCCAATTCTGTTTAACTAGTATAATCTGAGAAGATCTCAGGCCAAATTGGCTTTTCTTCAGGGTAAGCACTGTGTTTCTTTTGTTTATATTTAATCATCATGCTCAGTGCTTGGGATGAGGTTGACACATTTTCTGCTGTGGTTATTGGTGTTCATTCATTCATGAAGTATATACTAAAATCACGTGTGTCAGGCACTTGCTAGGCTGTGTTCAGGGGAAGGGGGTACAGCAGTGAAGACTATAGACATGGTTCTGGCCTTTGTGGAGCATACAATCTAAATACTGTTGCCAGTATTTAGTTTGGGAAGGAAAGAGATGTGGTTTATTAACCTCTCGTTATAATCAGAGAGTAGAAGATAGGTTATTAAAGGGAATGTAAGAAAAACTTTTAATTTAGCTTTTACTTGGGGAATTTATTCTAAAAGAGCGTAGACAACCCCATTCTACTTTTGGCATTAAATATTCTTGGTTCAGAGACCAATTTATTTAAAATTATTTGAGCCTCCAGGGCACTAATATACCTTGGATTATACCAAGATAAATGTAGTTGACTTTCTTGGGGTAATAGGTCATTCTGTCTTATATGCTTTTATGAAACCAAAGAACAGATTCAGGGAGGAAGGAACTTGTGACTTAATAGATTCTGGGGAGAGAAGAGGGATCTTGGTGGCCACTGGTAGAAAATGTATCCTCTTTCTTTCTTTTGCTTTCCTTGTGGGCTTTTTCTACAGAAAGTATGAGTTAGGTTCATGCCTATTGTAAAATTCTTCCCTGAAAGGGCGGGCATTATACCTTAGTCAAATAAGATAATAAGGACCTAGGGCATAATTTAGCTGAAGGAATGGTAATTTGGATCTCTCTGTTCTTTGCAGTTAGCTCTGAGGATTCTGGTATTTTGTGTGGGGGGAGGGAGTAGATGGTCCTTTGTGGTGGGAGTAGGGATTGGAGCTGTTTAGGTTTCCATTGTTGAGGATTTCTAGTACACTATCTCATCTAGCACAAGAATCCCATTATAATTGACTTTAATTTTATCCTAAATTTGCCAGGGTTGGCTTCCCTGGCCCTCGGATCCTTAGGTTCTCTACCTTTTAGTCACTCTTTTTCTGGTTTTTTATGTTTTCCTGTAAGGCTTGCATATATTATCATTTCTGTCCCAGGGTTGCAGGGGATGGGGTGGGAGATAAAGACTCCTGGAGGAGTGTTTCTAGGTGGAGGCAATCTAAGCTCTTTAAAGAAAAGAATCCTCTTCTACACTTGTAATTTGCTAATAAGAGATATATATCTCCACAGAAGATGGTGGCTAGAGATGAGTGTGCACACGCTTGTGCACACACGTAGTCATGAGGTTCTTGGGCCCTCTGTCTGTTGCTGTGGGCTGACAGAGTGCTGAACCATTTAGCACTGATCCTTTTTAATTGCAGCAGAGTGTTGTGTTGTGATAACAGAGCGTTGGGCCTGGCAATTCTCCCTGCTGTTCCTGATTCTCAATCAATAATGTAATGTTGATTGGGGAAAATGTGCATTGTATTAGGTTCTGGTTGCTTATAGAAATACCGTATCTGGTTTTTGAAGGCTGTTCTTAGTAGTTCTGAGTGATTCTTTCCTCTGTACCATATATCAAGATTGTTGGGAG
Organism: Trichechus manatus latirostris; assembly: GCF_000243295.1. Lineage (NCBI taxonomy): Eukaryota > Metazoa > Chordata > Mammalia > Sirenia > Trichechidae > Trichechus > Trichechus manatus. The sequence continues at coordinate 13,244,703 of NW_004444006.1, forward strand.
CCTTTTCTTTAACTGAGAAGCTCCAGTGCATTAGACTGGATCCTACTTAAAGCTCAGTAAATTGGTTCAGCCTATCTGCTAATTTAAATAGGAAGTTTTAGGCTTTATTTACATTGTGGTGGTCCTTTATTAAAAAAGAATCCAGCTTAGCAACTTCAAAGGTACTGAACAAGGCCGAGCAGTTCCCAATGAACACTATTTCCAGAGTAACCAGGAGTATATTACTTCCAAGGGTGCCTGTCATGACTATTGCCACTTGTAATTTTGCATGTCTCATAATATAGCCTAGATGAAGTGAATGAGAATCAGAAGGCATACTTCAATATTTTAGTGGTTATTATGTGCCTAAAAGAGGGTGGATACCTAGCAGCAAGCAGCCTGGCATTTGGAGAATCCCTGCATCTAACAAGTGATGGGGAGCCACTTCCTACCTCCAAAAGCTGAAGTTTTGCCTAGCATGCTACTGACTCTCTACCTAGTGTTCAGCTCATGAGACTAACAGCTAACAAGAGGTTCTCAGCAGGTTCTCAACTTATTCTTTTTTTGATTCTCTAGATCAGACTTGTTGTGGAAGAGGGATTGAATCAGCTGCCATATAAAGAATGCATGGTAACCACTCCAACAGGTAACCAGGGCCATTACTCTCATATTTTCCTCATAAGTATTCTGAGATGGACTTGGGGGAAAATGGAAAGAAAGCAGTCTGATTAAAATCAATATGCAAAATGAGGAGTCTAGGTGGAGCTATTCTTGTTAACATCTTAATAAACTTGGAAACATTTAGTAAAGAAATATATGTGGGTGACTTCTTGTTAATGGCTTGCTTGTCAATTCAAGTTAAAGGTTAATTAATATTCTTCAGCATACAGGTATTTCCTGTTATGATGGTCCATTGGGATCAGAGTTAAGAATTGCTGGCAGCTTATCGTCCTCTGTGGGGAAGCTGCTGGTGTTAATAAATGATTTGGCATTGAAACTCCAGGTAAAAGGATGAGACCTCAAACAAACACAACACAACACAACACAACAAAGAAAAGCAATAAGAATTGGAAAAGGTGCTTTGTTTTACTATTTAAAAGAAAGCAGCCAAAGATCCATGTATCAGTCTTGAAGTTCTGATTTGGTTCTTTAGTAAATAGTGGAAAATTGTTCTATTCAGAGGGTTGACTTTATGAAAATTGAGGGTTGAGCTTGTTGCATTATAATTGACACAAATTCAGGATGAGACCAAGGTTTCAGCATGTCTTGGTAACTGCTTCAGCTTCTCTGCTTTTAAGGAAGAATCAAGGCTCATAAAAAGGGATGAAATGAGGAGGCTTTCTGCTGTGGGTCACAGTTGGGTTCCATTTTGAATTGATGGGAATTACAGCATTCTCTGAGTGCAGTGATTCTCTTCTGAATTCAACTTGAGAAATGTGTATGAATATCATGCTATAATAATACCTGTTCTCACTTGATGAAGCCTGCCTTTCCCAATTTATCTCCACAAGTTTTTATGAAGAATTAAGAAATATGAAAAAAGCATGACTAATTTCATTACTTTCACAGGGAACCTAAGGTGTTATAGTGTGTCTGGAGAAGAGTTGCTCTGTACCCATCTGATTTAAACTATAGGCACCTTTTAAAATAAGTAGGTTGCTCCAGTGATGAAAGATAAATTCTTTGGTTTTATTCCTCCTCAACAGGGTACAAATATGAAGGAGTGAAATTTGAGAAGGGAAATTGCGGGGTCAGCATAATGAGAAGCGGTAGGTTTGCATGTTTCCATTTTGTCTTTTTTCATGCATAGAAACAGTTGCTGTTTTTCAGAAGGAAGGTGTGCTTGTTTGTCATAATTGCAGCCTGTTTTAGCTTATATCTCACCACCTGTGTTGTCTATCCTCCTGGTGCCTTGTAGTCATGGCTGTTGTGTTGCTGAGTTTAGCTAATTTTAACTGTAGAGCATCTTCTCTAGTGGCATGCCTCCATGACAAGCCAACTTTTAAAGTGATTCAGGGGAGGGTATGCTGGAAAGAGATGAATTCTTTTTTTAATGTATAAAAATTCCTTTTTCTCTTCTGGCTATGAGGTTATATTTGTGAACAGTTGAATACTTCCAATAAAATAGGAACTTTAAGGTTGTTTGTTTTTTTTTTAGGAGACCTCTCTTAAGCAGTGGTAGGATTCTCAGGACAATGTTGTTCAATCTTTTAAAATTGGTGAATAGAGATGGACTTTTCACCCAGCAAAATGTTTTCAAGGTTCGGCTCCTTTCCAAAGGCAGGTTTTCCCTAAGTGTGGTTCTTGCACTCCTAGGGCATACCAAATGACTTGGAGTGATGCACAGACAGAATTGTTTTTAACTTTAATATTTATTTGTTGATTTTCATATATATTAGAAAGAAAATGGTTTTTTATGTTTACAGTAATGATATAAAATTTATTGAAAATATTAAGTAATAATAATATAGGTAGAATTCTGATATAGCCTAAAATCTTGAAGATGGTATGAGAATGGCTGACTTTTGGAAAATACTTCCTGAAAGAAATTCAGACTCAAAAATAGCTCTGTGTTCACAGAAACCAAGGGGGGTCATGGTAGTGCTTCTCCAGCCGGGGTTGTTATTGTTGTTAGGTGCCATTGAGTCAGTTCCGACTCATATCGACCCAATGCACAAAAAAACGAAACGCTGCCTGCTCCTGTACTATCTTGACAATTGTTGCTATGCTTAAGCCCATTGTTGCAGCCACTGTGTCAGTTCATCTCATTGAGGGTCTTCCTCTTTTTTGCCGACCCTCTGCTTTACTGAGCATGATGTCCTTCTCCAGGGACTGCTCCCTCCTGATAACATGTCCAAAGTACGTGAGATGAAGTCTCCCCATCCTTGCTTCTAAGGAGCATTCTGGCTGTACTTCTTCCAAAACTGATTTGTTCATTCTTCTGGCAGTCCATGGTATATTCAATATTTTTTGCCAACACCATAATTCAAAGGCATCGATTTTTCTTTGGTCTTCCTTATTCATTGTCCAGCTTTCGCATGCATATGAGGCGATTGAAGATACCATGGCTTGGGTCAGGTGCATCTTTGTCCTCAAAGTGACATCTTTGCTTTTCAACACTTCAAAGAGGTCTTTTGCAGCAGATTTGCCCAATGCAATGCGTCTTTTGATTTCTTGACTGCTGCTTCCATGGGTGTTGATTGTGGATCCAAGTAAAATGAAATCCTTGACAACTTCAATCTTTTCTCCGTTTATCGTGATGTTGCTTATTGGTCCACTTGTGAGGATTTTTGTTTTATGTTGAGGTGTAATCCATACTGAAGGCTGTAGTCTTTGATCTTCATCAGTAAGTGCTTCATGTCCTCTTCACTTTCAGCAGGGAAAGTTGTGTCATCTGCATAATGCAGGTTGTTAATGAGTCTTCCTCCAATCCTGATGCCGCATTCTTCTTCATATACTCCAGCTTCTCAGATTATTTGTTCAGCATACAGGTTGAATAAGTATGGTAAAAGGATACAACCCTGGTGCACACCTTTCTTGCTTATAAACCACGCAGTATCCCCTTGTTCTGTTTGAACAACTGCCTCTTGGCCTATGTACAGGTTCCGCATGAGCACAATTAAGTGTTCTGGAATTCCCATTCTTCGCAATGTTATCCATAATTTGTCGTGATCCACACAGTCGAATGCCTTTGCATAGTCAATAAAACACAGGTACAACTCTTTCTGGTATTCTCTGCTTTCGACCAAGATCCATTTGACATCAGCAGTGATATCCCTCGTTCCACGTCCTGTTCTGAATCCCACTTAATTTCTGTCAGTTCCCTGTTGATGTACTGCTGCCACCATTTTAAAATGATCTTCACCAAAATTCTGCTTGTTTGTGATATTAATGATATTGTTCGATAATTTTCGCATTCTGTTGGATCACCTTTGTTTGGAATGGGCACAAATATGGATCTCTTCCAATCAGTTGGCCAGGCTACTGTCCTCCAAATTTTTTGGCATAGACGAATGAGCACCTACAGCGCTGGATCCATTTGTTGAAACATCTCAATTGGTATTCTGTCAGTTCCTGGAGCCTTGTTTTTTGCCAATGCCTTCACTGCGGCTTAGACTTCTTCCTTCAATACCATCGGTTCTTGATTATATGCTACATCCTGGAATGGTTGAATGTCAACCAATTCTTTTTGGTACAGTGACTCTGTGTATTCCTTCCATCTTCTTTTGATGCTTCCTGAGTCGTTCAGTATTTTCCCAGTAGAATCTTTCAGTGTTGCAACTCGAGGCTTGAATTTTTTTCTTCAGTTCTTTCAGCTTGAGAAATGCTGAGCATGTTCTTTCCTTTTGATTTTTTAACTCCAGGTGTTTGCACATTTCGTTATAATACTTTATCTTTGAAGTCTTCTCTTCAGCTCTTTTACTTCATCATTTCTTCCCTTCTCTTTAGCTACTCTACATTTGAGAGCAAGTTTCAGAGTCTCTTTTCACATTCATTTTGGTCTTTTCTTACTTTCCTTTCTTTTTAATGACCTCTTTATTTCTTCATGTATGATGTCCTTGATGTCATTCCATAACTCTTCTGCTCTTCAGTCATTAGTGTGCAGTGTGTCAAATCCATTGAGACAGTCTCTAAATTCAGGTGTGATATACTCAAAGATCATATTTTGGCTCTTGTGGACTTGCTGTAATTTTCTTCATCTTCAACTTGAACTTGCGTGTGAGCAATTGATCTGTTCCACAGTTGGTCCTGGCTTGTTCTGACTGATGATATTGAGCTTTTCCATCATCTCTTTGCACAGATGTAGTCAATTTGATTCATGTGCATTCCATCTGGTGAGGTCCACGGGTATAGTAGCAGTTTATGTTGTTGAAAAAAGGTATTTGCAATAAAGAAGTGCTGGATCCATTTATTGAAACATCTCAACTGGTGTTCCGTCAGTTCCTGGAGCCTTGTTTTCTGCCAGTGCCTTCAGTGCAGCTTGGACTTCTTCCTTCAATACCATCGATTCTTGATTATATGCTACATCCTGAAATGGTTGAGCATCAACCAGTTCTTTTTGGTACAGTGACTCTGTGTATTCCTTCCATCTTCTTCTGATACTTCAGAATTCTGTCATGTGATCTCCTGCGTTGTTTCCATCACCAAGGCCATATTTTCCAACTACCAATCCTTTTTTGTTTCTAGCTTTCACATTCCAATCACCAGTAATTATCAGTGCATCTTGATTGCATGTTTGATCAATTTCACACTGCAGACTTAATAAAAATCTTCAATTTCTTTATCTTTGGACTTATCGATTGTGCGTAAATTTGAATAATAGTTGTATTAACTGGTCTTCCTTGTAGGCATATGGATATTATCCTATCACCAGACAGTGTTGTACTTCAGGATAGATCTTGAAATTTCTTTTTGATGATGAATGTGACACCATTCCTCTTCAATTTGTCATTCCTGGTATAGTAGACTTTATGATTGTCCAATTCAAAATGGCCAATACCAGTTCATTTCAGCTCACTGATGCCTGGGATATCAATCTTTATTTCATTTTGACGACTTCCAATTTTCCTAGATTCATACTTTGTACATTCCACATTCTGATTATTAATGAATGTTGGCAGTTGTTTCTTCCCATTTTGAGTCGTGCCACATCAGCAAGTGAGGATCCCAGAAGCTTGACTCCATCCATGTCATTAAGGTTGACTCTACTCTGAGGAGGCAGCTCTTCCCCAGTGGTAATTTGAGTGTCTTCCAACCTGAAGGCTCATCTTCCGGCACGATATCAGACAGTGTTGTGCTGCTATTCATAATGTTTTTATTGGCCAATTTTTTCAGAAATAGGCTGCCAGGTCCTTCTTCCTAGTCTTTCTTAGTCTGGAAGCTCTGCTGAAAACTGTCCACCATGGATGACCCTGCTTATATTTGAAATACCAGTGGCATAGCTTCCAGCATCACAGCAACACGCAAACCACCACAGTACAAACTACACCCTGGGTGGGGGAAACTATATACTACTTTTTCACTGTTTGCCTGCAAAGCCTCTGTCATTGAACTCAGTGCTGAATTAAGGTATGTCTTCTGATGCCACCTTGATCTAAAAGATCCTTTGGTCTTCAACCCCCATTCTTTCATAAATCTTTTATATTTTTTTCAGATTAAATGGATGTGGTCACATAAGTTGAGTCCCAAGTTTAGACAGTTTAAAGGCTTCTTCAAAATATAGAATAAAAGTATGCCTGATATTAAACAGCTCAGCAGTAGCTTACCAAACCATTTTATTTTCTGTAATCATGGAGGCATGGCAACTTTAATCCTGGAAGCCAGCAATAAAACTAGCTTACCCTAGTTTCATGGACCAGCCCTTACCCTAATGTATGACGAGCCCTAAATATAAAATATGAATACATCAGAAGTAAAAGCTGTTGACTTTAAGAAGAATTTCTTCCTTCTTGACAATGCCCTTTTTATTAATAGTCGTGAAGTCTGTTTTGTCCTATTCTTGGACTTTCACTCTATCTCCCTTCAACCCTTTTTTACTTCTTTTTTTTATTGTTGTACTTTAAGTAAAAGTTTACAATTCAAGTTAGTCTCTCATACAAAAATTTATACATACATTGTTATGTGACCCAAGTTGCTCTCCCTATACTGTGACAGCACGCTTCTTTTACTTCTTTTTTATTTTCTTCTTTAAGGTGAGGCAATGGAGCAAGGTTTACGAGACTGCTGTAGATCCATAAGAATTGGAAAGATCCTGATTCAGAGTGATGAGGAAACACAAAGAGCCAAAGTATATTATGCCAAGTTCCCCCCAGACATTTACCGGAGAAAAGTCCTTCTGATGTATCCAATTCTGAGTGAGTGGCTTGAATTTGAAATTTGTAACCTTTTGGTTAGGGTTTAAATTCAACTTAGTGTCTGCCTCCTAAGTACCCTTATATACAGGTAAAAACAGTTTCTAAATATATTTGTTTTTCTCAGTTGGATTTGGAGTTACTGGGGAATTTTTATTGTATGATAAGAAAATGTACATTAGTCAAACTTTATTAGCTCCAAATAGCTTCTATCTTGAACACATAGAAGCAAAAGATTTCTTGTGGATTGAATTGTGTCCCCTCAAAATATGTATTGAAGTCCTGGCCGCTGTATCTGTGGATGTGATCCTGTGGAAATAGGAGTTTTCTTTTTTTATGTTAATGAGTCATACCAGAGTAGGATGGGTCCTGAACCTAATCCCTTATGAGTAGTCGCTTATAAAAAGGGAAAGTGAACATGGAGAGTGACACATAGGGAGAAGACCAACACCAAGTGATGATAGAGGCAGATGCATCTACAAGTCCAGGAATACCAAGGATTGCCAGCAGCTAGTGGAAGCTGAAAGAGACAAAGAAGGACCTTTCCTTAGAGCTGACAGCCTGAATTCAGACTTCTAGCCTTCTGAACTGTGAGAAAATAAATTTCTGTTCTTTAAAGCCACCCACTTGTGGTATTCTGTTATGGCAGCACTACGTAACTGTGATGGTTAAGATTGTGTGTCAACTTGGCTAGGCCATGATTCTCAGTGTTTTGGCAGTCATATAATGTTGTGATTACTTCCCTGTTGAGATCTGATACGTGATCACCCACATGATGAGATCTACTGTGAGTAGCCAGTCAGTGGCCTGCATCAAGTGTGGGCAGACGTTCAGGCAGGGCTCGGGGGCTTTTGCTCATTCTGGATCCTGCAGCTGGCTCCTGTTCGTCTGACCTCTGGTTCTTGGGACTTGAGCTAGCAGCTTACCTGTGGTCTTGCCTTCCAATCTTGGGATTCGTTGATCTTCACAGCCTGTGAGCAAAAGCCCTGCTCTCCGGCCTGCCAGTCTTGGGTTCGCCAGCCCCTGCATCTACGTGAATCAGGAGAAGCCTCTTTCCTGACCCACAGACTTGGGACATTACAGCCTCTACAACCACATGAGCCATTTCCTTGGTATAAATCTCTCTCTCTATATATATATATATATTTGTACACTTTACTGGTTTTGCTTCTCTAGAGAACCCAGCCTAAGACGGTAACTAAGACAGTATTTGGTACCAGGGAGTGGGGATGCTGCTCTAACAAATACCAAAAGCGTTGAAGTTGTTTTGGAATTGGATAATTGGCAGAGGCTGGAAGAATTTTGATGCACTTGGTAGTAAGAGCCTAGACTGCCTTGAAGAGACTTTTGGTAGAATTTTGGATATTAAGGGACATTCTAAGGAGGGATCAGAAAGAATGAGAGCTGTGAGGAAAGCTCCTGTTATCATGAACACAGTGTTGCTAGAAATGTGGGCATTAAATGTGCTTCTGGTGAGTTTTTAAAAGGATATGATGAACATGTTTTTTAACACTGGAATAAAGGTGATCCTTGTTATAAAGTAAAAAAAAACTTGTCTGCAGTATTAGAATGTTTTGCTGAAAGTAGAACTTGTAAGTGATGAATATTTAGCTAAGGAGATTTCTAAGCAAAATCTTGGAGATGCAGTGTGGTTTCTCCAGTTGCTTATAGTAAAATACGGGAGGAAAGAGATAGACTGAGAAATGAAGTGTGCGAAAAAAAACCCCAAACTTTAAGATTTAGAAAATTCTATTGCGAAAACTAAGAGAACATGCCTTGGAAAGGACACTAAGGCTTTGGCAACACAACCATTTGCTAAAGAGATTAGGTCTGTGAGCAATGGATCTAATCAACCATCTCAGCAGAAACCCTGTCATCTTAGATTGAAAGGGACAGAGACAGGATAAAATGAATTAAAGCTGTCTGTCTCTTAGAGTTCTATAGGCAGGAAACAGGCCAATGGAGCTGTTTTGTTGCAAACATCTGTTGTCCTTCAAAAAAAGGAAGGGACTATCCCAGGAGCAGTTCAGAGACCAGCAGAACTGTCCAAAGGAGCATGGGGGACAGGGCCTCTATTTCCTTGATTTTATAGAGTGGAGCCACTGTGCCCTAGATTTTAAAGTGTTTCAGAGTGGGTTTGCTGCCAGCTTGTTTCTGGATGGTGGGCCTGCCATTCCAATAGGCCAAGAGAATGGGCTGTTGCCCAAAGTTGAGAGGGCAGGGCTGCTGTGCCAATGGGTCAAGAGACATAGCCACCTAGGGCTGAGGGATTGGGGTCACTGCTCCAGTGGGCCAGAAGAATGGTGCCTCCCAAAACTAAGGGCACAAGGATGCCATTTCAGTGAGCTGACACCCAGGGCTGAGGGGCTGCCCTGTCCGGGATCTGGAGTTTGAGGCCAGTACCCTGAGTTTGGAGGATGGGGCCATTGCCCAGATGTGCCTGGAAAACAGAAGATTAGTTTCAGAACTTGAAAGCTAACGCAATTTTCCCTGCTGGGATTTCGACTTGCTTGGTACCCGTGACACCTTCTTTGCCTCCAGTTTCTCTCTTTTGGAATGGAAATGTCTACCTATTCATGTCCCACCATTTTATTTTGGAAGCAGATAACTTGTATTTTAGTTTTCACAGGTCCACAGATGGAAAAGAATTTTGCCCCAGGACAGAACACACCTGGAATCTCACCCATACTTGATTTAGATGATTCAGAAGATAAGATTTTGGAATTAGAATTGATGTTGGAATGGGTTAAGACTCTTGGTGATGATATGATAGGGTAAATGTGTTTTTCATGTGAGAAGGACATGGATTTTGGGGGGCCGAAGGGTGGCCCCTATAATTTTGTGTACCCTAAAAATATGTATTAAAGCCCTGGCCCCTGTACCAGTGAATGTGATCCTGTTCAGAAATAGCGTATTCTTTTGTTATATTAATAAGATCATACTAGAGTTGCATGGGTCCTGAAACTAATTATTTCTGAGTTATAAAAAGAGTGGAATAGACACAGAGACACATACACAAGGGGAAGACAGATGCCAGGGAACACCAAAGAACACCAAGGAACTCATGGGACTGCTGACAAAGACTAGAGCCATGCCCTGAATTCGGACTTTTAGCCTCCAGAACTGTGTCCAAACTGTGCTTTAAAGCCATCCACTTGTGGCATTTCTGTTATGGCAGCACTAGGTAACTAAGACAGAATTTAGTGATATATAGAACACAGAACATTGACCCCTCTGGAGCCCAATGAGTACAGCAGTGATTTTCTCAAGGATTTATTCTCTCTTGAGGTCGTATTTTTTTTTCCTGTTTCCTAAGCTTACTCAGATCATACATGGCATAGTCCCAAGAGGGGATTTAAATTTGATATTTCAAATATTGCATGAATTTAGGGCATGTCATGTATTTGATAACTGCAAAGTGTATGTGTCATATCCATTACTGAAAATAACATCGTTGATAAAGAATGTTGTTGTTAGGTACCATCGAGTTGATTCCAATTCATAGTGACCCCATGTGACAGAGTAGAACTGCCCCATAGGGTTTCCTAGGCTGTAATCTTTACAGGAGCAGATTGTCAGGTCTTTCTCCCATGGAGCTGTTGGGTGGATTCAAACTGCCAACCTTTGATTAGCAGCCAAGCACTTAACTGTTGAGCCACCAGGGCTCCGTTGATAAAAAGAATAGGTACCTTCAAATGAAGCTTTGCCTTGTGGTGTCTTATGTTAGATTGCTGAACTGCCCTTACTTTAAAGACTTTTTGAGATTAATGTTAAAGTTGCTACTAATGCATTTGGTTGTCATTTGATTTCAGGCACTGGAAATACTGTAATTGAAGCTGTAAAGGTTCTTATAGAACATGGAGTTCAACCCAGTGTTATCATCCTACTCAGTCTGTTCTCCACTCCTCATGGTGAGTTCAGCATGGGGCAGTAACTGGGATTCCAGATGGTTGTGGAATGGTTAAGTCTGCATCTGTCTAACCTCTCATTTGGAAAAAAAAAGTTTATTTAATCTCAAATTAAATACAAATATTATTTTGGTAGTTATAACTTAAATTTGTCATTTCTAGGCTTGGTGATAATATTTTACAGCATTCTGATGTTGTTCAAATTCAAATGGAGAAGTACGAATTAACCCCGTTGAAAGAAATTACAATTGTTTTCTTGGTGACCCAGTTTGGGTAGAGCATGAAAATGGCTGAAATCCCCTTATTTCCCTTGATTCCTTGTTTGAGCCTGAGAACTCCTCTGAAACAGCAAGAAGCTTGAGGTTCTAGTTAGCACTCTGGTCTTAACTAAAGTAGGCTTTGTAGTGTGAAGTGAAGAGCAGAAGTTTTTATAAGTTAGACTTCTTTATTTATTATGCTTTAGGTGAAAGTTTAAAGAGCAAATTAGTTTCTCATTCAACAATTTATACACAAATTGTTTCGTGACATTGGTTGCAATCCTCCCAATGTGTCAACACTCTCACCTTCTCTACTGCAGATTCTCCATTTCCATTTGTCCCATTTTCCTGTTCCTTCCTGCCTTCTTGTCTTTACTTTGGGGCAGGTGTTGCCCATTTGGTCTCATTTACATGGCTGAGCTAAGAGGCATGTTTCTCATGTGTGTTATTGTTTGTTTTACAGACTTGTGTAATCTTTGGCTGAAGGGTGAACTTTAGGAGTGACTTAAGCTCTGAGTTAAAAGGGTGTCTGGGTGCCATAGTCTCGGGGTTCCTCCAGTCTCTGTCAGAAACTAAATCTGGTCTTTTTTTGAGAATTTGAATTTTGTTCTACATTTTTCTCCAGCTCTTGTCTGGCACCCTCTATTGTGATTCCTGTCAGAGCGGTAGGTGTGGGTAGCCCGTCACCATCTAGTTGTTTTGGGCTTAGGCTGGTGGAGGCTGTGGTACCTGTAGTCCATTAGTCCTATGGACTAACATTTCCCATGTGTTTTTGGTTTTCTTCTCCTTTGCTCTGAACGGGATGGGACCAGTAGATGTATCTTAGATGGCAACTCACAAGCTTTTAAGACCCCAGACACTCACCAAAGTTGGATGGAGAACATTTTCTTTATGAACTACGTTATGCCAATTTACCTAGATGTCCCCTGAGACAATGGTCCCCAGCTCTCAGCCTAGTAACTCTATACCTCAGGGTGTTTGAATGTGTCTATGAAATTCTATGACTTTGCCTTGGTCATGTTGTGCTGACTTCCCCTATATTGTGTGTTGTCTTTCCCTTCACCAAAGTTACCACTTACCTGCTATCTAGTTAGTGATTTCCCCTCCCCACCCTTGTAATCATCAAAGATTGTTTCTTTCTATGTGTAAACCTTTTCTTGAGTTTTTATAACAGTGGCCTCATACAGTATTTGTCCTTTTGTGATTGACTTATTTCACTCAGCTTAATGCCCTCCAGATTCATCCACTTTGTGAGATATTTTGCAGATTTATCATTGTTCTTTATCGTTGCATAGTATTCCATTGTGTGTATGTACCATAGTTTGTTTATCCATTCATCTGTTGATGGGCACTTAGGTTGTTTCCATCTTTTTGCTATTGTGAATAATGCTGCAATGAACATGGGTGCACATACGTCTATTCTTGTGATGGCTCTTATTTCTCTAGGATATATTCCTAGGAGTGGGATTGCTGGATCATATGATATTTCTATTTCTAGCTTTTTGAAGAGGTGCCATATCATTTTCCATAGGGTTTGTACCATTTTACATTCCTACCAGCAGTACACAAGAGTACCAATCTCCCCACAACCTCTCCAACATTTGTTATTTTCCATTTTATTGATTCATGACAGTAATGTTGGAATGAGATATTATCTCATTGTAGTTTTGATTTGCGTTTCTCTAATGACTAGTGATGGCAAGCATTTCTTTGGTGAAGTGTCTGTTGATATCCTTTGCCCATTTTTTAATTGAATTATTTGTCTTTTTATTGTTATGGTGTTGCAGTATCTTACAGATTTTAGAGATTAGACCCTTGTCAGATATGTCATGGCCAAAAATTTTTTCCCAATTGGTAGGTTCTCTTTTTGCTCTTTTGGTGAAATTTTTTGATGAGCATAAGTGTTTAATTTTTAGGAGATCCCAGTTATCTAGTTTATCTTCTAGTGTTTGTTCATTGTTAGTTATGGTTTGTGTTATAGATTGAATTGTGTCCCCCTAAAATGTGTGCCAACTTGGCTAGGCCATGATTCCCAGTATTGCGTGATTGTCCACCATTTTGTCATCTGATGTGATTTTCCTATGTGTTATAAATCCTACCACTATGATGTTAAGAGGTAGGATTAATGGTGGTTATGTTAATGAGGCAGGTCTCAATCTACAAGATTAGATTGTGTCTTAAGTCAATCTGTTTTGAGATATAAAAGAGAGAAGTGAGCAGAGATACAGGGAGACCTCATACCACCAAGAAAGAAGCACTGGGAGCATAGTGTATCCTTTGGACCCGGGGTCTTTGTGCTGAGAAGCTCCTTGACCAGGGGGAGATAGATTACAAGGACCTTCACCCAGAGCTGACAGAGACAGAAAGCCTTCCCCTGGAGCTGGCACCCTGAATTTGGACTTCCAGCATCCTAGACTGTGAGAGAATAAATTTCTCTTTGTTAAAGCCATCCATTATGGTATTTCTGTTATAGCAGCATAGATGACTAAGACAGTTTGTATCCTATTTATGCCAATATTAGGTCCCCTAGCCTCCTCAAAGTAGAGTCGACCTTAATGACATGGATGGAGTCAGCCTTTCGGGACCTTCATTTGCTGTTGTGGCACGATTCAAAATGAAAAGAAACAGCTGCAAACATCTATTAATAATCAGAACCTGGAATGTACAAAGTATGAATCTAGGAAAATTGGAAATCGTCAAAAATGAAAGGGAATGCATAAAGATCGATATCCTAGGCATTAGTGAGCTGAAATGGACTGGTATTGGTCATTTTGAATTGGATGATCATATGGCCTACTATGCCGGGAATGACATCTTGAAGAGGAATGGTGTTGCGTTCATCAGCAAAAAGAACATTTCAAGATCTATCCTGAAGTACAGTGCTGTCAGTGATAGGATAATATCTATATGGCTACAAGGAAGACTACTGAATACAGCTATTATTCAAATTTATGCACCAACCACTGAGGCCAAAGTGAAGAAATTGAAGATTTTTACCAACTTCTGCAGTCTGAAATTGATCGAACATGCACTGATAATTACTGGTGGTTGGAATGTGAAAGCTGGAAATGAAGAAGGATCAGTAGTTGGAAAATATGGCCTTGGTGATAGAAATGATGCCAGAGATTGTATGATTGAATTTTGCAAGACCAGTGACTTCTTCAGTACAAATAACTTTTTTTCACCATTTAAACGGTGACTATACACATGGACCTTACCAAATGGAATACACAAGAATCAAATCGACTAAATCTGTAGAAAGAGATGATGGAAAAGCTCAGTATCATCAGTCAGAACAAGGCCAAGGGCCGATTGCAGATCAGACCATCAATTACTCATATGCAAGTTCAAGTTGAAACTGAAGAAAGTTAGAACAAGTCCACGAGAGCCAAAGTACGACCTTGAGTATATCCCACCTGAATTTAGAGACCATCTCAAGAATAGATTTGAGGGGTTGAACACTAATGACTAAAGACAAGATGAGTTGTGGAATGACATCAAGGACATCATACATGAAGAAAGCAAGAGATCATTAAAAAGACAGGAGAGAAAGAAAATACATAAATGGATATCAGAAGAGACTCTGAAACTTGCTCTTGAACATTGAGTAGCTAAAGTAAAAGGAAAAAATGATGAAGTAAAACAGCTGAAAAGAATATTTCAAAGGGCAGCTTGAGAAGACAAAGTATTATGATGACATGTGCAAAGACCTGGAGTTAGAAAACCAAAAGGAAAGAACAAAATTAGCATTTCTCAAGCTGAAAGAACTGAAGAAAAAATTCAAGCCTTGAGTTGCAATACGGAAGGATTCTGCGGGGAAAATATTAAACGACGCAGGAAACATCAAAAGAAGATGGAAGGAATACACAGAGTCACTATACCAAAAAGAATTGGTCAACGTTCAACCATTTCAGGAGGTAACATATTATCAGGAAACGATGGTACTGAAGGAAGAAGTCCAAGCTGCACTGAAGGCATTGGCGAAAAACAAGTCTCCGGGAATTGACGGAATACCAAGTGAGATGTTTCAACAAATGGATGCAGCACTGGAAGTGTTCACTCATCTATGCCAAGAAATTTGGAAGACACCTACCTGGACAATCGACTGGCAGAGATCCATATTTATGCCTATTCTCAAGAAAGATGATCCAATCGAACGCGGAAATTATTGAACAATATCATTATTATCACTTGCAAGCAAAATTTTGCTGAAAATCATTCAAAAGTGGCTACAGCAGTATATCAACAGGGAACTGCCAGCAATTCAAGCCAGATTTAGAAGAGGACATGGAACCAGGGATATCATTGCGATGTCAGATGGATCCTGGCTGAAAGCAGAGAATACCAGAAAAATGTTTACCTGTGTTTTATTGACTATGCAAAGGGCATTTGACTGTGAGGATCCTAACAAATTATGGAAAACATTGCAGAGAATGGGAATTCCAGAACACTTAATTGTGCCCATGACGAATCTGTACGTGGATCAAGAGGCAGTCGTTTGAACAGAACAAGGGGATACTGCATGGTTTAAAGTCAGGAAAGGTGTGCATCAGTGCTGTATCTTTTCACCATACCTATTCAATCTGTATGCTGAGAAAATAATCCGAGAAGCTGGACTATATAAAGAAGAATGGGACGTCAGGATTGGAGGAAGACTCATTAACAACCTGCGCTATGCAGATGACACAACCTTGCTTGCTGAAAGTGAAGAGGACTTGAAGCACTTACTGATGAAGATCAAAGACCACAGCCTTCAGTACGGATTACACCTCAACATAAAGCAAACAAAAATCCTCACAACTCGACCAATAAGCAAAATCATGATAAATGGAGAAAAGATTGAGGTTGTCAAGGATTTCATTTTACTTGGAACCACAATCAACAGCCATGGAAGCCGCAGTGAAGAAATCAAAAGACTCATTGCACTGGGCAAATCAACTGCAAAAGACCTCTTTAAAGTGTCAAAAACCAAAGGTGTCAAGGACTTCCAGCAACAAGGCACTCTAGGCAGAAGCACCATGCCATCCCTCCACAGCAAAGATCCGAAAAACTAAGCCAAACAGAGAAAACAGCAATTCTGAAACCCTAAACATCAAATGAAGAGATAAAGAACTCAGCCAAGCATCAAATGGAGAAAGAAACTGACAGAGAACAGAGAGGGAAGAGACATAAATGCAGAGGTCCCCTATCAGCTAACACAGCACGGATCCACCATCTTGGACTCCTATCAGAGACCAGCGAATACGGGGTATGAGAAAGCAGCTTCACGGAGCTTCCAGCAGGAGACAGAACAACCGGTAACTGGCGATATACGCTTTCCCACCCCCCACCCTTCTTCACTCCCACTCGGCCTCCTCTGCTTCCCGCGGCCACAGTCTCTTGGCCGGGAAGAACCAGCTACTTGGATTCTACCCGCCTGCACTGGCCGACTCCCTGAGTGCCATTTTTGGCTGCTGGTGTTGCTTTTTTCCACTTCTCTTGATTTCTTCCTTACCTCTCACCACCTCCCTCTCCTTTCGTTGAATATCTGGCTCTGTGCGCCATCTTTGCTTCTTCCTGAGGGGCTGTGGAGCTCCGCTTGAGTGTGGAACTGCTTCCCAGTCCGTGCTGCCACGCTGGTGGGATCCTGGGGGTTTTTTGTTTGTTTTCTTTTTCTTTTCTCAAGTTCGGAGGATGTTCGGGCCAGGCAGTGCTATGCGGCTTGGGACCTACCCCTTCAGCTTGCGCAGATGCGCAGAGGGATTCTTGAGAGCATTTGTTTTTTTTTTTTCGTGTTTTTTTTTCTTTTTGGGGGGGATTTGTCTTGTTCTTTTTTTAAAATTTGTTTTGTTTTCTTTTCCCTCTTTTTCCCTTTTTGTCTTCTTCATTACTCAGTTTCTCGTTTCTCTATAATTTCTTTCTCTTCCTGTCCCCTGAATACTGGCGCTGAGTGACACCTCTACGCCTCCTAGCCAGGTTGTACTTCAACACCAGGGACAACTTCCCCAGATCTCGTAGCCACACCGGTGGGATCCCTGGGAGCATTTCTTTTCTTTTTTCTTTCTAATTTTTATTTATTCATTCTTTTCTTTTTTTTCTTCTTCCCCTTTTTGTTTTTCTCCATTTCATACTTTCTCATCTCCACTCCAACGGCAAGCTCCCTAACACTCTTTTTTGTTTGTATGTATGTTTTTGGCTCCTGTTCCTCTCTCCTCTCTCCCATACCCATATTAGCTCCACACATCACAATATCCCCCCTCCATTCTGCCTACCTTCACCATGCGCTTAACATCACACCACAAAGCAGCACAGGCACAGCCTAATGGAACCTGCCCTGCACTGATTACCGACCTGCCCTGGTGGCTGTAGTAACTGGCACAAACAACCAATCCCAGCAACTCCTCTTCAGCTAGACCTGCTCTGCTGTACCATATCTGAGCGACTGAGCCTGCCAATTGGAGAAGGAGGTGAAAAGTATCGTGCCCACAGACGAGCAAACAACAAAGAACACACAGCCCGCCTGTTCAGACATAGCCAAATAAAAAAACAAGGACAAAA
>NW_004444006.1:13266351-13267224 GCF_000243295.1 Trichechus manatus latirostris
GACAGATACATTGACCAATGGAAGAGAATTGAGAACCTAGATTTAAGTCCATCCACGTATGGTTACCTGATCTTCGACAAGCTCCCAAAGTCCATCAAGGGGAAAAGACAGTCTTTTTAACAAATAATGCTGGCAAAACTGGATATCCATCTGCAAAAAAAAAAAAAAAAACAAAACAAAAAGAAACAGGACCCATACCTCACACCATATACAAAAAGTAATTCAAAATGGATCAAAGACCTAAATATAAACCCAAAAACTATATAAAGTTTATGGAAGAAAAAATAGGACCAACGCTACAGGCCCTAATAAATGCATTAACAGGATACAAACCATAAACATGAACACACAAACCCCAGAAGATAAGCTAGATAATAGAGATCATCTAAAAATCAAGCACCTATGCTCTTCAAAAGACATCAGCAAAAGAGTAAAAAGAGAACCGATAGACTGGGAAAAAATTTTTGGACAGTACAAGTCAGACAAATGTCTAAACAACATAATCTATAAGAAAATCCAACACCTCTGCAACAAAAAGACAAATAATCCTATTAAAAATGGACAAAGGAAATGAATAGACACTTCAACAAAGAAGATATTCAAGCGGCCAACAGACACATGAGGAAATGCTCACGATCACTAGTCATTGGAGAAATGCAGAGTAAAACTACAATGAGATACCATCTCACCCCGGCATTACTGGCATGAATCAAAAACACCAAAAATAACAAATGTTGGAGAGGCTGCGGGGAGATCGGAACTCTTATGCACTGCTGGTGGGAATGCAAAATGATACAACCATTTTGGAAAATGATATGGCGCTTCCTTAGAAAGCTAGAAATAGAAATACCATACGATCCAGCAATCCCACTC
>NW_004444006.1:13267377-13330977 GCF_000243295.1 Trichechus manatus latirostris
TGCAACGAGAAAGAACAATGATGAATCTGTGAAGCATCTCATAACATGGATGAAACTGGAGGACATTATGCTGAGTGAAATAAGTCAGTCACAAAAGGACAAATATTGTATGAGACCTGTATTGTAAAAACTCATGAAAAAGGTATACACAAAAAGTAACAATCTTTGTTGGTTAGGAGGGATGTGAGGGGTCGGGGGGGAATACTAAATAGGCAATAGATAAGTGGTATCTTTGGTGAAGGATGAGACAGTGCACAATACTGGGGAAACCAGCACAACTTGTAAAAGGAAAGGTCATGGAAGCTCCATAGACATACCCAGACTCCCTGAGGGACTGAATTGCTGGGTGGAGAGTTGTGGAGACCATGGTCTCAGGGAACATCTAGCTCAATTGGCCTAACACAGTTTATAAAGACAATGTTCTATATTCTACCTCGGTGAGTAGCGTCTTGGGTCTTCAAAACCTGTGAGTGGCCATCTAAGATACTCCACTGGTCTCATCCCTTCAGGAGCAAGGGAGAATGAAGAGAACAGGACACAAGGAAAAGATTAGTCCAAAGGACTAACCAACCACAGCTACCAAGGCCTCCAGCAGTCTGAGTCCAATACAGCTGGATGGTGCCTGGCTACCACCACTGACTGCTCTGACCGGAATCACAACAGCAGGTTCCAGACAGAGCTGGAGAAGGATGTAGAAAAAAATTCTAACACACAAAAAAAGACCAGATTTACTGGCCTGAAAGAAACTGGAGAATCCCCAAGAGTATGGCCCCGACACCCTTCTAGCTCAGTGGTGAAGTCACTTCCGAGGTTCACCGTTCAGCCGGGGATTGGACAGCCCCATAGAACAAAACATGACTAAAGAGGCACAGCAGCCCTGGGGCAAAGACTAGAAGGCAGAAGGGGACAGGAAAGCTGGTGATAGGGAACCATGGGTTGAGTAAGGACAGTGTAGACATGTAGAGTGGGGTTGTTAACCCTTGTCATAGGGCAACATGTGTACTAACTGTTTAATGAGAAACTATTTTGTTCTATAAACCTTCATCTAAAGTGAGAATAGCAGCACAACTGGAAGAACATAATCAATGTCACTGAACTGTACATGTAGAAATTTTTGAAATGGTGTATCTTTGGCTATGTATATTTTCACCAAAAAAACAAAAGAAGTCGAGATGGGTGAGGGTTGACGTGGCGTGTTGTTAACCAATGTCATAAAACAATATATGTAGTGACTGTTATAATGATAAAGTATTTGTTCTGTAAACCTTCACCTAAAGTACAATTAAAAAAAAGCAAGGATGTCACCTTGAGGACTAAGGTGCGTCTGACCCAAGCCATGGTGTTTTCCATCACCTCATATGCGTGAGAAAGCTGGATAATGAATAACCGAAGAAGAATTGATGCGTTTGAATTGTAGTGTTGGCAAAGAATATTGAATATACCATGGACTGTCAAAAGAAGAAACAAATCTGTCTTGGAAGAAGTACCTTGGAAGCAAGGATGGTGAGACTTCGTCTTATGTACTTTGTACATGTTATCAGGAGGGATCAGTCCCTGGAGAAGGACATCATGCTTGGTAAAGTAGATGGTCATCGAAGAAGAGGAAGACCCTCAAGGAGATGGATTGACACAGTGGCTGCAACAGTGGGCTCAAGCATAACAACGATTGTGAGGATGGCGCAGGACCAGGCAGCGTTTCCTTCTGTTGTGAATAGGGTCGCTGTGAATCGGAACTGACTCGACGGCACCAAACAACAACAATAAGCATTGTCCCTACTTTTTCTTTCATCATCTTTATAATTTTAGGTTTTATATTTAGGTCTTTGAGCCATCTTGAATTAGTATTTGTGTATGGTGTGAGGTATGAGTCCTGTTTCATTTTTTTACAGATGTCATCTAGTTTTGCCAGCACCATTTTTTGAAGAGACTTGCTTTTCCCCATTTAATGGACTTCTGGCCTTTCTGAAAGATAAGCTGACCGCGGGTAGATAGATTTACATCTGGGTTCTCAATTCCGTTCCATCGGTCTATGTGTCTGTCATTGTATGAGTACCAGGCTGTTTTGTCTACCGTGGGTATATAGTAGGTTCTGAGATCAGGTAGTGTGAGGCCTGCTACTTTGTTCTTCAGTAATGCTTTACTTATCTGGGGTCTCTTTCTTTTCCATATAATGTTTATGAGTAGTTTTTCCATCTCGTTAAAGAATGCTGGTGGTATTTGAATCGGGATTTCATCCTTTCTGTAGATCGCTTTGTGGGTAGGATTGACATTTTTACAATGTTGATTCTTCCTATCCATGAGCATGGTATGTTTTTTCATTTATGTAGGTCTTTTTTGGTTTTTTGCAGTAGTGTTTTGTAGTTTTCTTTGTATAGGTCTCTTACATCCCTGGTTAGATTTATTCCTAAGTATTTTATTTTATTAGGTGCTATTATAAATGCTATTGTTTTCCTGATTTCCTTTTTGTAGTTCTCTTTGTGTTTAGCAATCCAGCTGATTTTTGTATGCTGATCTTGCATCCTGCTACTCTGCTGAATCTTTCTATTAGTTCCAGTAGGTTTCTTGTGGAATGTTTAGCATTCAAAATGGCCAATACCAATCCATTTCAGCTCAGTAATGCCTAGTATATTGATGTTTATGCATTCCATTTCATTTTTGACGATTTCTAATTTTCCTAGATTCGTACTTTGTACATTCCACATTCCTATTATTAATGGATGTTTGCAGCTATTTCTTCTCATTTTGAATTTTTCCACATCGTCAAATGAAAGATCACCAAGCTTAGAGGTGACAAATACAAATTATGACTATGATTTGACTTGAACTACCCTAACAAATTATGACAAATACAATAAATGACTAACCAAATCAGACTTGGATTTAACATGGAACCAAATCAATCTTTTCTCAGGATGAGAGGCTAGACAAATGTACAGTATTATTTCAATTTCGGTTTTAAATGCAAACACAGTATTAATAGTGATTATCTCAGGATAGTGGGATTCCAGGTGATTTTCACTTTATTTTTAAGCTTTTTTTGTATTTTCTAAATGTTCTACAATGAATTTCTATTTGTCTCATAATTGAACATAAAGAGAAATACATAGCTATTAGCCAAGATGTTTCTTCATTTCCAAAGGTTTTAAGTCTCAGCCAACCCTGAAGAGGCTCTAGAGTATCTTGTTGAGCAGGCTGCCTTTAGTAGGCCTTTGTGTAGGAATTTAGGCCTGTTTGATTACTTTCGTATGTCATAACCAAAAATTGCCTGTGTTTCAAATGTGGTTTGCCTAGTCATCCTTGTATACTAATGCAGGTAGCACTGAAAACATTAAAATAAGCAAATAATTATAGTGCTTTCTGCCTTTGGGAGTAGAAAAGTAAGCTCTTTAATGTTAGTATGAGAAGTCTTCCTTTAGTCCTAATTGTCTGCAGTAGACTAGTATACTATTCTTTGACATCACAGCTGAAAAAATCTTATTCTGTGGCACTCTTGCTATGGCTTTTCATTTTGACTGGAATCCTCTCAGTTGCTGTCGTGTCGATTCCAACTCATGGCGACCCCACGTGTGTCAGAGTACAGCTCTGCTCCATAGAGTTTTCAATGACTGATTTTTCGGAAATAGATTGCCAGGCCTTTCTTTTCAGGCTCCTTTCAGTTAGCAGCCAAACACATTAACCATTTGCACCTAGCCAGTCCTAGTTCACTTGTTCTTCTCATCCATTTCCTCAAAGCTAGAGTCGTAAGTTCTAAAAAGCTAGCTTGCTCTGACACACCAAAGAAGTCGTGTACTTGTTACATAGTGTTCCAGTTGGGAAACTAATCATCTCATCTAGGATCCTGTTTCCAGAAAGGATTGTATTCTCTCATTTCAGCTACCTTTAAAACAAAACAAAACAAAACAAAAACTCTTCAGAGAAAAAGTTGCTATAACTGAATAACTACATTTTTCAAATCTTGAAAATGAAACAATTTGATTCTAAGAATTATTAGTTAGTAGGTGGGAGTATAGTCTGACTGCTATCAAAGTTTTTCAGATATCAAACATTATATAAACTAAGTAGAGATTAACTGAGTCTGATTAGGTATCCAAAGGTCATTGCTCTCTGTCCTTTGCCAATATTAGACCTAGTGACTGATTGTAAAATTCCTGAATTCTGACTACTGTTACCAAAAAATCCTGGCATAACAACAATTTTCCTTTTATCTTTTGAAGGTGCCAAATCAATCATTCAGGAGTTTCCAGAGATCACAATTTTAACTACTGAAGTTCATCCTGTTGCACCTACACATTTTGGACAGAAATACTTTGGAACAGACTAAGTTATTGAAGAAAAATGAATCATCTTGTATAATATTATAGTTATGTTTTGAGTTTCTACTTGTTTTACTAATTTACTGAGGAATGGTAAAGAAAATTGTGTTAGAGATGCTTTTTAATTTTGGAAATAGGTATAGTAAAAAGGAACTATATGAGGTTTATTTTATTTGGTTGGCACTAAATTCAGTAATGTGGTACATACAACTCTTAGAAAAGATGGAAATTTTAATAATATGCTTATGCAAATTGCTAGACCCTCAGTGCATTGAAACTGTTCCCTAATCTGTGAACTGCTCGGTTTGGAGGTGGCTTGCAGCCACATATAAAACCCAAATGAGAGTCAGTTCTTTGGCCCACTATAGTTTGCATTTTGCTTTTAGCTCTAGAGAGATTACATGTATGTGGCTCTTGTCACCTCCCTCTACTGTTTGCTTCCCGGTACTGTACATGCTGGTAACTTGGAGAGGAGAAAAAAGAATGCCTCCTGGAATTTTACATTTCCATTACTGTTCTAATGCAATTGGCAGACCCAGGATGTATGGTTGACTCTTCAGTCAGGCATTATGTTCTTCATGGCTCATTTCCCAAACAGTGCCTTGCCAGGCTATACTGCCGTATAGAAGATGGTGGGGCATTTTCAGCAACTGAAACTGTAACACAGACTGAACCAGGGATGTCAGGATGCTGATAAGGGAGAGCTAAGTACTATTAATGTCATCAATCCTCTAGAAGAGAATTGGTTGATTTTCTGAGGTGTGGGGGAAAAGGGTGGTTTGTTTCTGGGTTTTATGGATAGTAAGTTTTTTTTTTAATTTCGATATTTCTACTAGAAACCTTTATTTGGAAGTTAGTTATTTTGCATATTTGTCAACTGTATATATATTAAAATGGAAAAAAAATCATGTTTTAAAAGAAAATCCCTAACATTTATGTGTTCATATTTAGACTTCTGAAAGGGAGAGAAACCATTTTAGAAATCAATGTTTGTGTTCTGAAACCTGCTTATAAAACCCCAATCTTGTTTTACTTTGATATTAAAACATTTTAACAGTGGTGGTTCGTTGATTACTTGGTTGATTATATTCTCATGGCCCCAGAGGCAGCTGTTGTGGGCCTCTGTTCTTTTAGAGCAGAAGGTAATATCTCAGAAAGAACCAAAGCTTGATGAAAGTGAGCACAGGTTGGGGGAGAGGAAGGAAGCCTGTGTAGAATGGGCTACATTTTCCCTTTGGAACCTAGGAATACTTGGAGAATTTTGCTAAATTTTTCCCTTTATTTTTGAAGTCTGTCATATAATCAAACTGAGATTAACTGATAGATTAGTTCTTCATATTCTATCATATTAAAATTCTTCCACTGCAAATGTTACTTTCAAGTTATTATTGAAATTGTCATCTATACTTGTCAGTTAATTGTTTTGATGCAATATGGATTTTGTCTGCTCCTGATTTGCAGAAGCTATAACTAGAGCCCATTAAAGCCAAACTATTTATCCGTTTGTCCCAGTAAAGATGTGAGCTGCAAAATTAAATAGAGACCAGATCTACTTTAGATCAATGCATTGAATTAATTGGAAAGGTGATACCGCTGT
Source organism: Trichechus manatus latirostris (assembly GCF_000243295.1). Classification (NCBI taxonomy): domain Eukaryota; kingdom Metazoa; phylum Chordata; class Mammalia; order Sirenia; family Trichechidae; genus Trichechus; species Trichechus manatus. The sequence goes on from NW_004444006.1 coordinate 13,273,288, forward strand.
TGTGAGTTAGTTCTTATGTTAGGACTTTGTTTGAAGTGACTTTCCAGAACATCAGAAACGTTCATATTCAAATGTACATATAACCACATTTCAAGCAATTTATTTTTATATCATCAGCCAGGTTATATTTAACATGTCTCTGTTCCTTTTCATCAGGGAACATGATTGGTAGTTGATTACATTTGATTCCACATGGATGACCTAGCAGGTACAGTAGGAATTATTCACTGGGGTCATATTCCCCACTGATGTTTGTCCTCTACCCTCCTTCAGATTTCAAGAAAAATTGTAACTACATCTTTTGAAATTTGAGTCTTTTTAGCAAATGAGGCATTATTTATAGGGCTAATCATCTGCAAGATTCTTTGGACCTGGGAAATTTACTAAACTTGACATAAGATTAACAGACTTTTCAAAACAAGATTGTTTTTAATGAATGATTATTGAAGAAAGAAACCCTAACAAGAAAAATGACACTCGAATAGCATATAGCAGTGATTCTCAAATTGAGTATGCATCACAATCACCTGGAGGGCCACAGATTGCTGGGCCATAACGCAAGTTTCTGAGTCAGCAAGTCTGGGGTAGGGCCTGAGGATTTGCATTTCTAGTACGTTTCCAGGTGATGCTGATGTTTCTGGTTTGGGGACCACACTTTGATTTCAAACATTTCTTCATTTCTAATATAAGCATTTAGTGATATAAATTTCTCTACAAACACTGATTTAGTTGTATCCCACAAATTTTGATATGTTGTGTTTTTCTTTCAGGTCAAATACTTTCTCATATATTTCCCTTTTGATTTCTTCTTTGATCCAGAGTTAATTGTAAATGTTATTTAACTTCCAAATATTTATAGGATTTTTCAGACTTCTGTTATTGATTCCTAATTTAATTCCATTGTGATCAGAGAATATACTTTGTATGATTTGAATCCTTTTAAATTTATTGAAACTTGCTTTATGTCCCAAAATATGGTCTCTCTTGTTAAGTATTCTGTATGCACTTGAAAAGTACGTGTATGCTGCTGTTGTTGGGTAGAATGTTCTAGAAATGTCAGTTAGATCAAGTTATTAAGATCTTCTATTTCCTTACTGATTTTCTGTCTCCTTGTTCTACCAGTTATTGAAAGAGAGGTGTTGAAATCTCTGACTAAAATTGCAGATTTGTCTGTTTTTCCTTTCAGTTCTATCAGTTTTTGCTTCATGAACTTTGGAGCTCTATTTTTAGGTGCATAAACTTTTAGGATTATTGTATCTTCATGGTGGATTGACCTTTTATCATTATGAAATGTCACCTTTTATCCCTGATCATATTATTTGCTCTGACATCTAGTTTGTCTGATATTAATATAGACATTCTAGATTTCTTTTGAATAGTGTTAGCATGACATATCTTTTTCCCTCCTTTTAACTTTAACCTATTTGTGTTTCATACTTAAACTCTTGCTTTCTTTTTAATCCATTTTGACAGCCTCTGACTTTTAACTGGGATGTTTAGACCATTTTCATTGAATGTGATTATTGATATGATTGGAATTAAATCTATTATCTTCCTATTTGTCCCATTTGTTCTTTTTTCAGTTTTTCTTCTCTTTCTACCTTCTTTTGAATTATTATCTATGATTCCATCTTATTTCATTTGTTGTCTTATTAGATATAATGCTTTGTTTTTTTTAGTTGTGTCTTTAGTGTCTATAGTATACATCTTTAACTTATCACAGTCCACATATGATATAAGAACTTAAACAATATATTTTCATGTTCCCCTCCCCAGCCTTTGTGCTATTATTGTCATACATTTTACTTCTACACATTATAAACCCCACAATACATTGTTATTTTTGCTTTCAAAAGTTGTTTCTTAAAGAGATGTAAAAAGGGATAAGAAAAAAATGTATTTTTTATTTACCCGCATACTTAACATTTTTGGTGTTTTCCATTTCTTTGTGTAGATCCAGATTTTCATTTTGCATTATTTTCCTTCTGCCTGAAGGACTTTGTTTAATATTTCTTGTATTGTAGTTCTCCTACTGATGAATTCTTTCAGCTTTTGTGTGTCTGGAAAAGTCTTTATTTCGCCTTCACTCTTGAAAGATATTTCACTGGTATAGAATTCTAGGTTGGCAGCTATTTTTCTTTCAGTACTTTAAAGCTTTGCTCCCCTGTCTTCTTTTTTTAAATTGCTTTGATGAGACGTCTGCTGTTATTCTTCCATTTACATTTAATGTAATCATTGCTGAGGTAGGATTTTTATCTGCCATTTTGCTATTTGTTTTCTATGTCTTATGCCTTTTTGTTCCTCTGTTCCTCCATTACTGCCTTCTTTTCCATTAATTAGATATTTTCTAGTGTATCTGTGTCAGAGGTACCCTAGGCCACCCCAGGATTCACAGTCATTATATTCACTGTCATGTTTTATTACAACAAAAGGATACAAAGCAAAATCAGCAAAGGGAAAAGACACATGGGGCAAAGTCTGGAGAAAACCAGTTGCAAGCTTCCAAGAAGCCTCTCCCAGTGGAGTTGCACAGGATGCTCTTAATTCCTCTAGCTGCAAATTGTAGTACCATGGGTGAAGTGCTGTCTACCAGAGAAGCATTCTTGAGACTAAGAGTCCAAGGTTTTTATTAGGGTTTGGTCACATAGGAACACATTACCTGTATCATTTATCACAGTTACTGAAACTCCAGACCACCAGAAGGAAAGCAGGTATTCACCATAAATCACGTTGTTTATGCAGAGTGTCTAGACAAACTGGTACAGTATGGTTCAAAGCTTTGAGCATACAAAACACTCTTTATCAGTCAGAACATTCTAAGAACCCAATTCCCAGGAACCAGACAAGGGCCATTCATGAAAACAGACCCCTCTGGGAATGTGTAGGGTTTGAGCAACTCAGACTTGCTGAGTCAACTCTTTCCTGCACAGTCCACCCTCCTGGTCCTTGGTCCAGACTCTGTTACAGGAAAATGATCATATTTTTCTGAGCATCTGTATTTAGTATAGCATTTGTATAACAGATATAGTAATAATATCAGTGTATGTCCAGCATTTGGAGGAGCCAGTATAGGGCAGGGATACATGAAGAAGCAACTAATCCATCTTATAAAGCCATTGCATATATCTTCATATCTTTGAATTATTTGTTTCCAGTTTGTCTACAGCTATTTTTACTTTTTAATAAACTTGTGCAGAACTATTTTGCATATTAATTAGGTGATAGTTAATTAGATCTAGTTCAACCTCAGGCCAGTCATTTTCCATTGATATCACATCCTGAGGAGGTGTTAATTCCCAATACATTTGATTATTAATATCTGTATTATCATATGGCTTATTTACATAAGATAAAACCAGCAATGCCAGTGTTACATCATATCACATTATGGTTATGGTACAATTCAGTTTCATTGCACAATAAGTCAGTAAGACTTAGAGAACTATTTATTATACCTTCTCAACAGAATTAGCTCTTTCCCATAGAGTAGATATTATGGATATGCATTGCCACAATTGGCCAGGATTTGGCTATTTCCAAGTTCTAAGTCAGGTGGAGACAAAGCCAGTCATCTTGTCTCACTCAGTACACATGATTATACTGAGACTGTTTCCATTGTGTGCTGTTATATAGCAGGGCCTGTTTCCCTCCTATGAGGAGTACCAAAAAAAAAAAAAACAAAAAAACAAAAACCAAACCCATTGCTGTTGAGTCGATTCTGACTCATAGTGACTCTATAGGACAGAGTAGAACTTCCCCATAGGGTTTCCAAGGAGCGCCTGGTGGATTTGAACTGTCAACATTTTGGTTAGCAGCCATAGCTCTTAATTACTACTCCACTAGAGTTTCCCCTATGGGGAGTACAAGGGTTTAATTCAGATGGTTCCTATTCTTGCTAACTGCACTACAGAGTATGTCTTACTGTAATATCCATTCTTGGGTCAGGCATTCTTGAAGTCAGGCAGAGTGCATTAATGCAAATTACAGTTGTGTCCAAAAACTTCCATAAGTTTGGGGGTCCATAAGATTTTCAGAGTGTGCCCTAGGATGAAGGGTCATTGCCTCTTTGACCTACATCTGTTTTTAAATAGTCAAGAGACACTGTTGGGTCAGGATACAAGCCCTTTCCCAACACTGAGTCCTAGCATTGTCCAGCATTATTCATTGAGTCTACCTGACTCAATTCTATCTTTCCAGACTGATTCCCATCTTTTCCTTCCTCCTGGAAAAGTATTCCTTCTAATTGGTCTATTCTAGCTAACAAATCTTTTTCTTCTGAATACCACTCATTAAAAACAAATTCAGTTTGTCTTACAATGCCTGAACTGGCACCTATATCTCTTAAAGCTCTCTTCTGACTTGTGGGCCAATGTCTAATCTGCCAGGCATGTTGCTGCCATTGTATAATGAAGGCCCGAGTGCAATTAGCATACATTTTGTGTACCCAAAAAATGTTGGGTCCCCCGTACTAAGGTGAGATGGGTAGTAGTCACACCTAGATGTAATTTACTCTGAATATGCCATAAAGGCCTCCTCTAGCCTTCCTTGTCTCAAGGTCGGGTCATTTCCAGTGGAGATTTGAGCCAACCATGTGATGCCTACTGCCTTACTCTGATCAGAAACCCATTGTTTCTATTTTATTTAATAACTTCCACCCACAGAAACAAAGGTGACGTGTACTTATACACAGCACACTGTGGCATTATGGCATTCAGATGCTATATTCTGTCCATAATAGACAGGAAACTTTCTAAGTATTTGGTTATCAAGGACTACAGTTACACAGAGATCAGTCTGCCAAAAGTTTATACTGCATGGTTTGATGATCTGGCAAGGAGTAATTCCTGAAAAGTTATTTCCCAAATGGTATCCTTTATAGCAGATGTAATGTGAAAAATCACTATGAATCAGAACCGACTCAATGGCAACTAACAACAACAACAATGTGAAAAATAATAATAAAAAAAATACTGGCATGTTACTAGGATTCCATCAACAATTGGTCCTGTTTATCATCATAACGCATGAACAGAATGTTTTCCAGTGTGATGCCACTCATGTTTGCAGACTTCCATTTGACCTTGTCGAGTACCAAAAGTGGAGATAGTCTCAGCAAACATAGAACTTCAGCCTCTCAAGCATCTATTATAATTGTGCTAAGAGACAATATTATTCTCTTGCTCTGAACATTTCTTGAGGAACCAATGTAATGTTGGCTTTCCCTTATTGCATAAGACATTTAATTTCTTTACCTTCAGCTACTATTTTTCTTTTCTCTATTTGTCATTGATTTTAACTTGAATCTTTCTATCTTTGGAAGGAACATTGATTTCAGTGGCAGTGCAAGCCCAGATTGCTAGCAGCAGCAATGTGAGTCTAGCAAGTGCTTCACCTTTGGTCCATTCCTATTTGTATAGAGTAAGGTTACACAAATAAAAAAACTATTGGGCTATCTTGGCCACTAAGCAATACAGCTGCAATCATATCAATCCCAATTTTGCAAGATGGGGTGAAGATATAATCCATCCCAACAGGCCCTTACATATTCTGGTATAAAGGATGAAAGGTATAATTACAGTTTCTTGCTTAGGGATCATCCCTGCTTCCAGCAAGTGCAGTTTATAGCCCCGGTCCTGAAACTACTGCATCAGGTAGGAAAAAAAAATTGAGGTGATGTGGGGAAAAATTGTGCAGTTGTACCAATATCCTCCCCCTTTCCCCAAATCCACCATGAAAACAGAGGAATCCATCCTAGTGGAGACCCTCCCTTGCTCCCGTCATGTTGAGTGTGAGCACATACTCAAAAAGGCATGTAAGCCATCCCTTCATTCCTTTGTCTCCCCCCAATTTTTTATTGAGATACAATTCATGTACCATAAAAATAATGCTTTTAAAATGTTCAATTAACGATTTCTAGTATGTTCACAAAGTTGTGCAACCATCACCACAATCTAATGCTAGAACTTTTTCATCAACCCATTAAGAAACCCTATACCCACCAGAAGAACTGTATGGTGCCCGGCTACCATTACTGAACATTTTGATCAAAGATTCTATAGAAGAATCCTGCTCAAAAAGGGGAAAATGCAAAACAGAATTTAAAATTCTCATTAAATCCAAACTTTCTGGAGCCATAGCGGCTGGATTCACCCTGAAAACTATTACCCTGAGATAATCTTTAAAACTTCAATAAAAATTATCCCCTGAAGTCTTCTTAACACCAAACAATAGTTTAGCTTAACTAGTAAAGAATGCCTGCCTTGAGCATTGTGCTCTTTTAAGATCTATCTGTATGGGATCTAATTGACAACAGCAACTGGAAAGATTAGATAGGAAACTTAGGGGACAGTGAGATTATGTTAATGGGGGAGGAAACACTTGGAAAAGAAGGGTGAGAATGGTTGCACAACTCGAATGTAATCAATGTTACTGAATTGTACATGTAGAAATTGTTGAATTGTGTATGTTCTGCTGTGTATATTCTCAACAACAACAAAGTAAAATTATATTAAAAAAAAGAATCAATTGATGATAAACGTGTTTATTTCTGGACTTTCAATTCTATTCCATTGGTCCATATGTCTATCCTTATGCCAGTACCATCCTTTCTTTTTTGTGTGTATGTATGTGTGATTTTTTATTTTATTTTTTTATTGTGCTTTAGATGAAGGTTTACAGAGACAATTAGTTTCTCATTAAACAATACACATATTGTTTTGTGACATTGGTTGCCAACCCCATGACATGTCAACATTCTCCCCTTCTCGACCTTGGGTTCCCTATTATCAGTTTTCCTGTCCCCTCCTGCCTGCTTGTCCTTGTCCCCGGGCTGGTGTGCCCATTTAGTCTCATTTTGTGTTATGGGCCCGTCTATTCTTTGGCTGAAGGGTGAACCTCGGGAGTGACTTCGGTGCTGAGTTAAAAGGGTGTCTGGGGGCCATACTATCAGGGTTTCTCCAGTCTCTGTCAGACCCGTAAGTCTGGTCTTTTTTTGTGAGTTTGAATTTTGTTCTACATTTATCTTCAGCTCTGCCTGGGACACTCTTGTGATCCCTGTCAGAGCAGGTGGTGGTGGCAGCCAGATACCGTCTAGTTGTACTGGACTCAGTCTGGTGGAGGCTGTGGTAGTTGTGGTCCATTAGTCCTTTGGACTAATCTTTCCTTGTATCTTGTTTTCTTCATTCTCCCTTGCTCCTGAAGGGGTGAGACCAGTGGAGTATCTTAGATGGCTGCTCACAGGCTTTTAAGACCTCAGATGCTACTCACCAAGGTAAAATGTAGAACATTTTCTTTATGTTATGTCAATTGAGGTAGATGTTCCCCAAGACCATGGTCCCCCCAGTCCTCCGCCCAGGAATTCAGTCCCTCTGGGAGTTTGGAAGTGTCTATGGAGCTTCCATGACCTTTCCTTGTACAAGTTGTGCTGGCTTCCCCAGTATTGTGTACTGTCTTACCAGAGAACAGTGATTTTTATCAGTGCTCTCTTTTTTTTTTAAACCAACTTTGTGATTTTTATTGATGGGTGACAACTTTATACTCCTAGATATCACTAAACTGTGTACAATTAGAGACACAGCATTATAGGAAGCAGACAGCAGAGTTACAGAGTAGACTTAAGGAAATATCAATCTTCATTGTTTTGCCCCGTTTTCATTACGTGTACACAGAAGCGTGAATGCAATTCGTAATCTTTTAATGGCAATAAAGTTACAATCACCCATCTATGTAGACTAACATATTAGCTCCAAATATTTCATCTGCAATATGTATGTAAGCAGTTTCTCATTGTGCAATTATTAAAATGTATTTTTCCTGTTAGGAAGCAGCAACTTACTTTTTGTGTTTGTTTTTTGAAGAAAGAACTATTTCTTCTGTGATAACTGGCTTATTTTTATCATTTATCAAAAACCAAAGGTGGAGGAGGAAAGTGTGATGGATTAAAAAATTTATTTTTTAAGGAAAGATAAAATTCCTTTTCACAAATTTACAAGTGTGGTTGCTGGTGCAGTATTTATTCTACTAAGCGATTAGACTGGGAATCAAATGCAAATCCCCTTCCTCATCTCAGGAATCAGCATTATTTCGGAAATGTGGGTTTTTGTGTATTGTTGTCTTTTTTAAAATCAAGTGACAGTCTGTTTCAACCAAATGATTTGGATTTGTAAGTTAAAAGTCAACATACACTATATGTTGCGCACAAATCCCAAAGAGTTTCCTTTCATTCTAGCCCATTTTTGCAAAAGAGAGAAAATTTCTCTCTAAAGAGCCACTAAAGAGTGAGAAAGTTTGTGAGAGTCGTTTTGCGAAGTGGGTGTCAGGCGTGCAGTGTGGGGCTACAGCAGGTCCACGCGGTGGTAGTACAGGAGGTAGGCTGTGCGCTCAGCCATCGGCTTCACCACCTGGTACTGGGTGATTACCTTGACAGTCTGGTCGTCAGTGCGGAGCCAGCCATTCAAATTGATCTGGAAGACGTCTGTCGTGTAATGGCCACCTATCACAGTGTTTCCGTGATGGTATACCACTGCAAATAGCCTATAGGTTCTGTGGCATTTAAAATTCTTATTTTTGACCCCTGGAGAAAGCAGTTTTTTGCTAATTTCTAAGTCCACGGGATATTTGATATTTTTTATGAGCTTCTGACATTCACCAGTCTTCTCATAAACAAATCATTTAAGGTGTAACACAAGGACAGGAGGCAGTTTTTCCAGAGTCACTCTTTGACTTACCTCTACCTTTTGAGACTGAGGCAGCTTGGCTTCTTGTGTCCCTTGTCTCTTCAGCTTCTGTTTCCTGGTTTCTTGGCCTCTTGACTCCTCAGGCCTCATTCCCACATCTGCTGTTCTGGGGCAAGTGTTCCAAAGGTCTGTAGCCCCACTGGTAAGTGCCTGGATGCACCCTACTCCACCAGGAAGCCTCCTGCGCACAGGCACTCAGCTCTCTTGCTCCCTAGGTTGGCTCCAGTGCCGTCTAGCGCTGGTCTTCTGGTTCTGCTGCTACTGGTTCTCTGCTGCTGCTGGTTCTCTGCCGCTGCTGCAGCTCTATCCATTCACAGATTCAAAACTGCTTCCACATTTTAGGTATCTGTTAGAGCAGCACCCTACTCTCTCAGTACCAAATTCTGTCTTAGTCATCTAATGCTGCTATAACAAAAATACCACAAGTGGGTGGCTTTAACAAAGAGAAATTTATTTCTTCACAGTAAAGTAGGCTAAAAGTCCAAATTCAGGGCATCAGCTCCAGGGGGAAGCTTTTCTCTCTCTGTTGGCCTTCTCATCAATGTTCCCCTGGACTAGGAGCTTCTCTGCACAGGGACCCCCCCGGTCCAAAAGATGCACTCTGCTCCCTGCACTGCTTTCCTCGTGGTATGAGGTTCCCTGCAGTGCTCTCTTTTACTGTCTTTTTCCTTAATCTCTCTTAAGATGTATGCCTCTGTTAGTATCATACCCATTTGTTTGCCTCCACTAATTGCTGGATGATTGCTCTATGTTTTCAAAAGTGGCCTGGGTCATAAATTTCTCCACAGTCTGATCAAATCAAATTTGGGCCTTTTTGCAGTGATAGTCTTTGAGGCTAGTCTTTGAGGTTTATTCCAACCACAGAAGGGCTTTTCTTAGGTGTCTTTCCCTGATTCTGTCTGTTAAACTTCTAGCTGGTCTACGGGTTAGCTTGCTGCTCTAATAGGGCAACAATCTCCTCTTAATTTCTTACCACAAAAATCTTTATTATCTTCAGGAACACCTTTAGACTTGAATTTCCCCACATTGTATTCCAGATAAATTCAATTCCCTTGTGGAGAGCTTTGGAGCAATCTGTTCTTATTGCCTGTCTCTCCCTCTGAGCAAAATCTCTGTGCCACTGCTCCAGATCTGTTGGTGGGGAAAGTGGCCTGCTTCTCTTGAAGTGAGACTCCCACTTTATGAGCAGGCCATTGGGTAGGGACAGTAGCCTCTGGTCTTTTCAGCTTGCATCTCCTGGCTTTGAACCTCTGTCATACAAGTGAGCTCGGGTGAGGGCAATTGGATTCCTGGTATTCTCAGCCTGCCTTGCCGGAGGTAGAACTTTTGCCCCACAACTGGGGGATTGGTGAACAAAGACAATTCCAAACCTCTTAGCCACTCTTGCCTAGAATAGAGCTTCTGCCACACAGAGCTTGGAGTGGTGGGTGATGAGAAATGCTAGTGGCCAATCCCTCCAGGGGAGATACCGTAGCCTTCACTGGAACTGGCATGAGAGGGAACCCTGTGTTCTTGACTGCACATGCTTGAGGTAAGGCTTCCATTATGCTAAGCTTATATGAGGGGTAAATGGAGGAAGCAGGTTTTGTCTCAAATGCCAGAGACTCTCAGTGTTCACACTGAAATTTAGTTTGTTTTCTTGGTCATTGTTTCTTTATTTGCTGTATGCCTTTCTTGTTGTCTTGCGCCTTTGAGTCATTTTTGACTCATGGCAACCCCATGTGTTACAGAGTAGAACTGCTCCATAGGGTTTTCTTAACTGTATTCTTTATGGAAACAGATTGCCAGGCCTTTTCTTCTGCAGCACTGCTGGGTGGGTTCAAACTACCAATCTCTCAGTTATCAACCATATGCCCTTAGTAATTGTTTTAAAAATAATTTTTACCAGTTATATGGTTCTTTTTCTGGGGAGAGTGTTTGCAGAGCTCCTCACACTACTGTTAGGAAATTCATCTCCTTTGGCCATTATTTCTTCAAAATATTTTTCTGCTCCCTCCACTCGAGTACTTCTATTAAGCAGCTTGAAGTTGTTCCACAGCTTACTGAGTATTCTTTTTATTTCAGTCTTTTTTTCTCCTTCTGTATAATTTTAGATAGTTTCCATTGCTATGACACCAAGTTCACCCATCTTTTTTCTGCAGTGTCTAATATGCTGTTAATTCCATTCAGTGTATTTTTCATCTTTGTCATTTTTTAACTCTAGAATTTCAATTTTTATATCCTCCATATTTCCCCTTAACATGCTTATGTTTTCTTCTACCCTTTTCGACATATGAAATATAGTTATAATAACTGTTGTAATATTCTTTTCTACAAATTCTATCATCTCAGCCATTTTGGATCTGTTTTTATTGATTTCTTTGTTGGTTATGTTATGTCTTAATTTTTTAAAAAAGTTATTTCTTGTGCTTTAGATGAAATTTTACAGAGCAAACTAGTTTCTCATTACACAATTAATACACATATTGTTTTGTGACATTGGTTGCCAACTCCACGACATGTCAACACTCTCCCCTTCTCAACCTTGGGTTCCCCATTCCCAGCTTTCCTGTCCCCTCCTGCCTTCTCGTCCTTGCCCCTGGGCTGGTGTGCCCCTTTGGTCTCGTTTGTTTTATAGGCCTGTCTAATCTTTGGCTGAAGGGTGAACCTCAGGAGTGACTTCATTACTGAGCAATAAGGGTGTCCAGGGGCCATACTTTCGGGGTTTCTCCAGTCTCTGTCAGACCTGTATGTCTGGTCTCTTTTTTTTTTTTTTTTTGTGAGTTAGAATTTTGTTCTACATTTTTCTCCAGCTCTGTCCAGGACCATCTATTGTCAGAGCAATTGGTGGTGTTCGCCGGGCACCATCTAGTTGTGGCTGTTATTTTTGAAATTTATTTTGTTGTTCTTGAAAATATATACAGCAAAACATACACCAATTCAACCGTTTTTACATGTACAATCCTGTGACATTCATTACATTGAGTTGTGTAACCATTCTCAGCCTCCTTTTTGAGTTGTTCCCCCCCATTAACATAATCTTACTGCCCCCTAAGCTTCTTTTCTAATGTTTCAAGTTGCTGTTGTCACTTTGATCCCATAAAGATAGTTCTTAAAAGAGCATAATGCTCAAGGCAGACATTTTTTACTAGTTAAACTATTGTTTGGTTTTAAGAAGTCAGAGAATATTTTTTGTTTAAGTTTTAAAGATTATCTCAGGACAATAGTTTCAGGGGTTCATCCAGCCCCCATGGCTCCAGAATGTCTGAAGTCCATGAGGATTTGAAATTCTGTTCTACATTTTCCCCCCTTTGATCAAGATTCTTCTATGGAATCTTTGATCAAAATGTTCAGTAATGGTAGCCAGGCACCATCCAGTTCTTCTGGTCTCCTGGCAAAGGAGGCAGTCGTTCATGGAGGCAATTAGCCACACATTCCATATCCTCCTCTTATTCCTGATTCTCCTTCCTTTGTTGCTCCAGGTGAATAGAGACCTATTGTCATGTCTTGGATGGATGCCTGCAAGCTTTTAAGACCCCAGACACTATGCAACAAACTAAGAGGTAGAACAGAAGCATTAAACATGACACTAAGCCAGTTAACTGAGATGACCCATGAAACCATGACCCTAAACCTCCAAACCAAGGAACCAAACCCCATGAGGTTTTTGGTTGTACACAAGCAGCCGCAGCAGCTTTTTTTTTTTTTGTCATTGTTGTAAATATATCACACAACTTTTGCCAATTCAACTTTTTACAGGTGTAGAACTTATTGCTATCAATTACAACAATTGGCTTGCAACCCTACCCTTAATCAATCTACTGGTTATGTTTTATTGCTCCTTTGAATGTCTGGTAATTTTTTATTTTTATTTTTGACTTCCCACCCCTCCCCTCCCTCATATCTATCAAAGATGGTTTCTTTTTGTGTGTAAACCTTTTCATGAGTTTTTACAGTAATAGTCTCATACAATATTTGTCCTCTTGTGATTGACTTATTTCACTTAACATAATGTTCTCCAGATTCATCCATGTTGTGAGATGCTTCGCAGTTTCATCATTGTTCTTTATTGTTGCATAGTACTCCATTGTATGTATGTACCATAGTTTGTTTATCCTGAATGTCTGGTAATTTTTTATTGGATGCCAGGTATTGTGAATTTCACCTTGTTGGTTATTAGATACATGTGTTACCATTAATATTCTTGAGCTTCATTCTTGTGAGCAGTTACTTGTGAAAAGTTTGATCCTTATAAGGCTTGTTTTTAAGCTTTGTCGGGCAGTTCCAGAGCAGCTTCTCGTCAGGGCAATTTTCCTCACTACTGACAAAAAAACACTTGTGAGTAATCTGCTCGATTGTCCATGAATTGCAACGTTTTTACCATCTGCCTGGTGGCAAAATGAACTGTTCCTGGCCCTGTGTGAGATCAAGAGATTATTTCCCATGTTCTTTTTGTGTGGCTCTTTAGGGACCCCACTTTGAGAACTACTGCCATATAGTATTAATTCATACACAATTAAAAGAACTATTAAAACGTCAGCCATGCCCAAAATTCTATAAACGATAAGGGGTTTGAGAATGAAAATGATTGTAATGCTTATAATAGAAAATTCTCTTAAAAATCCCTTCTGAAATTTAAAAACTGATGTCAACGTCACTAAAAATATCACGGACATGAGCTAAATATCCCAACAGCTGTCATCTTAAGACTCCTTTAATTTGATGAGAAATACCTGGTCCTTTGTTGTCTGAAGAGAGGGCTTTATATAAAACCCAACCAAACCAAACCCATTGCCATCAAACTGATTCCAACTCATAGCGACCCTGTAGGACAGAGTAGAACTGCCCCATATGGTTTCCAAGGTTGAAATCTTTATGGAAGCAGACTGCCACATTTTTCTCCCATGGAGCAACTGGTAGATTCGAACCACCAACCTTTTGGTTAGCAGCCAAGCACTTAACCAACGTGCCACCACGGTTCCTTGGACTTTATATAGTGCCTACTACATACATAGCCCATCTCTCTGGTCATGCTGTATTCACAGCCCATCTCTCTGACAGCTTTAGCAATGACCATGCTGCTGCTCATCCAACTGCTCCAAAGCCTCGGATAGTGGGGTGGAAGGTTATGGAAATAGAGTATTCTGAAAATATAATAAACTCAGTAATGCATTAATTAGTAACCTGTAGCCCAGTTTGGTAATGTAGCACAGTGTCACACAAAGGTGCACTTATTTACTTTGACAATTCTATAAAGATGGTATACAGTTTAAGGTAGGAGTTCTTAACTTGGGCTATGTAAGTATACTTCAGAGTGTCTGCAAACCCTCTGAAATTGTTTCCAAAGTTCTCTGGGTATATGCGTGTGCATGTATGTTTATGTGGAGAGTGTCCATAGCTTTTGTTTAGATTCTCAATGGGGTGCATAACCTAAATAAGATTTAGGGACCTTGGTTAAAGGCAACCTCAAGTGGGTTCAAACAACTTCCTTCTCTGCCTCCCCTTCCTTTCCTAGCACTCTCACCCTCCCTGAATTTATTTTATCTCAATAGTGTTCACAAAGATGATAGTTCATTGCAGTGTGAATGATTATCATGAAGTAGATTTAAAAGCTAGATTGGGTAGCACCAGAAAGACTCCATATAATATATACTTTTTTTTTAACCTATTAACTGGAACTGTAGTGTCTACACTCTTTGAAAATAGTCATATAAATGCAAAGTTGTTTCTGATGACTTCGGCTGAACTGAAGTTGTCCAAAACTTTCAGGTGAATAAAAAGTAGAAAACTTTGTAAGTCCATGATAAATGAAAGTATTTAAAAATAATGTTTAGAAATGGGTGCTCTACCTAGTCCAGTTAAGCTAATCAGACAAAAGCAATTTTAGAAATGCAAATCTTAAGTTTTCTCTGGATCACTCACCTAATAGGCTCAACATAGAAGAGGTAAATTAATTTTACCCCCAACAAAACTGCAATTTTTTTAGACTGGAAATATGTTGATAGAAAATAGAAGACTTTAGGGTTTAGGGTAAATGACAATCAAGTGGAAAAGGAGTTAAAAATGTTAATGCTTCCTATATCATCTTAGCTTAAAAGAAAAGTTGCCATGGAGTCGATCCCCACTCATGTAGCTGCTGGGTGGAAACCCCAGGTTTTGCTTGGTGTGACTCGTCTCAGCCAATAAACGAGAGACTGAGGTGGGAAATCAGAAAGGTGATTTTATTTCATTGTGCAAGGAAAGGAACAGTCAGGGCTGCTGCCACCAAGACTGCTCACTGAAGGCGAGAGGAAAGGTTACTTTTATGGGGTTTACAAGCAGGAAGTTCATACAAGTTACATCAGCAACATTTTTAATCATACTACGAAGGTGCAATGGGGTTTACATATAACTTCATGCATTACATGTTCAGCAAATGGTGGTTAAATTCCACCAAGAAGTGGGGGAGTTACTATGTGTGAGGTACTTAAAGAGCTAAAAGGTTATGCAGAATGTCAACATGGTTTACCTAAACCTGTTTCTGCCAATTTCCAGGCAGCAGTTAAGAAAAGGGGAACCAGGATGTTAATGTAAAGCTACAGGGTGTGCCAAGCAAGCTGCTTGAGGCAGTGGAATTTTCTACAGTCTGGGGACGTCTGTCTTATTCCCTCTTTTCTTTTTGGACATTGGTCATTCAGGACCAGTGTCCATTCTGAACTATAGCCCGGCTAGGAGTTACTTGGCATGCCCTCGAGGAGGGGACAAATATTGGACATAGGCTTAAACAGTTGGCCTTTTTAACCAGGACATGCAGGCGGGGATACATTGCATACAACAGCAGGAGCATACACCTGTGATTATTATTAACACTATAAAAGCAACCAATGATTTCAACCATCCTAGGTTGGGTAACCATGATGTCAGCCAGCTGAAATCAGGACCTGAAGGCATCATTAATTGTTTGGTGGTGGCATGATCTCGTTGTAGTTAATTACTGAACTCAACTTTTCTTGGTCATGTTCAATCTGTCCAAATGCACTGACTAAAGAACAACAGCTAGCACTGATGTATATAGAAATTCCTCCATAAGAAGCTAACATTAGATCTAAGGAATCTCAATTTTGAATCATGGTTTCAATGGAGTCTACTTCAGACTGCAAAGTCTAGGTCAAGTTTTCAGTGGTATTGGCCACTATCTCAAGCCACAGAAACACATTCTTAATGAACTGGTACAGGGAATGAATGTTATCATAGTTTTGCCAACCCCAACCATTGGAAGTAGCACCCTCCGTGCCTTTTCCCAAGCACTCTTAGTAATATCTATAGTTTCTCTTTTAAACCTATAGATGCTTCTGGTGGAATACAGAACCTCTTCTAGGGAGGAGTAAATTTATGCTTCCTGCCCATATCCAGCTGAGCGTACATGTGCCAGTATGATTATCTGGCCATGTCTTATAGGCTGAATGCCCACAAACCAATAAAGTCCTTGGTGTCTTAATGAGTAGGCTGTAGGGGGAAATTAGAAGACTGCTTTTATAATGCTTTGATCGGTTACATTGTGCTCTAATTTTTCTGACATAACCTTGCTAGTGCTGTCCCATTCAAAAGAGATGTTGGTATTGAATTTAGTCCATGTTTGGTTAGCACAGACCCAGGTTGTATTGCATCGTGGCCACTGTCCCACTGTTGCGGCATTATAGGTAGGATGCCACTGTATGTACCAAGCTGCTGGATAGTCAGACCTCACAGTGGTGTATTGGATTCTGTCTAGGGTTTTGTTTTTATTTATTAATTGTGCTCCCTCTTCTTTTAGCCACTAAGTTGGATGGAGAGGTACAGGGATTATGGGTAACCCTTGCCCTACATGCGAAGGGGATTGTGAACAAATGCAGCAATTGTTAGCCCATGCAGTATGGTTTACAAGTGCCTGGTGCAACCTATTAATAACACTGAAATCCCATCCAGCATTTACACAGAGCGACCCCTAGGAATAACCACGTCACCCTGTTCATGGTTGATTCTGCTCACTCAAAGGTCTAGAGCAATCTAATCTGTTCAAGTAGAGTATACAGGTATAGGAGACAGAATACTAACACCAAGGTTATTAGTAGTGTTAAGAGTCTTTGGAGGATCTTACCTATGCAGGAGGGTGTCGGGAAAACAAATACTTAAGGTCCTTGACTGGCTCACAAGTGCAGTTCTCACAGTTCTGACGAGTTTGTCCCTTGGTGTCCAGTTGTGTGGTTTTCTTTACTTGAGTATGGTGGATCCAAGCTTTAAGCCCGTTGAGTTTGACAGCTGTTGGTGTAGGCAAGACGACTTCAAAGGGGCTGGTCCACTTCTGAAGTGGGTTGGCTTTCCACACCTTGAGAAGGGTCCAATTGCCAGGCTGGAATGGATGGAGGGGCACCTCTGGCTCAGGTGGGCTCTTCAGGTGAGCATATCTGGAGAGAAGACAAGAGTCGCCCAAAGAGACTGCAAGTATTTAGTAACTTGAACATCTCCAACCTAGTGGAGGGAGGGAGGTTGGTCATTATTAAGGCAAGCTATGTTGGTCATATTGGGGTTCTCTAATAAAGGGCGCCTGTATAATAGCTCAAATGGACTAAGTTTTAGTTTGTGTCTAGGGGCAGACCAAACTCTCAAAAGGGCCATAGGCAGTGCCTTTGTCCATAACAACTTGGTCTCTTGGCACGGCTTTGCTAGGTGTATCTTCAGAGTCTGGTTAGCCTGCTCTACTTTACCCCTGGACTGGGGTCTCCAGGTTGTGTGTAAGTTCCAATTAATGTTCATGGTGGTTGCCACTGATTGCACCACCATGACCACAAAATGGGACCGTTATCACTGCCAATGGAGATGGGAAGCCTGAATCAAGGGGTGATTTCGTTTAGGAGGTGTTTCACAACCTCGGTGCACTTTTCAGTCCTGCAAGGAAAAACTTCAACCCAGTTAGTGAAGATGTCGATAAAGACTAGCAGATATTTGTAATTCTTGGCAGCTGGAGGCATCTCTGTGAGACCCACCTGCCAGTTGTCTCCAGGCATTGCCCCAGTTCACTGGACCTCTGCGGGTGCTTCAACAATGTTCTTGGGATTATTTTTCACATAGGTGGAGCAGCTCCTTACCACTACAGAAATAGTGGTGTGGAGCTTTGGTCCAATTAAATGTCTCTTAACCTAACCATGTAGTCCATCACGTACATAATGTCTGTAGGATAGGGTGCACGAGTTTTGATGGAATGAAATCTTTTCATGAAGGGTGTACAGCCATCCATCCAGGTCTTGGCAATGTCTTTATCTTGTTGGGAATAGTCCGAACGGAGGTCAGGTGGAGCTATCTCCAAATGGAGAATTAGCTGGGCTACTATGATAGGTTTCTGTTGGATTGCAGCTTTCTTTGCTGCTGCATCTGCTTTGTAATTACCCCTGGCCACTGTGGTGTCCCCTTTCTGATGCCCTCTGCAGTGTACTACCACTACTTGGGTGGGCAGGAGAATGGCTTGTGAAAACTGTAAGATCTCTTGAGAATATTTAATGTCTTTATCTCCTGCTGTTAGGAGCCCTCTTTCCTTCCAGATTGCCCCGTGTGCATGCAATACCCCAAATATGTTCTTGGAATCAGTATAAATAGTGTCTTGCTTACCTTTGGCGATTCGAAGGGCCTGCAGCATGGCAATGAGCTTCGCCTTCTGGGCAGAGGTACCTGGGGGAAGCGCTAGCCTCTAGAACCTCCTCCAAAGTGATCACCACATACCCAGCTTTCCTTTTTCTTTGTTCCATGTAACTGCTTCCATCAGTGAACAGTTCAAGGTCTGGGTTTTGGAGAGGCTGGTCAGGGAAGTCAGGCTGACTGGCATACACCAGGTCAATGGCCTTTAGGCAATCATGTTCCTTTTCTTGCTTTGGTAAGGTGGGCAGTAGGGTGGCTGGGTTCAAACCAGTGGTTTCTCCTAGGGTGATGGCAGGGTCATCTAACAGCACTGCTTGGTACTGGGCCATTCACCCTAAGGAGATCCAATAAACCCTCTCTGCTCTAAGTTGGTCAGAACTAAGTGGGGCATGGTCACCCAGAGAAGTTGGCTAAGGGTGAGTTTCTTGGCTTCCTTGATCATTAATACTGCTGCCACTACTGCCCGAAGGCATGCTGTCCATCCTCTGGTGACCGGGTCTAGCTGCTTTGAGAAGTATGCCACTGGCTGCTTCCAAGTCTTGTTAGTCTTGGTAAGTCCTCCCGCCACCACTACGGCAGACTCATGTATGAACAGGTCAAAAGATTTATTCATATTGGGGAGTCCTAAGACTGGGGCCTCTATCAACTTTGTTTTAATGGTATCAAAAGCCTGTTGCTCCATCTCAGTCCATTCTAAGGGGTCTGTGTCTTTTCCCTGTAAGGCTTGGTATAAAGGCTTGGCAATAAGTCTGAAATTTGAGATCCAGATGTGGCAAAAACCAGCCATTCCCAAAAATCCTCTGAGCTGTCTCCAGTTGGTAGGGTCTGCCAATCTGACTTTTCTCCTCCACTCAGATGCAAAAGAAGGCATCCTTCAGCTGTAGCACAGTGAGCCTGGAAAAGGTGGGCAACAAGGTCAACAGTAGGGTATACAGGCTGGGAACTACAGAGTGGATCATGACTGTTACCTGGTTGATGGCTCGCAGATCCTGAACGAAACAGTATTCTCCATTTTTCTTCTTCACCAGCAGGATGGAGGTATTGAACTGTGATTGACATGGTCTGAGCAGTCCATGTTTCACATGTCTGGTGAGGATTTTGTCCAGAGCCTGCTGGGCCTCCGCCCATATAGGGTATTGCATAAGTCCGGTGGGGGGGCTATGCCAGGTAGGAGCTCAACTGCTACTGGGGGAATGCTTTTGGCGCATCCTGGCACCTTGTTGTTTCATACCCATGGGACCATTGCATCCTTGATGTCTAGCCCTACTGATCCCTGGTAGTGTCCTTCCACACTATAATTGGTGGCTGACTCAGCAGTAAGGGCTATCTGCAGTGGCCATCCATTTTCTGGTGGTACCTGCATCTGCATGATCCCATTATCAAAAGATATTTGAGCTTGCAGTTTGCACAACACATCTTTAACAGCAAGGGAATGTGACAGTCAGGCAGGTGGAGAAAAGAATGTGTTAATGATTTCTCTTGTACGGAGCAGGTTAGAGGCTAGAGGAAGGGAGGTTTCTCCCTCTTACCCGAGACTCTCACGACTGACCCACAGTTTTTGTCAGGCTATCTTTTTCTGGGTCAGGACAGAGTAGGTTGCTCCAGTATCCACTAGAAACCATACAGGTTCTTTCCCCCACCTTCATTACAACCAGAAGCTCAGGTGGGGGACTCGCCTCCTGTCCTCCTCAATCTGAGTCTGCCCGCATTGGCATCACGGGCCACTGGGCAGCCCCAGGGTCTTTCTTACCTCTGGGTAGGAATTTAGGGCACTCTCTCTTCCAGTGTCCTCTCTCCTTGCACCAGGTGCACTGGTCTCAGACTAATGGGGGGTGGGGGCCTCTCACCTCCCTCTCTATTCAGGAACCCTCCTCTTCTTGGGCTGCTGGGAGACAGGTCATTTCCCTGCAAGGCAGTGGCCAGGAATGTGGCCTGTCTCTTCTGATTGGTGATGTTTCTCTTTTCCTGTTCCCAGTCCCGATTAGAATATACCTGGTAGGCAAGCTCAACAAGCCGTGAGATCCCCAACTCCACACCTCCCTCAAGTTTCTGGAGTTTTCTCCGTATGTATGGGGCACTCTGCCCAGTGAAAATCATATTCACTGTGTGAGCATTTTTGGGCCTCTCAGGGTCCGTGTATTTGAACTGTCTAAAAGCATCATAAAGTCTTTCCAGAAACTTAGCGGGATCTTCTGTTGGTTCTTGTTTGATCCTATATATTTTACTGTTTTTGTTTGTTTGTTTGTTTGGGCACCCCTTTCTCCAACCCTTCTAAAAGGCACTCTCTATGATAAGCAATGCAGATCCATCCCTTGGCAGTATTCTGATCCCAGCCAGGGTCCCCCATGAGGAAAGTCTCTGCCCCCAGCTGATTTACTGTCTGCACTTCATGGTGCCTGTCAGCCTCAGCCCTACCCTTTTCTAGGACCATGCACCTTTCTTTTGGGATCAGGAGCACATCTAGCAGTGCCTGACAATCTGCCCAATTAGGGTTATGAATGCGGAAGATGGAGGCAAAAAGATCCTGCATTCACTTAGGGTCTTCCCAATACTCGGGGCAATGGTTTTTCCAGTTAGAAAGGTCACTTGTTGAAAAAGGTTGGTGGACCCAGACCATGCAAATATCTCCTGCCGGGACTTGTCGGAGGGGGTGCATGCCCCTGGGCTTGGCTGTGCTATGGCTGTCCCAAGAATCAGTCACTCTCGTGTTACTTTCGAACAGAAGCATAAGGGGGCGGTGATGGGGCTGCCAAAACAGCAGACAAGGGCAACAAGGATTCTTCCTCGGGGTCAGAGCGGAGAATTGGCAGTTGCAATCTACCAGCCCCCTTCTGGACTAGAATTTTACATTTCTTCTGCAATCCTTTGTCCTGATACAGAGTCATAAAGCCTTCCACATAATACTTCTCATCCCAGTTTACCGCATGAGTACAGAAAAGGTCTAACGAAGGATGGTATTATAATTTAGGGACCCATTCTCTAGCCACTCCTCTCCATCTGACAGTTTATATTGTGGCCAGGCAGTGTTGCAAAGGAAAATAATTTTCTTCTTTTTCAAGGGGCTTGGCCTGAAATATTTCCAATTCATAAGGATACATCCTAAGAGGCTGCAATCTGGAATCCCTTGAATGTTCCCTATTCTCTGGACACACTCACACAACCCAATCAGTGCACCAACTTAACAGATACTTAGAGCCTTCAATGCCCTCAACAGTCAATTCTCCCCTCTTCTTGGGACTCTTCTAGGGACTTAACTAGGAATTACCCTGCTACTTGCCAAATAACTCAGATGTGTTTTGTGTCTCCCATGGAGTCACCATTGGGTCCAAGGAGGATTAGCTTTCAGGGCTGCTTCAAGGTCTCTGGGAGAAATCTCCTGGTGGTGCTAGACATTGGGGCTGCTCTCTTGTCCGATCTGCCTCCAGAACCGAGTGGATGACTTCTGGCTGGCTCGCCAGAAATGTTGCCAGGTGGAAACCCCAGATTTTTCTCGGTGTAACTGGTCTCGGCCAATAAACAAGAGACCAAGGTGGGAGATCAGAAAGGCACTTTTATTTCATTGTGCAAGGAAAGGAACAGTTGGGGCTGCCGCCGCCAAGACTGCTCAGTGAAGGCGAGAGGGAAGGTTAATTTTATGGGGCTTACAAGCAGGAAGTTCATACTAGTTACATCAACAACATTCTTAATGATACTATGCAGGTACAATGGGGTTTACATATAACTTCTTGCATCGCATGTTCAGAAAAATGGCATTAAATTCTACCCAGAGGCAGGAAAGTTACTATGTATGAGGTACTTAATGAGCTAAAAGGTTATCTAGAATGTCAACATAGTGCTTAAACTGGTTTCTGCCAATTTCTTCTAGTTCTGGGCAGCAGTTAAGGAAAGGGGAGTCAAGATGTTAATATAAAGCTACGGGGCGTGTCAAGCAAGGGAACCAGAATGTTAACGTAAAGCTACGGGGCGTGTCAAGCAAGCTGCTTGGGGCAGTGGAATTTTCTGCAGCCTGGAGACCTCTATCTTAATGGCAACCCCATGTGTATCATAGAGTTTTCAATCGCTGACTTCAGAAGTAAATTGCGAGGCCTTTCCCATCTTAGCTTGTTGTAGTTGTTGTGGGGTGTTCTTATTCCCCTTTGAGATTTACATCTCACAGGATCTTCAACCCCTCACTACCCCCAAAGACTTGCCACATGCTTTGTGAATCTGTGATTCAGTGGCAACTTCAGATTTGCATTTGTATGGGGTCCCTCTGAATCACATTAGTCTAAAAAGTGCTTTCTATTTGACCTGATTAATTTACGTGTGGTATGACAGTAGATTGGTAAGTATAACCTAATGCCAATTTTTGACTAATTGGTACCCTACATTTTTAAACATTCCAACAGCAAAACTTTTGCTTTCCCTGTACAGTGAATTGTGTTTTATTTTAATTCAAACTCTTACATGATACAGTCAGATTTATTTTAGAGTTTGTCAACATTGTGCAGATCTGGGCCTGAGACTATGTTAATTTGCAAAATTGATTTGAGTATTTCAGTTAAGGTTTATGAGGAAAATTTCTTTCAAAACCGTAACTTGTTGCTGTTGAGTGGGTTCTGAACACTGACCCTGTAGGACAGAGTAGAACTGCCCCACAGGGTTTCCAAGGTTGCGATTTTAAGGAAGCGACTGCCACATCTTTCTCCAGTGGAGCGGCTGGTGGGTTCGAACCATTGATCTTTTGGTTAGCAGCTGAGCGCTTTAAACACTGCACCACCAGGGCTCCTTCTTCAAAATCATAAATACATTCAACTACTTCTTTAAAAACAAGTTTTCTTAAAATGTGCTTTTTGCCATCATAAATCTTCCACCCTCATAGAGTCAGAAGTCTAAACATTAAAATCTTATGTACTATGTGAGAATGAATCTTTTAATATTTCAAGAGAAACTGACTACTTTTTGAATGTCACTGCATATGGTGAAAAAATTAGATTTGAATAATTTTGTTACTTATGAAGAAAATGCCTATCAATGGTTATACATTCCCGTATGAAACATTATAAATATATCTTTATATCTATGTGTATAAATTAAAATTTCTTTTTAAATATATAAGCCTTCAATTTCCTAGGTAACCTCAACTCAAAGTTCTTGTATAACTTTCTCCTATTTTGTGCTTTTTTTTTAAAAAAAACTATCATGCTTTGGGTGAAAGTTTACAACACAAATTAGTTTCCCATTAAAAAATGTATACACTAATTTTTTGTGGCATTGGTTGCAATCCCACAATGTGTCAGCTCTCTCTCCCTTTCCCGTTCCAACCCAGGTTCCCCGTGTGCATTCATTCGGTTTTCCTGTTCCTTCCACCTTCGTGTCTTTGCTTTTGGGCAGGTGTTGCCCATTTGGTCTCC
Organism: Trichechus manatus latirostris; assembly: GCF_000243295.1. Classification (NCBI taxonomy): domain Eukaryota; kingdom Metazoa; phylum Chordata; class Mammalia; order Sirenia; family Trichechidae; genus Trichechus; species Trichechus manatus. The sequence goes on from NW_004444006.1 coordinate 13,297,043, forward strand.
TATACTGATAGAAGAAGCACGTTCCTCACCTGTGTTGTTTGTTTTATAGGCCTGTCTAATCTGGCTGAAAGGTGGACTTCCAGAGTGGCTTCAGTTCTGAGTTAGCAGGGTGCCTGGGGGCCATAGTTTCTGGGGTTCATCCAGTCTCTGACAGACTGGTAAATCTCGTCTTTTTTTTTGTGAATTTGAATTTTGTTCTACATTTTTCTCCTGCTTTGTCTGGGACCCTCTATTGTAATCCCTGTCAGAGTGGCTGGTGGTAGTAGCCAGGCACCATCTAATAGTTCTGGGCACAAGCTGGTGGAGGCTGTGGTTCATGTGGTCCATTAGTCCTTTGGACTAATATTTTCTTTGTGTCTTTGGTTTTCTTCATTATCTTTTGCTCCGGATGGGATGGGACCAATAGATGTATCTTAGATGGCTGCTCAGAAGCTTTTAAGACCCCAGACGCTACTCACCAAAGTAGGTTTTTAACATTTTCTTTATGAACTATGTTATGCCAATTGACCTAGATGCCCCCCTGAGACCATAGTCCCCACCTCTCAGCCCTAGTAACGCTATCCCTAAAAGTGTTTGGATGTATCTAGGAAGTTTCTACGACTTTAACTTGGTCAAGTTGTGCTGACTTCCCCTATGTTGTGTATTGTCTTTCCCTTCACCGAAGTTAACACTTGTCTACTATCTAGTTAGTTATTCCTCCCTCCCACCTATCCCCTCCCATGTAAATGTCAAAGATTGTTTTTCTCTGTGTTAACCTTTTCTTGTGTTTTTATAATAGTGGTCTCATACATTTGTCATTTTGTGATTGACATATCTCATTCAGCATAATGCCCTCCAGATTCATCCATGTTATGTGATTTTTTTCGCGGATTCATCATTGTTCTTTATCACTACATAGTTCCATTTTGTGTACGTACCATAATTTATCCATTTATCTTTTGATGGGCATTTAGGTTGTTTCCATCTTTTTACTATTGTGAATAGTGCTGCAATGAACATGGGTATGCATTTGTCTATTTGTGTGATGGCTCTTATTTCTCTAGGACATATTCCTAGGAGTGGGATTGCTGGATCATATGGTATTTCTATTTCTAGCTTTTTAAGGAGGTACCATATTTTTTTTCCATTGTGGTTTTACCATTTTACATTCCCACCAGCAGTGCATAAGAGTTCCAATCTCCCCGCAACATCTCCAACATTTGTTATTTTATGTTTTTGTCATTTGTGCCAGTAATGTCGGGGTGAGATGGTATCTCATTGTGGTTTTGATTTGCATTTCGTTAATGGTTAATGATTGTGAGCATATCCTCATGTGTCTTTTAGCTGCCTGAATATCTTCTTTGGTGAAGTGTCTGTTCATATCCTTTGCCCATTGTTTAAATTGGATTGTCATTTTTTTTGCTGAGGTGTTGAAGTGTTCTACAGACTTTGGAGATTAGACCCTTGTGGGGTATGTCTTAGCCAAATTGTTTTTCCCAATCTGTAGGTTCTCTTTTTTCTCTTTTGGTCAAGTCTTTTGATGAGCATAGGTGTTTAATTTTTAGGGACTCCCAGTTACCTAGTTTATCTTATGGTGTTTGTGCATTGTTAGTTATGGTTTGTATTGTATTTATGCCATCTATTAGGGCCCCTAGAGTTGTCCCTATTTTTTTCTTCCATGATATTTATCATTTTAGGTTTTATATTTAGGTCTTTGACCCATTTTGAGTTAGTTTTTGTGTCTGGTGTGATGTATAGGTCCTGTTTCATTTTTTTTACAGATGGACATCCAGTTTTGCCAGCACCATTTGTTAAAAAGACTGTCTCTTCCTCATTTAATGGACTTTGGGCCTTTGTCGAAGATCAGGTGATTGTAGGTGGATGGATTATGTCTGGGTTCTTGATTTTGTTCCATTGGTCGATGTGTCTGTCATTGTACATGTACCAGGCTTGACTACTGTGGCTGTACAGTAGGTTCTGAGATCAAGTAGTGTGTGGGGGCAGCACTTTTTTTGTTGGGATTTTTTTTTTTAAATTTTTTCTTCAATCTCTTGTTTGGGTCTGTTCAAATTTTCTACCTCAGTTTGTATTAGTTTAGGTAGATAGTGTATTTCCAGAAATTTGTCCATTTCCTCTAGGTTCTCAAACTTGTTGGGAGTACAGTTTTTCATAGTATTTTGTTATGATCCTCTTTATTCCAGTTGGGTCTGTTATAATGTCATCTCATTTCTTATTTGGGTTATTTGCTTCCTCTCCTGTTTTTCTTTTGTCACTCTGGCCAATGGTTGTCTATTTTATTGATCTTTTCAAAGAACCAACATTTGGTCTTGTTGATTCTTTCTATTGTTTTTCTGTTCTCTATTTCATTTATTTCTGCTCCAATCTTTATTATTTCCTTTCATCTGATGCCTGTGGGCTTCGTTTGCTGTTCTCTTTTTATTTGTTCGAGTTGTAGGGCTAAAGTTTTGATTTTGGCCTGTTCTTGTTTTTTGATGTGTGTGTTTATTGTTATAAATTGACTTCTGACCACTGCCTTTGCTGTATCCCAAAAGTTTTGGAATGATATGTTTTCATTCTCATTTGATTCTAGAAATTTTTTATTCCCTCTTTTATTTCTTCTATTACCCAGTTGTTTTTAAGCAAGGTGTTATTCAGTTTCCATATATTTGATTTTTTTTCCTTGTGCTTCCTGTTATTGACTTTTATGGTGTTGTGATCAGAGAGAATGTTTTATATTATTTTGATGTTTTGGATATTATTGAGGCTTGTTTTGTGGCCTAAAATGTGGTCTATTCTGGAGAATGTTCCTCGTGTGTTGGAAAAGAATGTATACTTTGCTGCTGTTGGGTGGGGTGTTGCATATATGTCTATGAAGTCAAATTGGCTGATTTTGGCATTTAGATCTTCTATATCTTTGTCGAGTTTCTTTCTAGATGTTCTCTCCTTTACCGAGAGTGGTGATTTTGCCTTTTTTAAATTGAGAAAGAAATCAGTTCTCCTTTGTTTCTAGTAAGATTTGAAATTTTTTGCATTGTGTTTGTTATGTAAATTCTACCTGTTTGTAAGCTGATGCATTGAAATAAATGAAATAGAATTTTCAGCAGAGATGTTTGAGATCTTTACCTAGGGCAAGGTAAGTACTTTTTTATAGTACTTTTTAAAATAAGCTTATTATTAATGGAATGAAAGATTTCTTTCTGGTTTTGTGTTAAGCCTGACCTCTATGGGTTGGGCCTCCCCTAAGTGATTCAAGTTCTCCATGATTATTTAGTCAGATGGTCAGCAATGACCCAAAAATTAGCTTTTGAAGCTGTGCATTTTTAATGACTTCTGCCTTGGTGGACTAATTGAGGAGCTTTTCTCCTTTCTGTCTGAAAAGGATTTTTTTAGAAAAATAGTGCACCTGTTAAGGAAAGCCTTGTTTGGAGCTTATTTAAGAAAGAAATTTTGAAATATTTTTCTGTGGGTAATGTATAATTTTGGATCAAGTGGGCCACTGTGTTCTTTTCTCAAGACCATTGTATTATTTTTTCAGGTGACATGCAACTGGAGAAAAACATAGTCTTCAGTGTCAGAAAAAGCAAACCAGAGTTCACATCACCCTTAGGCACGTAAGTTCTTTCTTTTTTTTCTTTTCACTTACCACAATGGCATTGTGAAGGGCAAAAGATGTCTGAGGTCGAGCAGAGACTGAAAATGATTAAGTGCCATCAGACTGGTCAGCTTTCTATCTAAAAGCCATGGCTGTTAATTTGCTAACTCACCTCTATCTAGGAACATAAGAAACACTGAACACATCTGGGGGGGGCATTCAAAAGACAGATGTTACAGAGAATCTACATACCACATGTACATACCAACCAAACTGGCAGTGAATAAACTCCACTATACCCCATGAAATGAGATGTATAAAAACTTCCATAAAAGCAATCTGATTGTGTGTCAACTTGGCTGAGCCATGATTCTCAGTGTTTATATGTGATCACTTCCATGATTGAATCTGCTGTGAGTAGCCAGTCAAAAGGCTTTTTGCCCGCTCTGGATCTTGCAGCTGCCTCCTGTTCATCTGACCTCTGGTTCTTGAGACTTGAGCTATCAGCTTATCTGCTGATCTTGGATTCGTTGACCTTCACAGCCTGTGAGTGAGAGCCCTGCTTACTGACCTGCCAATTATGGCTTTGCCAGCCCCTGCAGCTACGGGAATCAGGAGAAGCCTTGTGGTGTTGCCTGCCAATCTTGGGATTCATTAATCTTCACAGCCTGTGAGCAAGAGCCCTGCTCTCTGACCTGCCAATCTTGGGTTCGCCAGCCCTGCAGCTGTGTGAGTCAAGAAAGGCCTCTATCCTGATCCACGGACTTTTATATAAATATATAAATATATATATATATGCTTTGCTGGTTTTGCTTCTCTAGAGAACCCAGCCTAAGACAGAATTTGGTACTGGGAGTAGGCTGCTGCTCTAACAGATACTCAAAATGTGGATTGGTTTTGAAACTGTGAATGGATAGAAGACTCAGATGGAAGTGAGAACTGTTAACACCAGTGTCTTAGTCATCTAGTGCTGCTATAACAGAAATACCACAAGTCGATGGTTTTAACGAAGAGAAGTTTATTTCCTCACAGTCAAAGTAGGCTAAAAGTCCAAATTTAGGGTGTCAGCTCCAAGGAAAGGCTTTCTCTCTCTGTCGGCCTTCTCATCAGTGTTCCCCTGGACTAGGAGCTTCTCAGCGCACGGACCCCAGTCCAAAAGACACGCTCTGCTCCTGGCACTGCTTTCTTGATGGTATGAGGTCCCCCTATCTCACTGCTCACTTCTGTCTTTTATATCTCAAGAGATTGCCTCAGGACACAATCCAGTCTTGTAGATCAGGTCCTGCCTTACTAACACAACTGCCACCCATCCTCCCTCATTAACATCATAGAGGCAGGTTTACAACATACAGGAAAATCACACAGTACCAGGAATCATGGCCTAGCCAAATTGATACACATTTTTGGGGGGACATAATTCAAACCATGACAACCAGAGAAAGTGTAGATGGTGAGAAGCAGCAGCAGATGACCGGCAGCAGCAGAGGACTGGAAGCTGCAGAACCAGGAGACCAGCGTGACACAGTGCTGGAGCTGACCCATGGAGCAAGAGAGCTGAGTGCCTTTGTGCAGGAGGTTTCCTGGTGGAGTGGGGTGCCTCCAGGTACTTACTGGTGGAGCTAGGCTTGCTGACCCACGGAGCAAGAGAGCTGAGTGCCTTCCAGCTGAAGTTTACTGGCGGAGTCGGGTGCTCCCAGGCACTTATCGGTGGAGCTGCAGAGTTTTGGAACACTTGCCCCAGGAGGGCAGTTGCAGGCGTGAGGCCTGAGGGCTGAGAAGCCACAGGAAGCAGAAGCTGAAGAGACAAGCAGCTGAGTTGCCTCAGTCTCAAAAGGTATGGCCATGACCTCTGGAGTTTTAAAGGGTGGAGCCATGGCCTCTGGTGTTTCTAAAGGTGGAGTCGCCACTCAGATGGACTGGGAGAATGGGGCCGCCTAAAGCAGAGGGAGCAGAGTTGCTGTCCCAGTGGGCCTGGAAGGAGGAGCTGAAGCCCAGGGGAGAGGGGCCTCCAGTCTGAATCCGGAGAGTTTGGCCAATACCTGGAGTCTAGAGGGCAGGGCTACTGTGTGAATGGTCTCAGAGAACCGAGAAATATTTTCAAAGCCTTGAGGGCTAATGCAATGTGTTCTGCTAACTTGTTTGGTGCCTGTTATGCCTTCTTTCCCTCCAATTTCTCCCACTTGTAATGGAAACGTCTAGCTTGTGCCTGTTCAGCCATTGTACTTCGGAGCAGATAACTTGTATTCTAGATTTCACAGATGAAGAGGAATTTTTAGATTTTGGACTTGGAGTTGATTTAAGACTTTTGCTATGATATGATGGGGTGAATATGTTTTACATGTGGCAAGGACATGAATTTTGGGGGGGGGGAAAGGATGGAATGCCATGGATTGAATTGTGTCCCCCAAAAATATCTGTCAAATTGGCTAGGTCATGATTCCCAGTATTATATGATTGTCTACCATTTTATCATCTGATGTGATTTCCCTATGTGTTGTAAATGCTATCACTATGATGTAATAAGATGGATTAGCAGCAGTTATATTGAAGAGGTCTACAAGATTAGGTAGTGTCTTAAGCCAATCTCTTTTGAGATATAAAAGAGAGAAGCGAGCAGAGAGACACGGGGACCTCATACCACCAAGAAAGCAATGCCGGGAGCAGAGTGCATCCTTTGGACTCAAGGTTCCTGTGCTGAGATGCTCCCAGAACAAGGGAAGACTGATGACAAAGACCTTCCTCCAGAGCCAACAGAGAAAGCTTTCCCCTGGAGCTGACACCCTGAATTTGGACTTCTAGCCTACTAGACTGTGAGAAAATAAATTTCTCTTTGTTAAACCCCTCCAGTTGTGGTATTTCTGTTATAGCAGCACTAGATGACTAAGACACACACGTACCAACCAAACTGAGACTGAATAAATTCCACTATATCCCATGAATGAGATGTATAAAAACTTCCATAAAAGCAATCTGAAATTTTAGGCTATGTCAACATTGTTTAACAAAACCATAATATATAAAAGAAACAATTTTATGCATATACTTTTAATAAAGGATATAGAAAGATAAAGCTGGCCAACATTTGTCAGTATTTCTGCAGCAAGACACATGGTTTTAAGAATACTATATACAATCACTTTTTTATATATAATTTATTTTTGTTGTTGTTATTTAGAATATACACAACAGAAAATACACTAATTCAACAATTTCTACATGTACAATTCAGTAACATTGATTACATTCTTTGAGTTGTGCAACTATTCTCACCCTTTTTCAAGTTGTTCCTCCCCATTAACATAATCTCACTGCCCTCTAAGTTTCCTATCTAATCTTTTGAGTTGCTGTTGTCAATTTGATCCCATATAGATCAATCTTAAAAGAGCACAATGCTCAAGGCAGACATTTTTTACTAGTTAAGCTAAACTACTGTTTGGTTTTAAGAAGATTTCAGGGGATATTTTTGGTTTAAGGTTTAAAGATTATCTCAGGGCACAGTTTAAAGGGTTCATCCAGCCTCCGTGGCTCCAGAAAATCTGATACAATCACTTTTGAGCAGACTGATGGAAAAAAAGGATTTGTAGCAAATTGGCAACTTGAGCTTAATTTCTGAAGCCTCCAGTGCCTTTATTCTTCTGGCTCTCCAATGCATTTCATATATTATCAAGACCCAGCCCCAGATTTTCTGCTGTGTCCCTTTGTTGATTTAGCCAATAAGGTGAAAGCAATTATTCCTTGAATGCATCTGGTATCTTTTTTTTTTTTTTTTGCTTTAATGCCATTTCCTACTAAGAATCTATTTCCTGATTTATTGCATTCATTGTCTTTTTTTAACTCATTCTGCAGAGGACTGTGTACCAGGCTGCTCCAAAGAACACATTTAATAGTTTTGAATACTGTGCAGGACACAGACTTAGCCCTTTTGGAGAAGTAAACAGTCATGGGCTACATGCTATTAGAAACCACCCATTCGTTATTATATTACATCACACCTGCATGCAAAAGGCTACAATTTAATATGGTACATTACAGCTATGGTTAAAGAAATACAGATGTACCATACCTTGTAAACAATTTCCTGCTGATTAGATGGAGCTCATGAATTTTTTAAGAAAATGGGACTTGTATAAGGGTCTAATAATTTTGTTAGATGCCCTCTGACTGACAGAGGCACAGAACATGTCTTTCGCACTGAGTATCTTAGCTACTCTGGGGCAGAGGTTCTGGAATGTATTACTGGAATTTTCTTTGCCTGTAGAGACTGTTAGACTTTTTTTCTGAAAGGAGAGGACAGAGAGAATCATTTCTTTAAAGTATTCGCTTCTGGTGACCAGTCAGCCTGATCTGGGGGCAGTGTTCATGTGTTTTTATGTGTGTGTGTCTGAGCATACACACACAAGTGTGTGTTTGTGTGCACATGTGTTTGTATATATGTGTGATGAGAGGTGAAACTGATGGAATTTGCATGACTGTTACATTTCAGGTGCATGTAACAATAACGTATATTCAATATTCTTAAAACATACCTGCTAGGATTGTGCTTAAATCTCCATTAATGTCAATGTTTACACTTTGTGCAATTTGGCATTAACATGAGAAGCACATTCTTTTCCCTGGCAAAGACAGCCCTGAGATTTGGCTCTATGAGGGCCACAGGAGATAATGACACTGGCTGATGCCACATAGTGTGAAATATACATGTCACATAGGGCCAGTGGGGGAAAGAGGCACATATTACATTTCTATCACATAGAAAATAAGAGCTGTATAAATTGCATACTTTCAGAATTTGGACGAAGTGGGACTCTTTTGGACTGTGACCCTGTCCTAATTCCTCTCAGAGTTCTAAGCTGCTCCCTGATAATTCCACTAATGGGAAATCAAGTCTCTTTAAAAGAGTGCACTGGACACGGTAACTGTGAGCTCCTCCCAAGACAGCGATGTGCCTTTGGAGGTCATTTCATTTCTTTTGCCCTTAATTTTTCCAGCTGCACCATGCAGAAAATACTTTTTATTCTGTCTCTTCTTCCAAAGACATTGCTGGAATGAATGGAACATTAATAAAATAGTCTAAGCTCTGCCAGAACAAATCAGCAATGATAGTATTGAAGAAAGAATGGAGCACACCAGTTTGCTTAGAAATACTGTGGTGGTTAAACTTTTCATTGCAGTCCTGCAATTAAAGACATATAAGAGCACTAGGGAGTTACATAGCACCTTTCAGCTGTAGGATCCTGACAATGAATATCTTCATTTTGCAAATGGAGAAGATGAGTACCAAAGATTTTGGGGAATGAGATCCTACAGAAGTTACTGGGCAGAGCCCCAAAGATGAGCAAGCACAGGAATCGGATCAGGGTGCACTAATTATCAAACATATCTTTCTGTCTTCTTTACCAATAATCAACCAGTTTGGGGGTGGTGCCTATGTGCATTAGTCAATACTCAGATGATCTATGAGTAGGGATATTTATGCTCATGTATTATCAGAATCTGCAAATTAGTGGGATCAAGGTGCTAAGATAGGAATAGAGTTTCTTTTTCCTCCAAGACTCCAGGTAAAACTCTGATTTGGCCTTTTGAAGATGTGTAAGTCTGTAAGACATTAATTAGCTCTACATCATAGCTCTCCCGAGATTTACCTTCCCAGTGCTTCCCTGTAGTTTACTGATGCTGTCTTTTGTGACCTGATATTTGTGAAAGGTGAATGCTCATACGCTTTATGCATCAAAGAAGTTCTTGATGCCTTCGTGACTTTGGATCATAGTTAGCAGCTGCGCTAAAACCCCTGGCAGAAGATGATAGACAGGAAAAGAGAAGACTGCTTTGAGGGCCACTGACTGTGACGTATGTAAGGGACCTACCTTTAGAGAAAGGCGCATTTCTATATAAATAGAAAGCAAGGCTTGTCTCTCGTAAGACCATGTGGATGGCCAAATAAGCTGTCAAGAGAACTCTAAACAAGAGAGTGTTTTTGGAGGGAGAGAAGAAAGGGAGAAAAAAATCTTCCCACCTGAACATATACAATTTCATTGTGAAACCCAGCGTGCACAGTCTTTTAGGCTGCTTCTGAGCTTCTGAGTTTGAGAAACAGTCTCTGGCTCTAATAATAGATTTAGTTATGTCTATCTAATCTCTAAAAAAGGAACCCTGGTGGTGCAACAGTTAATTGCTAGACTGCTTACTGAAAGGTGGTTCAAACCCATCAGCTGCGCCTCAGGAGAAAGATGTGGCAGTCTGCTTCCTTAAAGATTACAGCCTTACAAACCCTCTGGGGCAGTTCTACTCTGTCCTAAGGGTCACTATAAGTAGGAACTGACTGGACTGCACACAACAACAACAATTATCTCTCAAAAAGGAGCCCTGGTGGTGCAGCGATTAAGTGCTCTGCTGGTAATTGAAAGGTTGGATCTTCAAACCCACCTAGCAGCTTCACGGGAGAAAAGACCTGATGATCTCCTTCCCTAAAGAAGGGAACCCTATGGGGCAGGTCTACTCTGTCACATAGGGTCACTATGAGTTGAAATCAACTCGACGGCATCCAACAACAATCTCACAAATGAAATGCTGATCACAACCCATTAATTTATGCTAAAAGTCTTATTTTGGTCAAAATCACCAGGTTCTGTTGCTTTAAGTAGCTGGATTGCTCACTTTCTTAGGTCCACTGGAGTCCAGACTACTGATTGTTTGTGGTAGGCAACTCTCTCTCTCTTTTTTGTTTTTTTACTCAAAAAAAGGTTTCAGGGGAGATAATTTAGTAAACCTAACCATCCCTCTAGGAACTCAATTCCTTGATATCAGTAAGATGCCTCTAACTCCTACTGATCTCTGTAACAGTTAGGGCTTCTCTTGTCAGCAGCTGGGCCCTAGTTCACTGGTTGAAAAATGAAAAACATCAATACTCTTAGGTATTATAATTATAAAGAAGCAGCATTAGTGTCCATACTCATTGATTCAGGTACTAGGACTAAAAGAAAGGATGATTATAAATAAATAGGGAAATGGATGTAAGCTATCTTAATGGCTGAGCTACCACTGAGGCTAAAAGAAAGGATTGACATATGTTAGTTTACCAAAATCTGTACATTCACCCCTGCTGTGAAAACAGATATTTAGTGCTAGTCCTTGGGCTTATGTCAGCTGTGAAATTTTACCCTTATTAACAGAATCGTAATTTAAACCTGAAAATTACTCTTGAACCTTTTTACAAAACTTTTGGCCCATAACTGAGGCTTATAGTTTTTTTTTTCTTTCATCATAAATGTAATTCATACAGGCTAAAATAAAGTCAGGTAGTAGAGAAAGGAATAAAATTAGGTAATTTGGCCATAGCCTGGCATTAAAGGTCTTTAAAACAACAATTGTTATGTTTAATAAAGTGGAAATTTGATTTGATCTGATCTCATCTATTAGCTGCAGTGTTTCAGGAACCTCTAGGACAGATATTTTCCCAGGACAGAGAACAGGTTTTACATTGTTGTTAAATTTCCAATTTGAAGACCTTGGTACCAGTATGTTGAATCTTCCTTTACAATTTTAGGTACCTGATATAGGATGGTGTTCAAATCTCAGCAAATATTCAAATTGCTGTTTAGGGAAAAAGCATGATGAAACAAAAGCTTCAGACTCCTGGTTTTTTCTTTTTTACCTAGATTTACACAACACCACAATAAAATTTTGTGTATATATATATGCTGCACATATGTTTATAAATGCACATGCTACAAGCAGCAAACTTAGTCTGATTCTCCTCAATACCACAAAGACCCTTTAGGTATGATTAACAGTCTTTCCAGGGTAATGAAAGACTCCAAGGAAGTCTTTTGAATTCCCCTTTATCTGACAGAATGAATGAAAAGACCCTCCAGAAAGATACAGTTATTACATTTAGGCTTTCATGGATTAGGGGAGGGGAAATGAAATGAAGAAAGAAAAAGAGGAAGGCTAGCTTGAATTAATTGCTACCAAATTGATGAGTTGAGTCAATAAATTAAATAACTTGTAAAGTCCTGAAACATTTGCACAGCAAGTATTTGACGGAATGATTTTAAACTGTCAAGCTTTCAATCCACCATGGTGATTTATTTTGAAGACTGAATGGTTCCCAGTATATAACTCTGTAAGCCTCATGGGAGGTGGTGGGTCCTGGGAATGAAAACAAGAAATTCACAGGTGAGCTGAACAACTGTAAATATGCACATGGTAACTAACATCCACCTGACAGTAATATGCAGCCATTAAAATTACATTTAGGAAGAGTATGGATCAGCATTGGAAATGTTAATTATTTTTAACCCAGATATTGTATCTGGAACCAAAGATCAAGAAAATATACTAAACTTGAAATTCATGGGTAATTTATTTTCATTTTCTCTTTCTACTTGTATTTTCTACATTTTCTTTAGTAAATATATAATAATTTGAAAATTCTAAAATATTTATTTTAAAAATTCACACAGAAATAAGATGTTTTGAAATTACGCAATTTTGAATCTGAATTCTAGCTTTGCCACTTGCTATCTCTGTGACTCTGCGCAAATAGTATCAATGGACCTTAGTTTCCTCATCTATAAAATAGGCATAATAAAATCTATGTAATACAATATCTGGTACATAGTAGGCACTCAAGTAGCTATTACTAGTATAACCTTTATGGAAAACAATTCAAGAGTCTTTACAAAGTTCATACCAGTAATTTAGCTTCTAGGATTCTATCATAAGGAAATGATTATAAATGAGGTAAAAGATTTACGTTCAATTATATTATTCGCAGCCTTATTCATAATAGTGAAAAACTGGATAAAGTCTTAATGTTGGACATCATAGAAATGGTTAAATAAACAACAGTACCTTGATGTAATAGGAAATTATTTTTGGTATTAGTGAAAAAGCAGAGTTGCAAACTGAACACAGACAGTAAAGACTTAATGTTTAAAAAACACTGGAAATGATACAACAACAAGAGTTGTCTTTATGTTAGGTTAGGAGAAGGAGCAAAACATGAAATGGGTTTTTCAGGGGGGTGAAGTTGAAAGACACTTTGTTATTCAGGTCTGGAGCTCAGAAAAGAGTTCTGAGCTGGAGATACATACTCAGTAAACAGTGTATATATGTTTTTTAGTCAAGGAGTCGATAGATTCCCTAAGGAATGAGTAGATTTATGTGATGGGCAGTAGAGAACCTAGCAAAGTTTGAGAATGTAAATTTAGATTATGAGTGATTTTAATTTTCTTCATAGTTTTGTCTGTTTTCTATTATGAGTATGTTTAATATACTTTTAAAATGAATTCTAACATGTTATTATTTTCTGATTATAAAAGTAACTCATATTCATCATAGAATAATTGGAAAATATAGAAAGAAATAAATTTAAAAAAATAACATGACCTATGATCTCTGAGACTGTTTTCCATTTCCCCTCCTTCTCATTCATTCAACAAATATTTATTGAATGCTTACCATATGCCAGGCACTGTGCTAGGTACTGGTACTAAAATGAGAACAAGACACAGTCCCTTGCCCTCAAGGAGCTTCCAATCTAGTGTGGGAGACAGACAATTTAATAGACTATTACAACACATAATAAAAGTGCTGTCATAGGAGAGTTAAGGTAGCTGTGGGGGTCAGTCAGTGATACCTAAGTAAGTGATGTGAAAGCTAAAACCTGGAGGATAAATATAATATAGTCAGCTGAAGGGGGCTGGGGGAAAGGAGGTGAGAGGTTGCTAAGCAGGCTTCCCAATCAGGGGAAACAGCAGGGACATGTTTGAGGGATTGAAAGGAGTGTGGCTCAAGTGGAGTGTGGGCATAGGACTAGTGGAGAGGAAGCTTCAGAGTCAAGAATTATGAGAGATAAGCCTGGAGAGATGAGTATAGAGGCCAGATCGTGAAAGGGCTTGTAAACTGTGTTAAGGGATTCAGATTATGCTGAAACCAATGGAAGAGTGATTAAACAGAATTGAGTTTTTGATCATTCTAGAAGTAATGTGGAGAATGGACTGGGGGGTGCGAGACTGGAGGCAGGGAGAGCAGTTAAGAGGCTACTGCAGCAATACAGGTGATACATGAGCTAGGGGTCATGCTAATCAGGATAGAGAAACGTGAGCAGCTTCCAAAGATATTTAGGAAATGCATCAAACATGCCTTGTTGATTAATTAAATATGCGAGGGGATGAAGGGAGCAATACAAGAAATATTTATATGGCATGTGAAAGACACTTGGTTATTTAGATCTGGAGCTCAGGAAAGCGTTCAGGGCTGGAAATACATTTTCAGTAGTTATCAGCATATACATGCTTTTTCAGTCAAGGAGTGGATAGATTCCCTAAGGAATGAGTAGATTTATGTCATGGGCAGGAGAAAACCTAGCAAAGCTTAGGAAAACACTGTTTTAAGAAAAAAACTTGTGTGGGGGGAGGAGGAAAAGAGTTGTAAGAGATTTGAGAGAAGCATGAGAGAAGTTTTTTAATTTAACTACAGTAAAACTAACTTTTTTTGGTGTACAGTTTTGTGAGTTTTTGCACATGCAAAGATTCTTGTAACCATCATCAGAGACAGAATGCAGAACCCCCAACATCCCCACGCCTAACCTTGGCAACCATGGGTCTGTTTTCTCTCCATATATTTTTGCTTGTTCCAAAATGTCATATAAATAGAATCATACAGTATATAGCCTTTTTTACCCATTCAAGTATGGGTGTAATGGAATCTCCTTGTGGTTTTAATTTGCATTTTCTTAATGGCTAGTGATTTGAGCATCTTTTCTTCTACTTATTTGCCATTTGTATATCTTCTTTGGTGAAATGTCCCTTCAAACCTTTTGCCCATTTTCACTGGGTTGTTTATTTTCTTATTTTTGAGCTTTTAGAGCACTTTACGTATTTTGGATAAAAGTCTTCTGTCAGATACATGTTTTGCAATATTTTCTTCCAGTGCATGACTTAAAAAAAAAATTCTTTTCAGTGTTCTTCACAGAGCAAAAGTTATAAATTTTGTTGAAGTCCAATTTGTAAATGTTTTCTTTTATGGATTTTACTTTTGATGTCATATCTAAGTACTATTTGCCTAACTCAACGTGATGTAGATTTTCTCCTGTATTTTCTTCTAAGAGTTTTATAGTTTTATAGGTCTATGATTCATTTTGAGTTAATTTTTATATACGGTGTGAGGTATATATGGTGTGAGGATATCCAGTTGTTACAGTACCATTTGTTGAAAAAACTGTCTTTTCTTCATTAAATTGCCATTACATGTTTGTGTAAAAATCAGTTGACCACATTTATGCAGGCCTATTTCTGTATCTGATTTTCTATTCCTTTCCATTGGTTTATGTGTCTATCCTTTCTTCAATACCAGACCGTCTGGACTACTGTAGTTGTATAATATGTCTTAAAATTGGATAGTTTGAGTTCTTTGACTTTGTTTTTCTTTTTTAGGAATTGTTTTGGCTATTCTAGTTCCTTTTCCATATAAATTTTAGAATCAGTTTGTCTATATCTACAGTTTATCTTCTATCCCATGAATATGGTATGTCTCTCCATTTATTTAGGTCTTTTTTGGTCTCTCTCATGTACTTTGTAGACTTCAGGATACAGATTTATACCTAGGTATTTAATTTTGGGGAGTTATTATAAATGGTATTGTGTTTTTATTTTGGTTTCCCAATAGTGCATTGCTAGTATACAGAAACACAACAGGTATTTGTGTATTGAACTTGTATCCTGTGAACTTGCTAAACTCACGTATTAGTTACAGGAGTTTTTGCACAGTCCTTGGGATTTTCTATGTAGACAATCATGTCATCTGTGAATAAGGATAGTTTTATTTCTTTCTTTCCAACTGGAGTGCCTTATATATATTTTTCTAGCCTTACTGCATTTGGTAGGACTTTCACTATGATATTGAATAGGAATGATATGAGAGAAGCTCTGAAGTTCTCGTTAATAAAAGAACGAACCAACAGTAAGTAAATAGTGAAGACTTATCAGGCCAGTCGAGGCTGAAGACCACAAATCTGTAATCTGTTCAGTTGTGTTATTTTTGTAGTAGTCCTTAGCAGCCTGGGTGCAGGAGTGGAGAAGGCAGATACTTGGATTGAATCTAGTATTTGGGTTTTGCTGGCTGGGGAAATAGAGTTAGGGAGATAAGAATATTGGCAAGAGAGAGGTTGAAGTGTCTTGGCTGGATAGAGAAGGAAGTAGCCCATGTAAAATTTTGTTTTCCTTATATTTTGGTTTATTTCCTTCCTGTGTGTATGTATTTAAACAGTTTTAAATTAAAATTAAAAAAATGCAATTTTACAGTGTTTTCAAAGTTCACTCATGTTGTAACATGTATCAGTACTCCATTCTTTTTTGTTGCCATACTGTATTCAATTGTATGGATATACCACATTTTATTTATCTATTCATCAATTGATGGACATTTGGATTATTTCCACCTTTTGGCTACTATGAATAATACTGCTAGGAATATTTGTTTACAAGTTTTTATGTGGACATATATTTTATTTTATTTTTTACTTTATTATTTTTTTTATTGTTCTTTAGATGAAGGTTTACAGAACAAATAGTTTCTCATTAGTTAGTACACATATTGCTTTATGACAATGGTTAACAACCGCATGACATGTCAACACTATCCCTTCCCAACCTTGGGTTCCCTATTACCAGCTTTCCTGTCCCCTCCTGCCTTCTAGAGTGGACATATGTTTTAATTTCTCTTGGGTATATATGTAGGAGTGGAATTACTGAGTCATATGGTAACCATGTTTAATATTTTGAGGAACTGCCAGTCTGTTTTCCAAAGTGGCCTGTACCATTTTACATTCCCACCAGCAATGTATGAGGCTTCTAACTTCTCCACATCCTTGCCAACATTTGTTATTTCTGATAATGATGATGATAATGATGATTACCATCCTAGTGAGTGTGAAATGATATCTCATTGTGACTTTGATTTGCATTCCTGTGATAGTTAATGATGTTGAGCAGCTTTTCATGTGCTTATTGGTCATTTGTATATTTTAGAAATGTCTGTTCAGGTACTTTGTCTATTTTAAAAACTGAGTTATTTGACTTTATTATTGAATTGTTAAGAGTTGTCTATATTCTGCATACAAATCTGTATGCATAATAAGATTCCATTTTGTATGATTCCACTGATATAAAATGTGCAAAATAGGCAAATTTATAGAGACATAAAGTAGATAGGTGGTTGCCTAGAGCTAGGAGGAAGGAGCTCTGGTTAAAGCAGTGGTTAAAGCTCTCATTCAAATTCACCGTCCATTCCATGGGAGAAAGATGTGGCAGTCTGCTTCCGTAAAGATTTACAGCCTTGGAAACCCTATGGAGAAGTTCTACTCTGCCCTATAGGGTCGCTATGAGTCAGAATCTATTGGACAGCAGCCGGTTTAGAGCTAGGAGTGGGAGGAATAGGGAGTGACTGCTAATGAGTATGGGTTTCTTTTTGAGTGCTGGAAATGTTCTAAAATTGATTGTGGCGATGGTGCACAACTCTGTGACTATACAAAAAACCACTGAATTGTATACTTTAAGTGGGTGAATTATATGGCATGTGAATTATATCTCAATAAAGTTGATAAAAATGTACTTTTAAAATTAAACTGTACTCATATAGCTTTTTCACATAACCCTACTATTAATTATTCTTCAAAATCATTATTTTTAATGGCTGCATATTTCATGATAATGATGTAGCAGTTTATTTCACCATTTTCTATCGTCAGACATTTAGTTTTGTTTCCAATTTTCTGTTATTATAACAAATTGATGATGAATAGTTTTGCAGATCTCTGATTATTTCCTTAAAAAATTAATGTCCTAAATAGAATTATCAGATAAAATTGTACGAACAGTTTAAGTTTTTTTTGTACATTTTGCCAAATTGCCCTCAAGAAATGATCTATGAATTTAACCTTCAGCAGCTATAAGAG
This sequence comes from Trichechus manatus latirostris, assembly GCF_000243295.1. Classification (NCBI taxonomy): domain Eukaryota; kingdom Metazoa; phylum Chordata; class Mammalia; order Sirenia; family Trichechidae; genus Trichechus; species Trichechus manatus. The sequence goes on from NW_004444006.1 coordinate 13,314,571, forward strand.
TGACTGTTTCAACATGTCCTTGTTGACACTATAATTTGTAAAAATTGAATGATTTAATGGAAAAAATGGCATTTTGGGTTAATTTAATTTGTATTTCTTTATACTGAAGTTGGCAACCCCACGTGTGTTAGAGTAGAACTGTGTTCCATAGTGTTTTCAATGGCTAATGTTTTGAAAGTAGATTGCCAGGTCTTTCTTTCAAGGTGCCTCTGGGTGGACTCCAACTGCCAATCTTTCAGTTAGCTGACCATGTTAACCATTTGCACTACCCAGGAACTCGCCATGAGTCAGAACCTACTTGATGGCAACTTTTTTTTTTTTTAAATACTGAAGTTGAACAATTTTCATGTTTATTCTTCATTTTAATTTTTTATTTTGTTTATTGTCTGTTTGTATCCTTTGCCCATTTTCTAACGTTGTGTTTTTCTTTTTTCCTGATTTGTAAGAGATTTGTAAATTAAGGATGCTAATGATTGTGTGTTGTATGTTTTGCAAATGTTTTTCCAAATCTGTCTTTTAATTTTGAAGAAAATATCACCTAGAGTCAGTGAATTTTTTGTGTAAAAATTGTGGTAATAATTTCTTACATACAAAAATTTGAGACAAAACAAAAAAATGCTAGCATTTGTTAGTTCTACGTTATAAATACATGGTATTTTTTTTCACTTTATCCTTTTCTTTAATTTAAAACATTTTTCATAAGAAAATCAAAGGAAAATAAATAGAAGATATCTAATAATTTGTACATTCATAACTTATCCAACCATTTTCCTATCAGTAGACATTCAGATTGTTTCCAGTTTGGAATTTTTACATTACTGTAATAATTATCTTCATACATGTAAAAAAAAATTCTTCATATCATGATAAGTTTTGAAATGTTTCTCCCACTCTTTTCTCCTGTGTTCCCAAATACTTTTCTATTATTGTCAGAACATGACGTTGTTGTTCCCATAAAATTAATCAGTTAATTTATTTGAACAGAATGCTCTGGGAAAAAGGCATTTCTTAAAGCCAAATTTGCTTATCTAGGGAAGAATATCACAAATGTATTTCATGGTTCAATATTCACTCAAAATATTCTTAGAAAAAAGGGTTACATGGCCAAATAAACTTGAAAAATAAATTATTCCACTTTTGGAGATTCATAAAGTTCTTTAGCATATTAAAAGTTCTGATAAGTACTACACTAAAGATGAGGTTTCATAATCTGCACAAAAAAAGAGTTCCTTAGTCAAATGAGTTCAGGGAAGTACTATATCCTCCTCTTGGAGATTTATAATACCTATTATTTTGCATAGTACAGTAAAAGATATGGGAATTCTTACACTGAAGATATCACTCTAATTTTGCTTATACAGAGTTTCCTAAATTTATTTCAGTGGAGAACTTTTTTTCCCTTTAACATATATTAACATCTATTCCATAAAAACGCCCTTAGTAAAATGTTAAAATAAGAAAATGAAAGAAATGAGCACCATGGATAACTGATATCTACATACTACTACCATGCAGGCTGTCTTACCTAAAAATCAAACAATTTCATCAGAGCTTTGAAAAAGAAGATAGACTTACTTATCCCCTCTTTTCAACCTTTGATTATTAAGTGAAGATGCATAGTAAATAGCCCAAGTAGGTTTTTTAATGTAGTGCCATAGTGGAAAGAACACACTTTTGAGGTCAGACAGACCTGCCCTGATAGCTTATGTTGGCGACTTACTAGTTATGTGACCTCAGATAAGTGGTTTAACCTTTCTGGACCTCAGTTTTCTTGTAAATAAATAGGAATCTCAATATTCACCTCACAGAGCTGTTGTGAGGAATAAATGAGATAACATATATCAAGTACATAACAAAGTGGCTGGCACATACAAAGTCTTATACAGTGTCTATACTGGTATACAGCAGGAGTTATATAAGGGAAAGAAGTGAAGAGTTGAGAGCCCACAAATATATGGATAGGCTACTGAATAATAGTTAGCTTTTTCATGGGAATAGAATTAGAAGGCTTATGAGATCAGAGCTTTGAGTTCCACGGTATTTCTATTACCAAAATTCTCCTTTCAATACTGAACTATACTGGGTTTATTTACCTGTGAGTGTTGCAAAGAGAAAACTGTTTACTTTTTCACTAGGAAGAGCATACCAAAGAGAATCCTATGGGTAAGGCAGCCTGCCACTGATTAACAAATTAGTAGCATTTTAGGTAGAGTGGAGTGGAGTATAGGGAGGGTGCTTTTTACCTGTGAGTGGGTGAGAGTAAGTTATTAACCAACATAATGGAGTAAGGCAAAAAGAACCTATTTGTAATCCATGTAATTTCAGAGACCCGGAGTGCACCAGGACAAGTTTTATAATTCACAGTATGAAGTAAGTAACCCTAATGGGATGTTTGACTGTTTCTGGATCCCCTGGGGTCTTTTAGCCCAAGTGACATAAGTGAGAGTTTGTAGGGAATATGGGCATCTTTTTCAGTACATTGCACAGGGAAATTATGTGTAGAACTTCTGTTTATGTGAGCAGTAGTGGAGTGAAGAATTTAACACCTTGTTTACCAGGGTGAGAACTTACCCTTTTCTAATTCTGCTCCCAAGGCTGCTTCTTAGCAGTGCAGGTGGCACTGTACGTGCCTCCCTCAGAATACTGACCTGTCTGAGATGCGAGGAATGTGAAAACTGCTATGTTTCTGTTTCCACAGCAAGAGATGATGAGCCTTCTGGATAATCTGTAAAGTTGAAAAGTGAAGGTGATCACGTGTCCCTGTCTCTTACATGGGTGGATATTCATTCACTGGCATATTTTCTTCTTGTCCAATTCCTGGAAGCAGCAAACACCTGAAAATCTCTAAAGCATTTATAACCAGTTCAGACATGCACATTCTAATAGTAGTCAGTCTGCTGTACTATGAACTAAGATTTTTAAAAAAATACATCAGCATAATCCGATCTATAATACTGGCTGGTATTTGACTTAAATAGCTATAATAACAGCTCAACATCATCTGACTTTAATGGAATATTTTGGGTCTTGCTACTCACAAAATTATCATTTTCCTGTTATTCCACTGGACATTGAGATAGCTATTATAGTACTTTAGGTGTTGGTGTGTTTCTAAAAAGGAATGAGGTTTCTAGAAAATAAGAGGCTTTGGGATTAATAACATCATTTATGGTATAAATGTTTTTGTTTCTAACACCCAGTCTTTTGGGGGAGCAAAGTACACTCTGAATCAGCTTGTTTAATGTACAGATAATCACTTTCTTCATACTCCCTGCATAATAATGTGCTTGGCACTTTAAGATAAAAAATGTTGACAATAGTTGTCTCTTATACTTTCTACCTAGTATATTTTCCTTTATGAAATCAATGTGTCATTCAAAGTGCTCCCATAGGTGTAAGGTCTGGGTTACCCCTGCCACAACATGCTGGCAGACTCCCATGCCACTGAGCCAACCAGGCAGATTTCCAGCAACAAGGTTGTTTTCTTCCAGGAAGAGGGGAAAAGTAAAAGTGGCTCTGAGAAAGCCTGTCTTTGGAACCACAGTCCCATGATTGGCACAATACTGTCATGTCTGGAATACCAGCCTTTTGGCTATTCTTAACCCTAAGTCTGAACAGAAAAGCAGCTGAATTGGCCCAACTGTTCAGTGAAGAACTATAGAGAATAACTCATTTATATTTGTCAAAAACTCAGAGAAAAAAAGGCACCTAGTGCTTAAATATCCATCTCATCCCACCTATCCAACAATTCTACCAAGGGGACCGACAAAGAGTGAAAGGCAATGCTAGAAGTGCAGTGCACTATTTGCTTTTCCTCTCCAGGGAAGTCATGCTAATTCTTTCTGTGTTCACTCCTGGCTAATGGTTGGCTGTCTCAGAATTTGCAGGTGTGGTCTGGCAAAGCACCTTTCCAAAAGTTGGCTTTCAGCATTCTGCTAAGTGGGTTTGTTCTACTTTCTTCAACCGCAGCCCACAGTCTTATTTGGCACAGAACACTTCCTCCTGGAAATTATTTGAATTAAACTAGGCCCTTGCAGACATTGAAGCCTGAGCTGAAAAACCCAATTATCAACTTCCTTCATGGTTTCACTCCCAGGTGAGATGAAGCTGATACTGCAGGGGTAGGCTCATCATCTGGTGAGGACCAAACTGAAAAGTGCAGATACCTCATAGAATCAGGCTCTGCATAATAGAAGACAAATGCAGAATTTAGGAAGTCAATTAATCTTCTCCTTCTACCATCTGCACCTATGCTGCTCCCTACAACCCCTACTAGCTTTTGCTGTCCTACGTTGTAGTGATTTCACCACTGTTCAATAGATGTCTCCTTGAACCAAGAATTATGTCATTTTAATCTTCATGTAAGCTGGTTTGGTTCTGGTTCTATTCCTGTCTTGTCCTAGATCTCCTCCCTTCCTTTAAAATTCTAGGTTTCTACATAATCTTTTGATACTATGGGAAGTGACAGTGACAGTATGTGTATCCTTTCCAGCCATTGGTTCTCAGAGACTGGGAAGAGTAGGGAAAGGACACAATGTGGAGTCTGGAAGAACCTAGGTTTAGTAGTGACTGCATTATGGCCTTACATAAGTCACCTTACCTCCCAGCCTCAGCTTTTTAAAACTGTAAAATAGGGGAGTACTTTCACATTCATTGCATTTTTGTCATATTCTCCCCCAAACTATGAATGTCCTCTAAGTTTCTATCCTTGACCCTCTGACTTTCTCTTACACCCTTCATTTCCTTCCCCACAAGGATGCACATTAGGACAATGTTTAGGTGATTCCAAATTTTACATTTCATCTCCTTCCCCTAGTTTCATTATCTCCCTTGATTATCTCCTTTGCCTTTCATAGGTTTAACTGCCATCTCTATACAAATGACTCCTAGATCTCCTTACTCACCAAGACTATTTCTAGTTACTTAAAATGTCTCTTGGTTTTCATTCTTCCTCTCTATTTCTAGTGTTACCACCACTCATGAAGCCATTGTGACACATGCCTGGCTTTCTGCTGCTCTTTCTGGTTCTTGTCTCCCCAAATTCCAAATGATCCTGCATACCAGAACCTAAGCAATCTTTCTAAAATTTACCTTTCATTATATTAATAAATCACTTAGGAAAAGAAAAGTGATAGCTATTTCCTACTGTACCAAGTCTACAAAGCCTTCTATTATCTGGCCATATCTTACCTCTCTAAGATTACTGCTGACAACCCACAATGCTGTGCTTCAGAATGATGATCGTTCAGTGTTCTTACCACAATCATGTTGTATCTCTTACCTGGAATGCTACTTTCTTCTTCCTAGTATCTATCCCAATGTTACCCATCCTAATAACACCTAGCTTAAGTCCTGCCTCTTCCTCAAAACCTCGTAACCACTACAGCCCATACTCCTTTCTCCTGTATTTATATACTCAGAGTTTAAGCATCACTAATAATCACATGCTTATTATGTGTATCACACAGTACTTAGCACAGGGCTAAACCTACATTAGATATGTAATTACTGGCATCATTTTTATGGCAATGAGTACATCAAGTCTTGTATTAGACTTACGTGTTTTTCTTACCCTTCCTTACAACTGAAAATTCTTTGATAGCAGAGGTCACCTTTTATTTGTATTTATATTTCTCCAAAGTACTTAGTCTAAGGTGTTCCCTGAGAAAATGCTTTATGAACTGAATTGCTTGTTTGAAGACCATTATTGAAGGGACACATACCAATTCAGAGTCCAAGGATGGATAACATAGATAAAGCTGTAAAATAAACAACCATGATATTATTCCATGAGGTAAGGTTTCCAGGAAGTGGGCGCATGCATATTCCCTTCTTTTCTAGAAACATGGGGAATGAGTCACTTGGAAAATACCTAGCTACCCAAAGGAGTACTTCTCTCTAACCCAGTGTGTATTATCTTTGATGCTTTCAGTGATGAGACCTAGGATTCCTTCTCTTGGACAAAGGCAAATGACACGTGTAAGAATAGGTTGTTTATAGCCTGGTGGTCAATACACTAGGTGGAGTTGAGAAGAGGGAGCAACTGGGTGTATATATAGAGGATACTTGAAGAAACAAATTTGCTTCCAGAATGTGGAAGGTATATTAATAATGTAAGTTTACGTTAAGAAAAAAAAAAAAAGGAAAGGAGCCATTTGGTGAAAGACGTCAGGTTGTAATTATTCGGCTTGACTTCTGACTCCTCAGTATCAAATGGGGGTCACAGAATATCACATTGTAGAGCTGAAGACTGCCTAGATATCATGAAGTTGAAAATTAGGTCCAGAGAAGAAAAGGGACTTTCCAAAAGCCACACAGTAAACTTTGTGGCAGAGCTGGGAAATGATTCTCATACCAGTGCTCTATCCATATTTTTCCATCCTTCTATTTCTGGTTAAAGAGGCACAGGAACTGAGATAATCTTTTTTCCAAATGGACCTTAAAAAGGTCTATCAACAAAAAAGTAAATAGGAGAAACGAGCGATACTGGTGATATAGTGGTTAATGGTCTGAACTTTGGAGCCAGTTTCTGTCACTTTGTGACTTTGGGCTTCTCTGAGCTTGAGTTCCATCATCTAGAAAATGGGGTTATTTAGTATTTATATTTTACAATGTGAAATATTATGACTATTAAGTGTGAAAATGCCTACAAATCACCTGGCATATAATAGGCATTCAACAAAATGTTAGTTTCTCCCTTTTCCCCCTTCCTTTTTCTATTATATTCTTGATCAACCATCCAGACTTCCTACCCAAGAATGGCACTGGGGTAGGAATATATGTAGGAATAGGAGAATAAATAACCTTTTGAAAAAGAACCATTCACTTAATCATCCTAAATGTATAATCATAAGTATATGTCTCCTCCGAAGATCAGGCTGGTAAAATGTTAGTACAGGCCAATGTATCTTGAATTCCTATACAGAAAGCTGGAAAAGAATTGACTGAGACTAAGGACTCTGAGCAAATAATCCAAGAAGCTGGACTATATGAAGAAGAATGTGGCATCAGGACTGAAGGAAGACTCATTAACAACCTGTGATATGCAGATGACACAACCTTGCTTGCTGAAAGTGAAGAGGACTTGAAGCCTTACTGATGAAGATCAAAGACTACAGCCTTTAGTATGGATTACATCTCAACATGAAGAAAACAAAAATCCTCACAACTGGACCAATAAGCAACATCATGATAAATGGAGAAAAGATTGAAGTTGTCAAGGATTTCATTTTACTTTGATCCACAATCAATGCCCATGGAAGCAGCAGTCAAGAAATCAAACAACGTATTGCATTGGGCAAATCTGCTGCAAAAGACCTCTATAAAGTGTTAAAAAGCAAAGATGTCACTTTGAGGACTAAGGTGCACCTGACCCAAGCCATGGTATTTTCAATCGCCTCATATGTGTGCGAAAGCTGGACAATGAATAAGGAAGAATGAAGAATTGATGCCTTTGAATTATGGTATTGGCATAGAATATTGAATATACCATGGACTGCCAGAAGAATGAACAAGTCTGTTTTGGAAGAAGTACAGTCAGAGTGTTCCTTAGAAGTGAGGATGGTGAGACTTTGTCTCACGTACTTTGGACATGTTATCAGGAGGGACCAGTCCTGGAGAAGGACATCATGCTTGGTAAGGTAGAGGGTCAGCAAAAAAGAGGAAAACCCTCAACAAGATGGATTGACACAGTGGCTGCAACAATGGGCTTAAACATATCAACGATTGTGAGGATGGCACAGGACGGCAGTGTTTCGTTCTATTGTACATGGGGTTGCTATGAGTCGGAACTGACTCGATGGCACCTAACAACAACAACAACAAGGCTCTTCCGTAGTTGGCCCTGCCTGTCTATGCATGGGAATAAAAAAGTGCAATTAGGTGCTCCTGAAGGAATAGATTCTTTGAGGTAGAAAGCATGGGTTTAACTCAAAACCCTGTCTAAATCTTGTGTCAGTGTCTTGAAGAGGCTTCTAAAGAACAAACTCTTGATGTGAAAAGCCTCTTATCTCTGAACCAGAGCACTTGTATACAGGATGTACTGGGAGAATCTGAGTTCTGATGAGGAGACGAGCTCTTACTAATCCTCTCAGAAGGCCCAGGGATTACAGCAATCTCTGGCATAGGATGGAAGTGTGCTTTGATAGGAGTATTATTTCATCATCTTTCTAAAACATATTCCTCATATCATGTCCCTGCTCAGAAACCTTCAGTTTTTCCCCATCACGCATAGAATAAAGTTCTTAGTCTTGTATCTAAGGTCCTATCCAATTTGATACCAATTTACCTTTTGAATCAATCTAACAATCTTTTTCTATATGCAACCTAATTTTGCTAGGGTTGCAGAGAATACTGAAATGAAGGTGACATGGTCTCTGACTTCAAGAAGTTCCCATCCAATCCCTTATTGCCCAAACATTTTGCTGGAACCAGGTTACTTTTTTTCATGTCCCCCTCACTTAGCTTGGGGTCTAACCTGTGACTTTGCCTATAACCTCTGTCTCTCCATTCCTTGCCACCAATCCAAATATCTTATCTTTAAGGCTCAAATTCTACCTCCTCTGTGAAGCCATTCTTGACCAGTCCAGCCCACACAAACTTTATGGTCCCACTTATTTGGTCAATAACATATCCTGTGTTGTGTTTTGTTAGGCATCTTTTCATGTATAGGTTTTATCTCCCCAAATAAATGCAAGACCCTTGAGTTCAGAGACCATACTGCATAACAACCCTTATGGGTCCAATGTCATATTCTAAATACACTCTCAATAAATACTAACTTATTTCTTCTGTTATTCTTTCTGGCAGGCTATTCATCATGGCCACAGAAACTACCTGATTAAAAATAAACCAGAAACCCCTTCTACTTTGAGCAGTTACTAATGACTGTCATACAAAGAAAGCTTTACTCAAATAAAGGAGTAGGAAATTAGGCTATATATAAAAGCACTTAATACACGGGAAAGGAGGCCTGGTGGCACAACAGTTAAGTGCTTGACTGCTAACCAAAAGATTGATGGTTTGAACCCACCCAGTGGCTCTGTGGGAGAAAGACCTGGTGATCTGCTTCTGTAAAGATTAAAGCCAAGAAAACCCTATGGGGCAGTTCTACTCTGTCACATGGGGTCGCTATGAGTAGAGAATGACAATGACAACAATGACAATACACTGGAGTCTGAAGTCAATATTTTTCTGGATAAGTATCCAGCAGCATTTGACAGGAAGAAGCTTCAAATTCCTCCAAGCCTTGGTTATCATTAACACCAGAAGGCTGTATTAGTAAATTCAAGCAGTATTTTTTTTTTATTAAAGTTTTTTTACTCAATAAAAATATCCCTCCTGGGATATACTCTGAAAAATAATCAAAATAGAGTCCATTTCCAGCCTCATTAGCTGGAGCTAAAAGCAGTTTTGGCTACTTAAGAAAAGCTCAGTTCTTTTTCCACTTCATTCTTTTTAAAATGTTTTTCTTGTCATAGTTAATACACCAGTATAGAGTAACTGGCATAGGCTGTGCATAGTTATTGTGTACTCTGGGGTTTAGTCCTCTCTATTAGATTTCAAACCAGGCTGATGAGGAGCTGAATGAGAATAAGGAAAGGAACTGGCTCTATCTTCTTTGTTAGGAAATAAGCCTAATGGACAGAGATCATGTGGTTACAACTGACAGATGCTAACCTCGGTACTTCTATCAAAGCCAAAACTGAGTTTGGGTCCTGTCAAATAACCACAATGTAGATGTTCTTGGAAATCATTTTTAACAGCTCTGATTTGTGGGTCAGGACAGAGTAATCATTGAAAGGCAGACTGGTATGTGTTTAAGTTTGTTCTAGATGATAGGGGGAACTGGGAAGTTCCCTGTAAACTCTGGGACAACATTTCTCTGGAACTCTCTGACCCCCTCTATCAGAGTTAAGCTTAGAATCTTAAGAAATTTTAGGCTACTATCCTGAGCTCAGATGATTCGCTTTCCTTATAGCCTAGGCAAATCCACACCTACGAAAACAACCTCATGGGAGATTGCTGAGGAAGATGCTCTATGGCCAATCATAATACATTATTATATAGTTCGATTTGGGTTTCTCTGTGGGAGGAACAGCTGTTTCCCCCGTATGAGGACTGTAGGTCACTTGAGGTTGCTTATTTGAGTCAATGTGAAAACAAACCTCTTATGCCTCCTTGGTAAGATCTTGCAGAGTAAATTTTCCTAAGAAGTGGTCTGTATTTCTATTTATCCTAAAGTATTTGCGGATGCAAACCTCTCTGGAGCAAGCTAATAATATCATTATTCAGTCAGTGGTGTCGATTAAAGAGTTATTCCCTTGTAAATAGAAAAAGCCATTGCTCTGCTGCTGGAGTCTTTGCCAATGTCTCTGTTAGGTTCACTGCCTAGAGAATCTTGACCGTGGCTACATACTCTGAATTTCCAGGGATGCTGCATCTCAAATAAATGTCCAAGGTCAAAGCTATAGCAACTAATTTGAAAGGGATGATGGTTGGAAAACGGCTTTGTTACTTATGGAAACAATAATAAAAGGACATAGAACATTCAGAAAGATGTCAGGGCCATAAAGGTAAAAATAATATTGTGAAATCAGTTCTATAAGGAAATGTTAAGGAGCTAGGACTCCTCTCCTCTGGGAAGGCTAAGGGGGTTCTTTATGGGTCTCACATAGAGGCAGGTTTTAACGTACAGCAGTTTGCATTTAAGAATCACTCTGACAATCACATCCACCTTATTATTCATGACACTTAATGGCAGGCAGGTCATAGATGTCACTCAGCCAATCTGGAGGAAATGGATTCCAATTCTGAATACAGCAGAAAGACTTATATTGTAAACGCTGTTTTTTATGCAAGCTACAGGGAAATTATGATGAACAAAAGATAGTAATAGAACAGACATATCTGGGTCGTTTCCTCAGAAAGCTAAAATGCTAAAGCTAAGTCTCTCAGAAGTCTTTAAAATCTCCTCATAACAATAAACTGACCTGTACACTTTTGATTTGTGCATTTTTCTATGTGTTTGTACATTAAACACTTTATTTTTAAAATCTCATCAGAGAAGCCTATTTAAATACTTTGATTTCATAAAGGTGTTTCTTTATCTTATGCTTTGTTGTACTAAAATAAGTCAGAAATTTCAAAGAAGATAAAGACTTTACTTAGTTCCTGACTGTGATAGTACATTTTTACTTAACGAGTTACTGTTTTACCCTATTCATCCATTTATATACAACTTAGAATGCTTTACATTATGCAGTGTACACCACTTATAGTGAACTAAATATATTTTGGTCTAGGAACCAAACCCTGGCATTATTCTTATAAGAAATTAAGTTCAACCCACATAATTTTAACTTACAGCACCCAGGAATTGAAGTTTTTAGAAGTGTAAAGACTGCCTGTATATGATAGGTTATGCACAGAAAATGGGGACAACTGAGGATAACACAGAAGGATCTGGACAAATAGTGCAGCATAACTTATAGTACAGTTTTCTAATAGTTAAAGTTGTTAGATACTGGAATTGGTGATAAAGGAGGGTTGTGGAATTTTCATCAATGGATTTTAAAGAAAATAAACTAATCTGTATGGGATGGCATCATGGTCTTGTTAAAGCTAAAGGTCGCTTATAGTCTATTATGATTTAAGTAAGAAATAGTTGAATGCTTCAGACAGCAAGCTGGCATCCAGTCATAGCACTGTGTCTCACATGTATTTGTCCAAAGGAGAGATACAGCACGGTACTGGAAAGAACATAGGATTTGGAATCAGGATACTTTAAGTCCAAGATCTACCTTACTTTAAATCCGAGCTCTGCCTCTTTCTTGCTATATGATCTTGGATAAGTTATTTAACATCTCCGAGTCTCAGTTTCTTCACTGATAAAATGGGGATGGTATTAATAATAATGCCTACCTAACATGACAGTTGTAAGAGTAAAAGGAAATAAGGTATATGAAAATACTTTGTAAACTATAAAATGATATACACATTTGTTATGATTAAATACTTTTGAAGAAGTCCAAAATTATTATTAGCACTGATGGTGCAGTGATTGAGAGCTTGGCTGCTAACTAAAAGGTTGGCAGTTTGAATCCACCAGCCGTTCCTTGGAAATCTTATGGGATACTTCTACTCCGTCCTATAGGGTTGCTATGAGTCAGAATTGACTTGACGGCGAGGGATTTGGTTTTTTCGTTTTTTTAAGAAAGGAACCTTTTTATGATGTAGGGCTACATCTACCCTTTAAGTATTCTTTCCTCTTGCCAACACAAAGCTCAGATATGAATATTTTTTCCATTGTGGAGATATTTCAAACCAGGTAAGACCCTATAAGTCTCTGATTCGTGTTAGAGTTTGGGTTTCTTAATATCAAAATAAGAGTTCTTATCACTGTGACTTCTGTAAGTAAAAGTCTATTTGGAAAGGATGAAGGCTGAAGGAAGATAGGCCAAACCTACAGTCAATTTTCCAATAAAGAGTCAGCAAGAGGAGGTAAGGGAGTTGCCTATAAGTTCTTTGGGCTGGGCAAGAACTGTGAGAATGTAATGTGCTGGTGTAACTATGGATTTGGGACTGGTTTGCCTTGCTTAGCCCTAGTTAAGTGCCTTACTCTAAATCTGGACTTCTAGGTAGAGAACCTGGGCCTGGATAATCTAACTGGGTGAAAATTTAGAAAGGTTTGTTTCCTACTTCTGATCCCCACCTCAATGCTTTTCCATGTCCTAGCTCCATTCCATAGCCTCATTAACCCCAGGTACTGTTTGTGGTAACTACTACCAGCTCCCACTCAAAACTGCAGCCAGTTACTGCATTATTAGGACCAGCAGGTTAAAACTACTATCTGATGACTGGTATTATCAACATAAGCAAATGTCGAGGGCACAGCAGTAGGCATAACATCACGTGAAGACAAAGAATAGCGCTGATAATGGAAATATAGGGCACGATAACTTAATTTTCAGCTCCCCACAAAAAGTCTCAAGATGACCGAATGATATGGTGAAAAAATGTTGGGAGGGCAAAGCTCTGCTTCCTTATTCTTCCTTTGCCCCTCTGCCTTTTAGAAACGTAGACTACATGCACATGTAGGCTTGCCCCCCCATATACTATCTTTTATTCTTGAGTGTATTTAAACCATTCTAAAAGAGAATGGAATAAGACTTTAAAAGAATAATGAACCAATGTGAATAAAGGTGAGTAGAGAAAGGTGAGCTGTTGCCCAGTGATTGAAATAATTCAAGCAAAGCACCATGAGTGACCTCGTAGTAGGATTGTTTACAAACATGCACAGCACTGTTTATTAAGTTTCCTGAATGATCTGACTGGTCATGAATCATAGTATCACAAAACTAGTAAGGAACCTCCCAATACCATCTGATCTTATCTAAGCCACTTACGTTTGCTAAACAAATCTGGCAATACTTGACCTTCTCCATCCAAAGGGCAATTATAAGGATGACATAGTATAAAATATTTTTGGACATTGTTGTCTTACCACACTGGGCCTACTTACCTCGGCTGTCATCCTCATCTTCCCAGGGCTCTTCATTTGCTAGCAATGGATTCTGTGACTCATTCATAGACCTCATAGGGAAGGAGTGTCCATCACCAGGGCTGATGGGGAAAAAGAAGGCAGTAAGCTCTTTCAGCTGACATAGACTTTTTGTGACAATAATATTCTTTTTAGAAATTGGAGGGGGTGGTTAATTAGGAAAATTTAGGCTTATTGACTAAAGCCATGGTAGAATAGGCTCTTAAACAGCATCATTTACTTGCTGTATTGTTCTCTATTTCTATTAATTAATTTATTTTTAGCAGTACTACACACAACCAAACATACATCCATTCACAATTTCTACACGTACAGTTCAATGGTATTGTTACATACTTCACATTGTGTCACCATTCTCAGTATCTCTACCCAAATTGTTTCATCATCATTAATTTAGACTCTCTGCCCCATAAAGTTCTCATCTGTGCTTTAGATTAACTGCTGTCAGTTTTAACTGATATAGATACTTCTTTATAAAAGCGCAATGCTCAAGGCAAACATCCTTTGTTAACTGAGCTAAACGGTTGTTTAGTTTAGCGATGGCTTCATGGGATAGTTTTGGTTCAAAGTTTAAAGATTATTTCTATGCAATATATTCGGAGGCTCCCCCAGTCTCAATGGATCCAGTAAGTCTGGTTTCCATATGAATTTGAAATTCTTTTCCACAATTTTCTTCCTTTTGGTCAGGATCTATCTATTGGGTCTATGATAGTTAATGTTATGTGTCAACTTGGCTAGGGTATGATTTTTAGTGATTTGGCAGACACTATATAATCACTTTCCATTCTGTGATCTGATGTGGGCAGCCAATCAGTTGAAAGGGGAGTTTCCTTGAGGGTGTGGCCTGCCTCCAGTATATAAATGGATGTTCTGGCAAAGCTCTCTCCCTCTCCTTTGCATTTGTCATTGCCTGACCTCCGGCTAGTGGGACATAAGCCTGAAGAAGTCTTCAGCCTGCTGCCTGACCTGCAGATTTTGGATTTACCAGCCCCCACAACCCTGTGAGCCAGCAGAGGCCTCCAGCCTGCCACTTGATCTACAGATTTTTGGTTTGTCATCCCCTGCAACCACGTGAGCCAGCAGAAGTCTCCAGCCTGCCACCTGACCCACAGATTTGGGACTTGCCAGCCCCCACAATTGTGTGAATCATTTCCTTGAAGTAAATCACTTTATATATATTTCTACATATGCTTCACTGGTTTTACTTCTCTAGAAAACCCAGACTAAGACAGGGTCCTTGATCAAAACATTCAGTAATGGTAGCTTGACACCATCCATTTCTTCTGGTCTCATGGTAACAGAGGTAGTAGTTTATGGAGGTAATTAAACCTACAGTCTACTTCTTTCTCTGATTCCTGGGTATTCTTCTTCCTCTGCTGTTCCAGGCAAATAGAGACCAATTGTTGTATCTTAGGTAGCTGCTCACAAGCTTTTAAGACCTGAGGCACTACTCACCAAACTAAGAGGTAGAACAGATACTCTAAAACAATGTTAGGACAATTGACTGGATAGACCCACAAAGTCATGACCCTAAACCTTCAAACCAAGAAAACTAAACCCATGAGATCAACAAGAATCAATAAGTGTTGGCTTTTATTTTTGGTGTGGGGGGGGAGGCTGCTGTTGTAATTGTAAAATTATATAAAACACTTTATTTGCCATTTTGCCGTTTGTTGTGGTGTACAGCTTAGTGATAACAGCTACATTTGTCAAGTTGTGTAACCATTACCCTTAGTTGATGCCTATTTTTCCATCACCATAAACAAAAATTCACCACTTCGCAGAGAGTTATTCCCCTCTCACTCCCCCCTCCCACCCGTGGTAATCACTAGTAACCACTGGTCTGTATCTAATTATCTATTCTTGTCATTTCATATGAGTTAAACCATACAATATTTAGGAGCCTGGTGGTACAGTGGTTAAGTGCTTGGCTGCTAACCTAAAGGTTGGCAGACAGAACCCATCAGTGACTCCGTGGGAGAAAACATCTGGCGATCTGCTCTCATAAAGATCACAGCCTAGGAAACCCTATGGGGCAGTTCTACTCAGTCCTATAGGGTAACTATGAGTAGGAATCGACTCGACAGCACACGACAACAACAACATACAATATTTGTCCTTTTGTGATTGACTTGTTTCACGCAGCATAATGTCTTCGAGGTTCATCTATGTTGTAGTGTATATCAGGACTTCAACTGTATGTATGTACCACATTTTGTTTATCAATCCATCCATTGATGGGCACCTGGGTTGTTTCCACATTTTTGCTATTGTGAATAATACTGCAGTGAACATCAGTGTACATGTGTCTTTTTGTATCATTATTTTTAGGTCCCTAGAGTAAATACCTAGATGTGGAATTGGTGAATTATATGGTAGTTCTATTTCTAATTTTTTTTTATTTTGGGAAACCAGCCTGGTATTTAATTGTGACACTTTAAAACTATACAATTGTATCCCTTCCTCCCACCCCATACTTAGTCTCCTAAAATGACAAGAAAAAAAGCTAACCAATCACAGGTTCAATGTGTTTAATAAATTTACCACTTCAGTTACTATTTGCAGCACCTAATATTCCTTTGAAATATCAGACAGATCCAGCAGTGACCAACAGTAAATTTTAAACTCCAGAGTTTAAAATTTCAGGTTCTCGGAGCATTCTGTGTTGCAGTGGCACTTGTCCAGAATTAGCACCTACCTATAGTTTGGGAATTTTATGTACCAGTGTAGAAAGCCTTTCCCCTTCAAAGGGAAGAAAGAAAATCACTGCTCAAAACCCAACAGATCTGGCTGTGAGGTCTTTCCTCCTGTCGCATTATTCAGACTCATTTTTTTTTTTTTTTTTT
>NW_004444006.1:13331077-13334960 GCF_000243295.1 Trichechus manatus latirostris
CAGTGGAGCAAGAGAGACCAAAACCTAACCTGAGTTACATGAAACAAGACAGTGGTGGCTATAAAGGGAGTGACCAGGAGCAACTGAGATACTCCTTCACCAGTCACATCCAATGTATGTGCTTCACAGACAAAAATAACAAATCCACAAATTACAACAGCTAGATTTACAAAATCCATTCATCCAAGTGTATAAGGCAGGAAGGGGAGGTGGTGGTGGGGTAAATGGCACAGGGGGAAAAACAAGGTATTCAATCAATCCAGGTACAAGGTCCGGCAAATGTTAGAAAATAGCTACAGAAAAACCTCTGGTCCTCTCAGACTCATGGTGTTAAAAATCCTTATACTGGTGTCGGGAAGATTCTGCCTAAATGTACCAGAGACAAAATTCCACTTCCTCAGAGAAAAGGGAAATATGCAAAGGGCCCTTGGCAGAGTGGATCCTGCCTTCCCTGGTGTTTCAGTTATCTAGTGCTGCTACAACAGAAATACCACAAGTGGATGGCTTCAACAAACAGCAGTTTATTCTCCCACAGTCTAGTAGGCTAGAAGCCCAAATTCAGGGTGTCAGCTCCAGGGCAAGGCTTTCTCTCTCTGTCGACTCTGGATGAAGGTCCTTATCATCAATTTCCTGTGGTCTAGGAGCTTTTCTGCGCAGGAACCTCTGGTAAAATGACACGCTCTGCTCCCAGCGCTGCTTTCTTGGTAGTATGAGGTCCCCAACTCTCTGCTTGCTTCCCTTTCCTTTTATCTCTTGTAAGATAAAAGGTGACACAGGCCACACACTAGGGAAACTCTCTTTACATTGGATCAGGGATGTGACCTTAGTAAGGGTGTTACATCCCACCCTAATCCTCTTTAAAAAGTCTAATCTCGCCTCATTAACCACAGGCAGAGATTAGGATTTACAACACACAAGAAAATTACATCAATCACAAAATGGAGGACAACCACACAATACTGGGAATCATGGCCTAACCAAGTTGACACATATTTTGGGGGGACACAATTCAATCCATGACACCTGGGTAGGGGGAGGTGAACACAGAAAAGAGCTGCTACATCCTCCTTCCAATCCCACCCATCCCCTCTGGATGGAAGGTGGTCAGTGGCCTGCAGCAGCCTTCAGTTGGGCAGGAGATGGATGTGGTGAAGGGAACTTCTCTGCAGAGGTTGAGCTACTCAGAGCAGACTGCAGGTAGACTGTCTGTGGAAGAGTCTGTTGCTTAAAAAGACCACCAAGAAGAAGAGGCACAACTGAAAAAGGTATGCTTTGCCAGGGGTCTTTGGTTCATTGGTGCTGATAATGAATAAAGGAAAGAAGATGGAGAAGAGGCAGCCACTAATAATGTATGAGGATTGCATTGCTGTGAGGAAAGCCAAGGGCAAATCAAATTCAAAGCAGGAAGGCCAGTTCTTTTCTATGTTACAACTGCCGGTACATTTCAATTCCTTTACTGAACCAGCCAAATTCAAAGCAGTATAGTGAATACAGAAAGGACATATGCAGGAGACTAACCAGGTGATGGAGCCCTGGTGGCATAATGGTTAAGAGCTTGGCTGCTAACCAAAAGGTTGGCAGTTCGAATCCACCAGCCACTCCTTGGAAACCCTATGGGGCAGTTCTACTCTGTCCTATAAGGTCGCTATGAGTCAGAATCAACTCGATGGCAATGGGTTTGGTTTTTTAACAAAATGACCAACAAGATGGATGGGTAAGACACTCACAAATGTCTCCTGGATAAGGAAAAGAACCTGCAGCAAAAGGTTGAAGAGCATATCAACATTTGTTTTGCTGACACTAGGGAAGGGGTGAGGCTTCCTCCCTGATACCTCAAATGCTAGAGCAGCTACTTGGAACCAAATGGCACTGACAGCTTTGCTAAGCACAAACAGGGGGAGCACCCAAAGAGCACAGAAAATTGATGTGAGGAAGAATTCCAGCCACTACCAAGTATTTCCATGAAGTGATGGATCACCAATAATTTGTGCTGTTACAGACTGAAGCACAGGAATAAATACTCAGTAAAACAAGATGAGGCTAAATCAGAATACTCCTCCATTCCAAGCACAGCACAGGAAAATTCTATTAACAATACGTGGCTCACTCTGTTGCTTCTGGGCTATAATCTGGGCTCTCCTCTGCGCCAGGACACTACTTGCCCTTGTTTGACGCTGCTCCTCCCTCTTTGGCTGTATTCGAGCATTCAGCTTTGAGATGGTACGGATGCCCCAGATGGAGTCCTTAATTCCCCTGGCAAGGTCCTGGAGAAAAATTTTTAATACTGTCAGCCATCTCTTCACCACCCAAACTATGAACTACACAGAGGAGAGATAAGTGTCTCAAACTATCTCATCAGGAAAGCCCTTGCCCGCCACAGGCCACTTGCTTCTCTGTGTCCTGCCACCATTCCCACCATGGCACTCCCAAGCCTGGCAGCTGCACCTGCACTGGGCATGCATGGGGCCTCTGGGAAGCCGGCTCTATTTCTAATTTTTTGAGGAAGTGCCATAACATTTTCCACAGTGGTTGTACCGTTTTACATTCATACCAGCAGTGGACAAGGGTTCTAATCTCCCCACATCCTCACCAACATTTGTTGTTTTCTATTTTTTTGATCATTGCCATTTTAGCAGGTGTGAGGTGGCATCTCATTGTGGTTTTGATTTGCATCTTTCTAATGGCTAATGGAGGAGCACTGGCGGCATAGTGGTTAAGTGCTTGGTTGCTAAACCAAAATGTCGGTGGTTCGAACTCACCAGCTGCTCTGTGGGAGAAAGAAGTGGCAGTCTGCTTCCATAAAGATTTACAGTCTTGGAAACCCTATGGGTCAGCTCTACTCTGTCATATAGGGTTGCTATGAGTCAGAATTGACTCGCTGGCAGTGGGTAATGGCTAATGATGTCAACCATCTTTTTATGTGTTTCTTGGCTGCTCGAATATCCTCTCTGGTGAAGTGCCTGCTCATGTCCTTTGCCCATTTTTTGAATGGGTTATTTGTCTTTTTATTGTTAAGTTGTAGAAGTTTTATGTATATTTTGGATATTAGACCGCATTGTTCTCTATTTCTATATCTTATTTGTAGGTCTGCATCAGTGCTGCTTTTGTTTGTAATTAACTCTTTAGCTTGCTTTCCACAGTACCCCGTATGGCAACATGCATACACAGCAAGCTTCATAAATATCATTTGCTGATGATGATCACAATTATTCCATTATTTTAGTGCTTTGATTCTGAATTTTCAAGAAAGATTAGCAGATTCAAAATCATTTGATAAAGATAAGCTGCTGTGAACTGGTGATAATAATGTCTGAGTGTCCTGTTATTTATTTGGCTTGTTCAAGGTTATTGGAAGCTGGGGAGGAGAGCCAGCCTGAGGCATCTCTAGAATGCCCATTCTGGGGAAAATTACCTGCATATAGGGTCTATTCTGTGGATATCTATGGTAACCTAGAGTCACTTCCCTGGTTAATCTCTGGCAATTAACAGATGGGATTCATTGGAGGAAATTACGCTGGCCCTGGCTAGAGTGAGTTACAATTTGAACATTTGAGTCTATATATCTGAATGCATTCCAGATTTAAATCTGAGTGATTTACAGATTATTCATTTGATATTATCGATAACTTTGCTCCTGTCCATGAATGTAGTTAATTGAATGTTAACAGATTATTGATCATTTTTTATTTTATATTTAAGTCTTTGATCCAGTTTGAGTTAGTTTTTGTGCATGGTGTGAGGTATGGGTCTTGTTTCAGTTTTTTGAAGATGGATATCCAGTTATGCTAGCACCATTTGTTAAAGAGACTGTCTTTTCCCCAATTAATGGACTTTGGGCCTTTGTCAAATATTAGCTGCTCATAGGTGGATGAGCTTATATCTG
>NW_004444006.1:13335539-13367860 GCF_000243295.1 Trichechus manatus latirostris
CTGCTCTTAAAATTCTCTCTTTATCTTTGGTTTTGGCAAGTTTGATTATATCTTGGTGACTTTCTTTTGGGATCTACCTTATGTGGGGTTCGGTGAGCATCTTGGATAGATATCTTGTTACTTTTCATGATATCAGGGAAGTTTTCTGCCAACAAATCTTCAACAATTCTCTCTGTATTTTCTGTTATCCCCCCTGTTACGGTACTCCAATCACTCGTAGGTTATTCCTCTTGATACAGTCCCACATAATTCTTGGGTTTTTTCATTTTTTTAAATCCTTTTATCTGATTTTTCCTCAAATAAGGTGGTGTCAAGTACTTTATCTTCAATCTCACTAATTCTGACTTCCATTGCCTCTATCCTGCCCCTATGACTTTCTATTGAGTTGTCTAATTCTGAAATTTTATTGTTAATCTTCTGGATTTCTGATTGCTCTCTATGGATTCTTGCAGCCTGTTAAATTTGTCATTATGCTCTTCTCTAATCTCTTTATTTTTCTGTATTGCGTGTCCTGCATTTTGCTTAATTTCCTTCCTATTTTCTTGAAGAGTTCTGTGTATTAATCTTTTGTATTCTGCCTTCGGTAATTTCAAGAAATTTTCTTCTTCTAGAAAATTTCTAGATTCTTTATTTTGGGAGATTGCTGAAGCCATCATAGATTGCCTCTTTATGTGATTTGATATTGACCATTGTCTCCAAGCCATCAATAAGTTATTATATTTATTTATCTTATGTTTGCTTACTGTGTCCTGGCTTCTTGTTTTGTTTTGTTTTGTTTTGATATGCCCAAATAGGCTGCTCATATGAGCTAGTTTGATTATTGGCACCTTTGAAGATCTAATGTCCTGTCACCAGGTGGTTAGATCTGTTACTAGGTATTTCAGCTCAGGATTCCACCCACTCTTCCTGTATGGATTCAGCTCATGTGCCCAGGTAGATAGCCACCAAGTGTGTGGTGTAGGCTCTCACTTACAGTCCTAGACAGGCATGGGTGATCGGTGTGGGCACAGGCTTCTGGTTGCAGCGGGTGGACACACTCTGAGGAAGGCAGGGTGCTGACGGCCGCCCCTGAGTGTCCAGGAGGAAGGCGTGTCCCTGTTCCCTAGAGCGCATAGGTGGGTGGGTTTTGCAGCTGGACTATGAACACCTAATGCTGTTGGCTGTAAGGATTGGAGGTCACCTCTTATTCATGGGCCCCTCTCGCAGGTGGCTAGGTGGCGTGGGTAGAGCCATCAGTCCTCAGGCGCCTGATGTGGGTAGGTGAAGACCTTGCTTAATGGGCAGAGCAGTGTCAAATGACAGGAACCTGCCACTTCACAGCTGAAACAGTTGAAGTTAGAATTCCGGTATATACCCTGCTGTACTGAGTAATGAGGGCCTATGCTGTTTAGATGGGCCAACACAAGTCTATAAAGGGGGAAAGGCACTCAAAGTCCATGGATCCCTTATGCCTGTGCCTATCGTGGGTTTCTGGCTTGGGGGAGCCGGCAGTTTATTTTTTCCCGTTTGTTAATTTGTTCACTCTCCAAGGCTGGGAGAATGGCTCTGGGCATGTGACGGATCCCACTTCTGGCCCAGGGGGACTCGGCAATTGCTGAAGCTGGTCTGGACCCAGTGCAGAGCAGGGAGCGGGGAGGTAAATGGCAGAGAGGTTTTCCCTAAGGGGGGTGTTTTTGATCCACACAGTAAGCCGTACGCAAATACTTATGTTTTGTCGATGAGGGCTGCTTCTCACTGGTTCTGGGTGGCCATGCAGACTCTCTGGCACTGGGTCTCTCCTGGTTCGGAAAATGTGCTTCCCGAGCACGGCTGCTTGCCTGCCTCACCGCTCACCCCCGAGCTGATCAGGTCTGAAGGGCTCAGGCTCTCACCAGGTCAGGTCTGGCAACTCCTCGCTGCTTCTGAATCATCTCTCCCTCCCCTTGCCACTCAGTCTGGTTCCTCAACTCTGCCTTGGAGGTTCAGGGCTCCCAGATTGCCATATATAATCAATTCACTTGTCTTTTTGGGTCTTTGTTGTAAGAGGGTTCACTGGAAGCGTCTGACTACTCTGCCATCTTGGCCCTGCCTCTGTTTATACATATTTTTAATCGCAATGAACATACCATTTTGTATTCTACATTTTTCACTTAAAATATGGTAAGCATTTCCCCTTATTGTGACACAGTCTTTATAACCATTACTTTTGCTTACATAATATTTCATCCAGTGGTTATATATCTTTATCCATTCTCATATTGTTGGTTAGTGAGGTTGTTCCCTAATTATTGGCTGTAAATAGCACTTTGATGAATATTTTTGTGCATGAACTTTGTTTTTGCCCCTAGAATATATTCCCACAAATGGAATTACTGGATCAATGGACATATACATTCTTATGGTTTTTTTATATATATCACTAAATTCATTTCTAGAAGAGTGGTACCAGTTTACATCACCACAAACAAAGCATGGAAATGCCTATTTTACCATACGCTTGCCTCTAGCTTTGTCTTCACTATCCTAGAAATGAAAAACTTGGGGAATAATGGAATTGATATCACTAACCTCTACACTAAAAAAATGCTGAATTGGAAATGTCGTGTTATATATATTTTTACAAAAATAAAAGCAGCTGTTGAGGCTGATTATGAACAACCAAACACCTCACACGATTTGTTTTCCTGATGTGGAAGTTCAGGGTCATGGTTTTGAGGGACATCTCAATCAACTGTCCTAAAATTGTTTCTCAGTACTTGTGTTCTACCTCCTAGTTCCTTGTGGAATAACTGAGGTTTTAAAGCAATCAAGTGGCCATCCAAGGTACAACATTTGGTTTCAATTTGCTTGGAGCAGTAGAGGAAGGAGGAGAGTCAGGAGTCAGAGGAGGAAATCGAATGCATGTCTGGTTGTCTCCATGAACAACTGCCTCTTTTTTTTATTGTGCTTTAGGTGAAAGTTTACAGAGCAAATTAATTTCTCATTAAACAATCAATACACATTGTTTTGGGACACTGGGCACCAACCCCGTGATGTGTCAACACTTTCCCCTTCTTGACCTTGGGTTCCCCATTTCCATTTGTCCAGCTTTCCTGTCGTCTCCTGCCTTCTCATCCTTGCCCCTGGGCTGGTGTACCCATTTAGTCTAGTATACATGGTTGAGCTATGTATATTACTGTTTGTTTCATCGGCCTGTCTAATCTTTGGCTGAAAGGTGAACCTCAGGAGTGATTTCAGTACTGAGTTAAAAGGTTGTCCGAGGGCCATACTCTCAGGATTTCTCCAGTCTCCGTCAGACCAGTAAGTCTTGTCTTTTTCTGTGAGTTGAATTTTGTTCTACATTTTTCTCCAGCTCTGTCTGGGACCCTCTATTGTAATCACTGTCAGAGTAATCAGTGGTAGCCAGGAAACATCTAGTTATGCTGGATGGCTGTAGTAGCTGTGTTCCATTAGGTCTTTGGACTGATCTTTCCCTTGTGTCTTTTGTTTTCTTCATCTCTCCTTGGTGCAGATGGGGTGGGACCAGTAGACATATCTTAGATGGCCACTCACAGGCTTTTAAGACCCCAGACGCTACTCAAAGTAGGATGTAGAACATTTTCCTTATAAACTATTCGATGCCAATTGAGCTAGATGCCCCTGAGACCATGATCCCCAGCCATCAGCACAGTACTCAATCCCTATGGGAGTTTGGATGTATCTATGAAGCTCTTACGACTGTATCTTGGTCAAGTTATGCTGACTTCCCCACTATTGTGTACCTGTCTTACCCTTCACCAAAGTTACCACTTATCTACTATCTAGTTAGTGTTTTTCCTTCCCCACCCCTCGCCTCCCTCGTAACCATAAAAGATTGTGTCTTTCAGTCTGTAAACCTTCTCATGAGTTTTTATAATAGTGGTCACATACAGTATTTGTCCTTTTGTGACTAACATATTTCACTCAGCATAACGCCCTCCAGATTCATCCATGTGGTGAGATGTTTTGCAGATTCAGCATTATTCTTTATCCTTGTGATAGTATTCCATTGTGTGTATATACCATAGTTTGTTTATCCATTCATCTGTTGATGGGAACTTAGGTTGTTTCCATCTTTTTGCTATTGTGAATAATGCTGCAGTGAACATGGGTGCGCATATGTCTATTCGTTTGACAGCTCTTATTTCTCTAGGATACATTCCTAGAAGTGGGATTGCTGGATCATTTGGTATTTCTAGCTCTAGTTTTTTAAGGAAGTGCCATATTGTTTTCCAACATGGTTGGACCATTTTGCATTCTCACCAGCAGTGCATAAGAGTTCCAATCTCCCCGCAACCTCTCCAACATTTGTTATTTTCTGTTTTTTCAGTTCATGCCAGTAATGTCGGGGTGAGACGGTATCTCATTGTAGTTTTGCATTTCTCCAATGGCTAGTGATCACAAGCATTTCCTCAAGTGTCTGTTAGCCGCCTGAATGTCTTCTTTGGTGAAGTGTCTGTTCATATCCTTTGACCATTTTATAATTGGATTATTTATCTTTTTGTTGTAGAGGTGTTGGATTTTCCTATAGATTTTAGAGATTAGACCTTTGTCGGATATATCATAGCCAAAACAATTTTTCCCAGTTTGTCGGGTCTCTTTTTACTTTTATGGTGAAGTCTTTTGATGAGCATAAGTGTTTAATTTTTAGAAGATCCAAGGTATCGAGCTTATCTTCAGGTATCTGTGTATAATTACTTATGGTTTGTATCTTATTTATGCCATATATTAGGACCCCTAGCATTGATCCTATTTTTTCTTCTATGATCTTTATAGTTTTTGGTTTTATATCTAGGTCTTTGATCCATTTTGAGTTAGTTTTTGTGTATGGTGTAAGGTATTTACCCTGTTTCATTTTTTTTTTTTACCAATGGACATTCAATTTGCCAGCATCATTTGTTAAAAAAACTGTCTTTTCCCATTTGATGGACATTGGGTCTTTGTCGATGATCAGGTGACCATACGGGGATAGATTTACATCTAGGTTCTCAATTCTGTTCCATTGGTCAATGTATCTGTCATTGTACCAGTATCAGGCTGTTTTGACTACTGTAGCTGTATAGTAGGTTCTGAGGTCAGGTAGTGCAAGTCCTTCTACTTTGTTCTTCTTCTTCAACAATGCTTTACTTATCCGGGGCCTCTTTCCATTCCATATAAATTAATGATTCATTTTTCCATCTCATTAAAAAATGCTGTTGGTATTTGGATCAGGATTGCATTGTATTTGTAGATTGCTTTGGGTAGAATCAACATTTACGCAATGCTGAGTCTACATTTCCATAAGGATGGTATGTTTTTCCATTTATGTAGGTCTCTTTTGGTTTCTTGCAGCAGTGTTTTGTAGTTTTATTTGTATAGTTCTTTTACATCCCTGGTGAGATTTATTCCTAAGTATTTTATTTTTTTAGGGGCTATTATAAATGCTATTGCTTTCTGTAGATCTCTTTATTGGTGTATAGGAATTCAACTGATTTTTGTATGTTTATCTTGTATCCTCTACTCTGCTGAATCCTTATATTAGTTCCAGTAGTTTTCTTGTGGAGTATTTTGGGTTGTCTATGAATAGTGCCCCCACTTGTCTGTCAGTTTGTTTTACTGTGGTGGCCTGCGTGTTGCTGTGATGCCAGAAGCTATGTCACCAGTATTCAAGTACCAGCAGGGTCACTCATGATGGACAGGTTTCAGCTGAGTTTCCAGACTAAGACAGACTAGGAAGAAGGACCTGGTAGTCTACTTCTGAAAAAAAATTAGCCATTGAAAACCTTATGAATAGTAGAAGAACACTGTCTGATACAGTGCCGCAAGATGAGCCCCTCAGGTTGGAGGTCACTCAAAATAAGACTGGGGAAGAGCTGCCTCCTTAGAGTCAACCTGAATGATGTGGATGGAGTTCAGCTTTCAGGACCTTCATCTGTTGTTGTGGCAGGACTCAAAATGAGAAGAAACAGCTGCAAACATCCATTAATAATAAGAACACATTGATAATTACTGGTGTTTGGAATGCAAAAGTTGGAAACAAAGAAAAAGGATCGGTAGTTGGAAAATATGGCCTGGGTGATAGAAACAATGCCAGAGATCTCATGATAGATATTTTCAGGACCAACCACTTCCTCATTGCAAATACCCTTTTTCAACAACACAAATGGCAACTATACACGTGGACCTCGCTGGACAGAATACACAGGAATCAAATTGACTATATCTGTGGAAAGAGATGATGGAAAAGCTCAGTATCAGTCAGAACACATCCAGGGGCTGACTGAGGAACAGACCATCAATTAATCACATGCAAGTTTACGCTGAAGCTGAAGAAAATTAGAACAATTCCACAAGAGCCAAAGTGCGATCTTGAGTATATTCCACCTGAATTTTGAGACCATCTCAAGAATAGATTTGATGCATTTAACGCTAATGACCGAACGCCAGATGAGTTATGGAATGACATCAAGGACATCATAGATGAAGAAAGCCAGAGGTAATCAAGAGGACAGGAAAGAAAGAAAAGACCACGATGGATGTCAGAAGAGACTCTGAAACTTGCTCTTGTATGCCAAGTAGTTAAAGTGAGAGGAAGAAATGATAAAGTAAAAGAACTGAAGAGAAGATTTCAAAGGGTGGCTTGAGAAGACAAAGTAAAGTATTATAATGACATGGGCAAAGACCTGGAGTTGGAAAACCAAAAGTGAAGAACATGCTCAGCATTTCTCAAGCTGAAAGAACTGAAGAAAAAATTCAAGCCTTGAGTTGCAATATTGAAAGTTTTTACGGGCAAAATACTGAATGATGTAAGAAGCATCAAAAAAGATGGAAGGAATACACGGAGTCACTGTACCAAAAAGAATTGGTCACTGTTCAATCATTTCAGGAGGTAGTATATGATAAAGAACCGATGGTACTGAAGGAAGAAGTCCAAGCTGCACTGAAGACACTGGTGAAAAACAAGGATCCAGGAATTGACGGAAAGCAATTGAGATGTTTCAACAAACAGATTCAGTGCTGGATATGCTCACTTGTCTATGCTAAGAAATTTGGAAGAGAGCCACCTGGCAAACTGACTGGAAGAGATCCATATTTATGCCCATTCCAAAGAAAGGTGATCCAACAGAATGTGGAAATTATCGAACAATATCATTAATATCACACGCAAATAAAATTTTGCTGAAGATCATTCAAAAGCGGTTGCAGCAGTACGTCAACAGGGAACTGCCAGAAATTCAAGCTGAATTCAGAAGAGGACGTGGAAAGAGGGATATCATTGCTGATGTCCAATGGATCCTAGCTGAAAGCAGAAAATACCAGAAAGATGTTTACCTGTGTTTTATTGACTATGCAAAGGCGTTGAACTGTGTGGAACATAACAAATTATGGCTAACATTCTGAAGAATGGGAATTCCAGAACAGTCAATTGTGCTTGTGAAGAATCTGTACATAGATCAAGAGGCAGTTGCTTGAACAGAAAAAGGGGATACGGTGTGGTTGAAAGTCAGAAAAGGTGTGTGTCAGGGTTGTATTCTTTCACCATACTTATTCAATCTGT
The DNA here is from genome assembly GCF_000243295.1 of Trichechus manatus latirostris. Classification (NCBI taxonomy): domain Eukaryota; kingdom Metazoa; phylum Chordata; class Mammalia; order Sirenia; family Trichechidae; genus Trichechus; species Trichechus manatus. Next base: position 13,343,074 of record NW_004444006.1, read on the forward strand.
ATGCTGAGCAAATAATCTGAGAAGCTGGACTATATGAAGAACACAGCATCAGCATTGGAGGAAGACTCATTAACACCCTGTGCTATGCAGATGACATAACCTTGCTTGCTGCAAGTGAAGAGGACTTGAAGCACTTACTGATGAAGATCAAAGACCACTGCTTTCAGTATGAATTACACCTCAGCATAAAGAAAAGAAAAATCCTCACAACTGGACCAATAAGTAACATCATGATAAACAGAGAAAAGATTAAAGTTGTCAAGGATTTCATTTTACTTGGATCCACAATCAATGTCCATGGAAGCTGCAGTCAAGAAATCAAACGACGCATTGCACTGGGCAAATCTGCTGCAAAAGACCTCTTTAAAGTGTTAAAAAGCAAAGATGTTACTCTAAGGACTAAGGTGCACCTGACCCAAGCCACGGCGTTTTCAATTGCCTCATATGCATGTGAAAACTGAACAATGAATAAGTAAGACCAAAGAAGAATTGATGCCTTTGAATTACGGTGTTGACAAAGAATATTGAATATACCATGGACTGCCAAAAGAACGAACAAATCTGTCTTGAAAGAAGTACAACCAGAATTCTCCTTAGAAGCAAGAATGGTGAGACTTTGTCTCACATATTTTGGACATGTTATCAGGAGGTACCAGTCCCTGGGGAAGGACATCATGCTTGGTAAAGTAGAGTGTCAGTGAAAAAGAGAAAGACCCTCAATGAAGATGGATTGACACAGTGGCTGCAACAATGGCCTCAAGCATAACAATGATTTTAGGATGGTACAGGACCAGGCAGTGTTTCGTTTTGTTGTATGTAGGGTCGCAATGGGTAGGAACCAACTCAATGCCACCTAACAACAACAACAACATGTATAGTAACATACCATTGGCAAATAGGGATAGTTTTACTTCTTCCTTACCAATATGGATGCCCTTTCTTTTTCTTTCCTTATTGCTCTAGCTAGAACTTTCAGCACAATGTCAAATAGGAGTGGTGTTAAAGGGTATCCTTGTCTTGTTCCTGTTCTCAGGGGGAATGTTTTCAGCCTCTCTCCATTGAGAATGATGTTGGCCATTGGTTTTGTATAGATGTCCTTTATTATGTTGAGGAATTTCCCTTCTATTCCTCTTTTATTGAGAGTTTTAATCAGGAACGGGTGTTGGACTTTGTCGAATGCCTTTTCTGTGTCAATGGAAATGACCATGTGATTCTTTCCTTTCCTTTTATTTATGTGGTGGATAACATTGATTGATTTTCTAATGTTGAACCATCCTTATATACCTAGTATGAATCCCACTTGGTCGTGGTGTATTATTTTTTTGATATGATGCTGAATTCTATTGGCTAGAATTTTGTTGAGAATTTTTGTATCTATATTCATGAGAGATATTGGTCTGTAATTTTCTTTTTTTGTGGTGTCTTTGCCTGCTTTTGTTATTAGGGTTATGCTGGCTTCATAGAATGAATCTGGAAGTACCCCTTCCTTTTCTATGTTCTGAAATAGTTTGAGTACTATTTGTATGAGCTCTTCTCTGACTGTTTGGTAGAATTCTCCTGTGAAGCCATCTGGGCTGGGACTTTTTTTTGTTGGAAGTTTTTTTTTTTTTTTTTACCTTTTTAATCTCCTGTTATGGGTCTGTTCAGATTTTCGAACTCGGTTTGTGTTAGTTTACATAAGTAGTGTGTTTCTAGAGATTTTTCCATTTCCTCTAGGTTTTCAAATTTGTTGGAGTGCAGTTTTTCACAGTACTCTGTTATGATCCTTTTTATTTCAGTTGAGTCCGTTGTAATGCCTCCCATTTCATTTCTTATTTGGGTTATTTGCGCCCTCTCCTGTTTTTCTTTAGTGAATTTCACCAGTGGTTTGTTGATTTTGTTGATCCTTTCAAAGAACCAACTTTTGGCTTTGTTGATTCTTTCTATTGTTCTTCTATTCTCTATTTCATTAATTTCTGCTCTGATCATTATTATTTCCTTTCTTCTGGTGGTTGTGGGCTTCTTTTGCTGTTCTCTTTTATTTGTTCCAGTTGTATTGCTAACATTTTGATTTTGTCCCTTTCTTCTTTTTTGATGTGCTCGTCTACTGCTATAAATTAGCCTCTGAGCACTGCCTTTGCTGTTTCCCAAAGGTTTTGGTATGATGTGTTTTCATTCTCATTCAATTCTAGGAATTTTCTGATTCCATCTTTGATTTCTTCTGTTACTCAGTGGTTTTTAAGCAGGCTGTTATTCAGTTTCCATGTATTTGATTTTTTTTTCCTTGCTCTTCCTTTTATTAATTTCTACTTTTATGGCATTGTGATCAGAGAAGATGCTTTGTATTATCTTAATGTTCTGGATTTTGTTGAGGGTTGCAATGTGGCCTAAAATGTCTATTCTGGAGAATGTTCCATGTGCGTTGGAAAACTTTCCTGCTCTTGGGTGGAATTTTCTACATATGGCTATGAAATCAAGTTAGTTGACTGTGGCCTTGAGATCTTCTGTATCTTTGCTGAGTTTCTTTTCAGGTGTTCTGTCCTTTACCGGGAGTCATGTGTTGAAGTCTCCTACTATTATTGTGGAACTGTCAGTTTCTCTTTTCAATGCTGTTAGAGTTTGTTTTATGTATTCTGGAGCCCTGTCATTGGGTACGTGGCTATTTACTATGGCTATGTCCTCATGGTGGATTGTCCCTTTAATCATTATATGAGGTCCTTCCTTGTTTTTTCTGGTGGACTTTGTTTTAAAGTCTATTTTATCTGAGGTTACTGTTGCCACTCCTTCTCAAATTTTTTGGTGGCTGTTTGCTTGATATATTTTTTCATCCTTTGATTTTTAACATATTTACATCTTGTTTCTAAGGTTTGTCTCTTGTAGACAGCATATTGATAGGTCTTGTTTTTTATCCATATTGCCTACAACTGCCTCCTTTGCCATGAGACCAGAACTGGATGGTGCCTGGCTACCATTACTGAATTTTTTGATCAAAGAGTCTATAAAAGAATCCTGATCAAAAGGGGAAAAATGCAGAACAGAATTTAAAATTTTATGGAATCCAGATTTTCTGGAGCCATTGAGGCTGGATGATACCCCCAAACTATTTCCCTGATATAATCTTAAAACTTAAAACAAGAAAACTATCTCCTGAAGTCTTCTTTGAACAAAAAAAAATAGCTTATCTTAATTAGTAAAGAGGAGATCTGGTGGCATAGTGGTTAAGAGGTTGGCTGCTAACCAAAACATCAGCATTTCAAATCCTCTAGCTGCTCCTTGGAATCCCTATGGAGCAGTTGTATTCTGTCCTATAGGGTTGCTATGAGTCAAAACTATAAATTCCTTGGAGCCTTGATGGCACAGTGGTTAAGAGCTATGGATGCTAACCAAAAGGTTGGCCTGTCCGAATCCACCAGCCGCTCCTTGAAAACCCTATTGGGGCAGTACTGCTCTGTACTATCGGAATTGACTCGATGGCAACAGGTTAATTAGTAACATACATCTACTTTGAGCATTGTGCTTTTAAAGAATTATCTATGTGAGATCAAACTGACAACAGGAATTTGAGAGGTTGGACGGGAAGCTTAGGGGGCAGTGAGTTTAAGATAATGGTGGTAGAATGAATAATCTGGAAAAGGATAGTGAGAATGGTAGCACAACTTGAAGAATGTGACCAATGTCTCTAAATTGTACATGAAGAAATTGTTGCAACGGTGTATCTTTGGCTGTGTATAATTTCACCAAAACAAAAATATTAAAAAAAAAATTGGGGGAAGAAAGTTTCATATTGGACTGATACATGGTACATACTATAATCAAAACTGGTTTGCCACTTCAAGGCATGGTCCAGCATCAACTTCTTTCAGTAGTTATAATTACTTACCTGGACCCAATTGGTATTAACCAGAACTTCTTGTTATTTCCAAACACCTGCTGGATATTTTTGATGAAGCCAAGGTTGAACCCATTTTTCTCTGGGCCACTTGTAAACACTGGAGTGCAGAAGGCCTCTAGGGAAGGGCAGGGAAGTTGGAGGAAAGAGGAAGAAGCAACAAAGAAACAAATTTCAGGACAGTTACGATTTTATAGTTCTCCATAAATGTGACTTGGTACTATAATATCTTTTTGCTGTGGTAACACAGGCTTCTCATTCTTAGCTATTGCTAAATTACATAGTAAAAACCAGTTTAATCACCTAATATAAAATAAGATTACTATTCAATATAAACAACTAGTATTTTGGTTTTTTGTTTGTTTGTTTAAAGGCAGAGGAAACATATGATGGTAGAAATAATTAAGCAGCCATGGGGGCAGTATGTATTTTGAACTGCTGGATGCGAAGGGTGAAAAAGCAAAATTAACAGCACTCTATTTGAATCTTAGTGGCAATAGCCAATTGGTCTCCATCTTTAGAGCTGGGAAACAAAGTAATGACACATAAAGAGATGATAATGACATTGATTTGGTTTTGAAACGTTTCAGGAATGAAAACATTCACACTGAGGGCTGCAATGTAAGAAACTAAGCTTTACTGCAGAGAAAATGTCAATGGGTGAACTATAATCACCTCAAAGAACATGAGGACTTGGACCATGTTGGTGCACATTATTTTTAGACACATATCGCATTAAACAAATACTTTCACTGTTGGACTCTGGCTGCATCTGACCATTTCCCATTTGTTCTTTGTTTTCAAAGACTCAGTTATCATGAAGCTTTTAGTAGTTTTCTACTTTGGAGCTGATCTCTAAGCCAAATGTGCTTATCTACCACTAAGTGCTACATATATATTTGGTTTACAAAATGGGTGCAAATACTTTCTTAGCTTTTAACATTATTAACAAATGAATTCCCAAAGTGTAGTGGCTTTTGCATTAAACTTTCCTCAATTGTATCCTAGTAAACATTCAACTCTTGGACACTTTCTTCTCACATCTCATGCACTGATTTGTACACAATGATGAAAAAATTGTTGCAGTGGAACCCATTAGAAATATAGATCTCCAAATAACAGCCCAGACTATACAGTCAGTAATGGACCAAAAGAATGGTCATTTCTTGTGCTCATTTTCTAGAGACTCATTTGTTTCATATAATGTGCTTTGTCTCATTCCTTTTTGAGTTCAACATTTGCCCTCATGGGTCCTTTGTGTTGCTGTTGTCGCTTTTTATCCCTCTCTAAACAAGCAGTAATCTCTTTCTGGAACACTTACTGATGGCTCTACTTATTTATCAAAAATATATTACTTTATTTTGCTAGTTACTTTTTTATATGTCTGTCCTGTATCCCAACTATTTTGTAAGCTTTCTGAAGGCAGGAACTTAGATATATAAACTTAGACAAGTAACCTTAAAGGTTTCCTTTGATAATGACCAACTGCATATCTAATAAACAACCGAGCCTTGCATATCCCTTTGTTGTCGTTGCAATGTTTCTTGCATCATTCCATCAATTATATCTCCAGTGCCTTTCTTTCAGTTCTAACTTGTCTAGATTCCTGCAGTGATCTCCTAGAGTCATCCCCCTTCAGGCCATCTTATATGCCCTTACAAAGCTAAGTTACCTAAAATATTACTTATTATGTCTTCCTAGTCTGGCACTTACTAATTTTTTTATGCCATATACCTTTCTGAACTCTCTGCTGATGCCAAACTTATTTACTTCTCCTCATCTCATTTCAACACACATCTGACCTATTCCTTTCCACCACGTGTCTGCTTTTTACTCCCAATCCCATTTTCTCGTCAAATCCTACCTATCCTTCAAGATCTAGCTCAGACCTCCCTCTCAAATCTGTAATAGTGCTTATGGCAGATATAGTTTGTATTATAATTAAGCACTGAATTTTTATCTAGTATGTTTCTTTTCATGTGTGTATGTCTCATCTCCATGGAAAGACTGTAAGCTCACTGAGGATAGGAATTTGTTTATATATTCTAGTATCTTTCATAGTCTCTACACAGCTCGTTGATGATTGTAGACATTCAGTGATTTATTGATTTGGATTCTTTCTCAGGGTTCTGTTTTTGGATATGTTTTATCTTTTATTGACCTTCGACCCCCTTTTCTGATGTTCTCTTCTGTACTGATTCTTTCTTTTCTTCTTTCACTTCCTCACATAAACACCTTTTAGAAATCTTTTGAGCTGTAATTCTGGGGTGCTATTACCCAATAGGAGCCTTGGTGGTACAGTGGTTAAGAGTTCGGCTGCCAATCAAAAGGTCAGCAGTCTGAATCCACCAGCTGCTCCTTGGAAACCCTATTAGGCAGTTCTACTCTGTCCTATGGGGTCGCTATGAGTCAGAATCAACTCAACAGCAATGAGTTTGATTTGGTTTTGATATTACCCAATATGAACTATAAAGAGCACCAGTCATTTTTGTTTTGTGTGGGGTTTCATTCACAAATACCCTCTTTAGTCTGTAAGCTTCATTCACTATGGCTCTCCAGTTTGATAAAAAGTATTTTCATCTGTCTCAGTTTGGAGCCAAAAGGATGACACTGCACCTAAAATGCTTCACTGGAAAATTTTCTCTTCCTTGGGAACAATCTATAGGTCATTCTGCTATACGTTAATGTTTGTTTTTTTCCTAGTCTAAATATCCAGTCTTACCTAAGGTGGTTTTGTTTCTGCTGACAAGCCAACAGTGGTAACCAAAGAGAATCACAAGGCTGACAAAAAACATGCAGGCCACAAAGAGGAGAAAAAGGACATGGAACTTGGAGCGAACACTGGGCAATTCCCCCTAGAAAAGAAATAATAAACAAACTAACAAACAAAACCAAAAGATTAAAGTGGCAAGGCTTGGCTAGTTTTTCTATCGACTTACAGCGACCCTATAGGACAGAGTAGAACTGCCCCATAGAGTTTCCAAGGAGCGCCTGGTGGATTTGAACTGCCGACCTTTTGGTTAGCAGCCATAGACCTTAACCACTACACCACCAAGGTTTCCATTTTTCTATATAGGTTAGTCATATCTTGATATGTATAAAATGTCTAGCTGTCATTTAAAATATAGATTTTGTAAAATATTTACAAAACAATTCCTTCTATTGATAACCTGAATACCTCATCATGGATATGCTCTCAGCCTACAAAGCCTGAAATGGATCCTTGTTTAAATGCAGTTCAGTGTAAAATAATGTAAACTGTACCAGTTAGAAAAGGGTAATATGAGAAGGATATACTTAGGCCAAAATTGACATGCAACCTCTTTAAAGCTTGTACTCCGTTTAATTTGATAATTATGAATCATTGGCTAATGGTGATCTTGAAGCAATATGGTTCATCCTCTTGTCTCAAGGTGGGCTATTCTAGAATTCTTTATATGTCATGTTTCTTTGAACATATGTGTGTTGAAAATGTCACAGTGGTATATGGAGGAAGTTAAAGCACATAGGTAGAATTTTAAAATGTCCTACCTGTAAGTCATGACTTGATTCTAAAGCTGCTGCAAATTTTGTGTAGCTGAAGTGAAATGTGTTGGTATACTACATCTCGTGGAACAGTTGCTTAGACAGTAAAACTCAAGTGAGATTTTGAAGACAATTTTGAAAGTAAGTGGCTAAACATTTCAATAAGAAGCTGGGGCATCTTTTTTCCATGTGGCATTGTTTTGGTCCGATGAATCTCTTTGAAATATTTTCAAATGCTTTCTAGTAGTAAAGTTAAAAAGTGATTCTTGAATGAGGTGGGCCTCAACATTCAGATCTGGTTCTACTCTAGTTTGGAAGGAGAAAATTAAGGGTTAGCAAGATGTGGTAAGATCAGATATTACAGATTTTTTTCTTCTCTTAGAGGAGATTTTTTATTCATTTTGATGTCAGGAAATATTGGGAATCATCCAGGATGTATATGTTTGAAGGATGACGATAAGGGGGAGTAAGCCAGACAGATGCTTTCAGCTGAGGGGTGCTCTGGTTGAAATTTTCCTAGGGGAACAGCAGCCCAGAAAATAGCTACTGGAAGGACTTCAACCTTCAGGAGTCTTTCTCAGAAACTAGGAGCACAGCTAGTTTCCCTGATATATGGCTTTAAAAATACACGGCATTGTTTACTTTTCATTTTAAGGGCAGACTCAATTTGGCCTAAGCATACAAGATGGATTTGATTGCTATTTTTGTTTGGTTTTGAATTTATAGGAAAGACTCCATGTATCAGTTTGTAGTGGTTTTTGCCTGGTTGGGTTTTTGCTTTCCTAATCTAATTTTTGAGTATTTTTTAAAAGCTTTAAAAAAATCACTTGTTTTACTTCTTTCACTTTTAAATGAGCAATAGAAAATGGGCAAGAGGGACCAATAGAAGGCCAGTCCACACCCTGTGTAGCTGAGCAGGAAGTCTCCACCCACCCCCAACTAATTACTCTTGTAGAGTTCCCTTCTGTCAATGCATATCTACTGTGCTGTCCCTTGATAAAGCCCTTAATATTGAACTTTTTGTGTTAGAAGAGGATGATAGCCCTATGTTCAGAATTACTTTCTCAAGAGATTACCAAACTAAATTAATCAAAGCAATACCCATATTCAGAGGAATACTGGTAGAAAAATGCAATTATCTTTTTTTCTAAAATAATTTACAGCCTTTCTGAGGACATTCATGGCTATGTATTACTGAATCTTTTTTGCATAAGGTAAAGATCAATCTCCCATCAAAGTAGCTATTCTTTAAGTTAATATTGAGAAGGGAGAAATTATCTGATAATCTTCTGAATTCTTTATTCCAAAAGAGCTAGAGCTTCTCCATAGCAGACTAGAAGCATAATGAGCAATAGGACATGGTACAGTGTTTAAGATCACTGGAATTAGGGCCAGACTTAGATTCAAGTCCTGACTTTGAAACTTACAAACTGTGTGGCCCTGGGAAAGACACTTTACTATCAGCCTTGGTTTAGTCATCTTTAAATGAGACTAATTCCTGCTTTGCCTACTTCACAGGGTTGTGGTGAGGATCAGATGATATAATGGATATGAGAGTACTTTGAAAAATGTAAAGTACCATATAGATGGAAGTGTTCTTAGGAGTACAGCTAGTCCCTGATATATGGCTTTAAAAATACATGGTATTGTTTACTTTTTGTTTTAAGAGCAGACTCAATTTAAACTGAGAAAGGCAACCCTAAACCACACTAAAGTACTTTCTGGCTGGAGAGAGTGCAAAGAAGCATTTCCCTGAACTGTAAATGCCCTTTTCATTATGAGGGCAAGCCAACACAGGTTTCCTCACCTCTCATCTGTCAGGCATCAGTTAGTCTATTGCGGAGAAGAAATGAGGGAATAGGAAAATGACAAGACTATATTCACCCAGGATACTGCTTGTGAATACTGGCACATTTCTGGTGATTATTTCATATCTAAATATCATCTTTCAAGAGTGAAGACAGCATACAGCACCTGGCTGACATTGTGGTATTTGATTATTGGCTGACTAGGAAAGTCCTGGTGGCACAGTGGTTAAGCATTAGGCTGCTAACCAAAAGGCTGGCAGTTTGAATCCATCAGCCACTCCTTGGAAACCCTATGGGGCAGTTCTACTCCGTCCTGTAGGGTCGCTATGAGTCAAAATCAGTTCGACAGCAATGGGTTTGGGTTTGATTTGATTTAAGAGAGCCAAAAGCAAAAAGTGTGAGATGCAACATTGTTTACTCTGTTACTGGGGTAAGGGTTGATTCTTAAACAGTAACTTACTGTGTTAAGGACCAGCAAAGGTCTTAAGAGAATGCTGTAGTGAAGATCAAGGTTGGTACTTTCCCTGACGAATGGATGAGGCAGATTTTCTTCACATCTAGGGTAGGAGCTCAGCACAAGGACAGAATGCCAAACAGGTCATAGAAACCTGAGCAATACATAAGAGGTCCTGTGCTGTGGAAAAGGGCCAAAGAAAAGATGCCAAGATAGCACGGTGAAGCATCTTGTATTTGAAGAAAATTTATGAGAAAATTTCATTTCTGCATAAATTTTTGTTTGTATCTTTGAGCTGTAGATTTTATAATTCCTGATAATTAAAGTTATTAAATATCTGAATTGATTAGGCAAGTTGAAGGAAGAATGGAAAGCACACATTACTATAATTTTCTATAGTCTTAATTATCAACGGACTATTAAATATTCTCAACTATTTAGGTTCTCACTGTCTTCCTTTTTTTCCCTCCAGCTTATTATAATCTATATTGTGGTGACAAGATTCATGTTCTTTCTCTGATGCTTTACCTCCCTACCTGACGTGAGATATGCCTGCTCTTCTGCAGTTATAGTAATTCTGCCCATATCTGTCTTCTGCTATTCAGGTTCAGTTTGGACAATCATCATGGCAAGGTTATGATGTCTTAGTAATTGTACTGGAATTGTGAAGAAGGGATATCTTTTGGAGCTCATTGGCATGAAATTAAAAATATATATATTTCTACTATACTGCTGCCAGACCATGGATACATATATGAACTAGAAAGCTGCCTTCAGTTGTTTGGAAATAGATGGGAGATGACTGATAAAACTCAAGTAGAAGAAAGATGAAAGTAGGATTTTTTTTTTTTTGAGATTTGATGATAATTACTGGAAACACATTTTGAAAGGTAAAGCACTTTTAACATCTATTTTACTTAGTCTTGGCAATGAGCCTGTGAAGCAGCTAACAGAGCTATCATTAACACCCAGTTCTCCTAATTCTCAAACTAGTGTTCTTTTCACACAAAGTTCAAATGAGACTCACCATTTCATTTTGGTCATATGTGAAGATGAGCAGTGAATCTTTCTGTTCTGTGGGAATGTTGCAACTCTCCTTTGAACAGGGAATTAGAAAGTATTTTCTAACAATGGGGGAGTGGTTTGTTACTCTTTTTCTTGTGAAACTAGGTATTTAGAATTAGTTTTAATATTTGTCAAATATATAATTGATAAGAAGTAGATTTTTAAAACTTGGCTAGTGAAGTACATTGTAAAGTACCAGTAGAATTCAAGAATTCCTGAAGGCCTTAAAAAGATTCTCTTGTGTTACAGAAGCTTGACTGGAATCTTTAAATAACATCCTTCTCATAAATCTCAAAGTATTAAACACAGAAAACTTGCTTTTGGTGGCTTCCTTTTCGGTTACTTCAGTATTAGCTACTCCAAAACATAAAAAAGCTAGGGTAAACTATTTCATAGATTGGAGTGTGTGTGTGGGGGTGGGGTGGGGGCGGGACTTCAGGAGTTTTAAACTTACTCTCCAGTATTTGATGAAATAGCTGAAGACTGTTGTAGCAATGTACAGGCAATAGAGAACAGAGTAAGCTAAGAATTGAAGGAAGAATTTGTAGTTGGAAAATCCAATGCAGTTATTAACCCTAAAAAAAAAGAAGAAGAAAGAAAAACTAATTTGAAATCAGGACCCACTGATTGAGAACACACTGATACGTAAGTGAACTAAACAATGGACACATGTTACTCCTGCTGCTTCATTATGTGTTGTGTAGAAACACACAGAGATTGAAATCTCTTAATAGGAACAGACCAGAAAAACAAGTTCACATCTTACTTGTTTCTCCTTTCATTTATAGGCACAGAGATACCTGGCCTACCTAATAGTTCTGAACTGATTTCCGACACACCCAAGCAAAGCTGGATCCTGGATACTGAAAACATATTACAGTCTTAGCAGCTGTACTTAGCATAATGTGGTCTCTCTGTGATTAGATGATTTGAAACTGATTCTCTAGGTGTGTCATACAAAATTTGGAGAACTGCTGAATTTAACAATCCTACCACAGAGTGGATTCAAACATCAAACCAGTTAAAAACAACTGAATTCTGTAATATCAACCAGAAGGAGTTGTGCTTTATTTCATTACTATGCCCAGTTGCTAAAGCTAATGGACAGGAGACTATTAGCTTTGTGACCCCAGAAATGCACTACCATAGCTTTGGTGGTATATTTATTCTTGCTGTAAAATGTTACTCCTCCTCTGTTCCCCCCCACAAATACAAAGCCCAGTGAATTATGGTGGCAGAAACAGGCACATTACAACGGTGCTTAGGAAAGCAGGCATATTAAGAAATTTTGACCCTTTTAGAGGAGAGAAATGAATAAAAGGGACATACCATGGGCAGTGATGGTCCATCTTTAATACACACCTACAAAAGGGACAAAATACAGTGTGATAAATGAGGCTATGGAAATGAAGCAACACCTTATAATTGCACTCAAGGTCTCACCAGTATTTTTACATATTTCCAGTACACCTATCCCCAGGTTTCCACTATGGCTACACCAAAACTATGTGTCCTCAGTTATTCCTAGATCAGGCAATCACAACAAGACTTTATAAAGTCATACTGGCCTCAACTTACATGCCTAGAAGTCCAACCTTTTAAAAGGAATTAAGAACTCCAGGATATTGATACAGAGAAAAGGTCCAAGATGACTCGTCTCATTTTTTTTTCAATACTCAATTTAATAAAAGTACTGAAGAAGGCATATGGCTATAACCTATGTTTGAATCAGGGGTAAGGGAAAAATAGTGGAACAAGTACCCAAGAAAAAAGGTGTGAAGATTATATTTATTAACATACAAATAGGGTTTTACAAAGCTGTAATGATTTGAGCAACCAAATAAATACAGTAGCATTGGGTTATAACACAAAGTATAAAATAAATATTCATGAGTCCATACTTATACAAATAAGTGAATGTCTTGGTTATCTAGTGCTACTCTAACAGATATACAATTGGATGGCTTTAACAAACAGAAACTTATTTCCTCACAGTACAGTAGGCTAGAAGCCAAATTCAGGGCTTCAGCTCCAGGGGAAGGCTTTCTCTCTCTGTCAGCTCTGGAGGAAGGTCCTTCTCATCAATCTTACCCTGCGTAGGAACCCCGGGTCCAAAGGATGCGCTCTGCTCCCAGTACTGCTTTCTTGGTGGTATGAGGTCCCCCACTCTCTACTCACTTCCCATTCCTTTTATCTCCTGTAAGATAAAAGGTGGTGCAGGCCACACCCCAGGGAAATACCCTTTACATTGGATCAGGGACATGACCTGAGCAAGGGTGTTACATCCCACCCTAATCTTCTTTAACATAATCTACTCTTGCCTCATTAACCACAAGCAGAGATAGGACTTACAACACATAGGAAAATTGTATCAATCACAAAATGGAGGACAACCACACAATACTGGGAATCATGGCCTAACCAAGTTGACACATTTTTGAGGGACACAATTCAATCCATGACAGTGACTGAATAAATAAGTGTGGGGAAAGAGACAAATCTACCATGCAGAAGAATTCCATATAATTTTTGTAGATATACCACCCTCAAGGAGGTGGAGCATAACTCTCCATTCCTTTAGTGTGGGCTGCACATTGTGATTTCCTTCCAAAGAGTGCAGTATGGAAAGAGAGAGAGAGAAAAAAAGAGTCATCTTGCAGTGGGAAAACCTGACAAATACTATCTCAGCCAGGTGACTGAGATTAATATTGAAAGTGATAAATCATGTTGATAGTAAGTATCCTTAATGTTATGTCATGAGAATGGTACTCTACCTCTGTGGTCTTCCTCCCTAAAACACATTTTTGTGTTGTTGTTATGTGCCATCGAGTCGGATCTGACTCACAGTGACCCTACATACAACATAACAAAACACTGCCCAGTCCTGTGCCATCCTCACAATCATTGATATGTTTGAACCCATTGTTGCAGCCACTTTGTCAATCCATCTCCTCGAGAGTTTTCCTCTTTTTCGCAGACCCTCTACCTTACCAAGCATGATGTCCTTCTCCAGGGACTGGTCCCTCCTGATAACATGTCCAAAGTACATGAGATTAAGTCTTGCCATCCTTGCTTCCAAGGAGCACTCTGGCTGTACATCTTCCAAGACAGACTTGTTCATTCTTCTGGCAGTCCACGGTAAACTGAATATTCTTTGCCAGCACCGTAATTCAAAGGCATCAATTCTTCTTAGGTCTTCCTTATCCATTGTCTAGCTTTCAGGTGCGTATGAAGCGATTGAAAATATCATGGCATGGGTCAGGCACACCTTAGTCCTCAAAGTAACATCTCTGTTTTTCAACATTTTAAACAAGTCTTTTGCTGCAGATTTGCCCAATGCAAAATGTCATTTGATTTCCTGACTGCTGCTTCCATGGGCATTGACTGTGGATCCAAGTAAAAATGAAATCCTTGACAATTTCAGTATTTTCTCCGTTTATCATGATTTTGGAAACCCTGTGGTGTAGTGGTTAAGAGCTACGGCTGCTAACCAAAAGGTCGGCAGTTTGAATCCATCAGGTGCTCCTTGGAAACCCTCTGGGGCAGTTCTACTCTGTCCTATAGGGTCACTATGATTTCTTTATGTTGAGGTGTAATCCATACCGAAGGCTGCAGTCTTTGATCTTCATCAGTAGGTGCTTCAAGTCCTCTTCACTTGCAGCAAGCAAGGTTGTGTCATCTGCCAATCGAAGGTTGTTAATGAGTCTTCCACCAATCCTGATGTCATGTTCTTCTTCATATAGTCTGGCTTCTCAGATTATTTGCTCAGTATACAGATTAAATGAGTATGGTGAAAGGATACAACCCTGACGCACACCTTTCCTGATTTTAAACCACGCAGTATCCCCTTGTTCTGTTTGAAAGGCTGCCTCTTAGGCTATGTACAGGTTCTGCATGACTACAATTAAGTGTCCTGGAATTCCCATTCTTTGCAATGTTATCCATAATTTGTTATGATCCACACAGTTGAATGCCTTTGCATAGTCAGTAAAACACAGGGAAACATCTTTCTAGTATTCTCCGCTTTAAGCCAAGATCCCTCTGACATAGGCAATGATAACCCTCCTTCCACGTCCTCTTCTGAATCCGGCTTGAAGTTCTGGCAGCTCCCTGTCGATGTACCGCTGTAATCGTTTTTGTGTGTGTGTGTGTGTGTGTTTTAGGTGAAAGTTTACAGTGCAAATTAGTTTCTCATTCGAAAATTCATACACAAATTGTTTAGGGACATTTGTTGCAATCCCCACAATGTGTCAGCACTCCCCCTCTCCCTTTACACCCTGGGTTCCCCTTGTCCATTCGTCTAGGTTTCCTGTCCCTTCCTGCCTTCTCGTCTTTGCTTTTGGGCAGGTGTTGCTTATTAGGTCTCCTATACTTGACTGAACTAAGAAGCACTTTCCTTATGTATGTTATTGTTTGTTTTATAGTCCTGTCTAATCTTTGGCTAAAAGGTGGACTTTGGGAGTGGCTTCAGTTCTGAGTTAGCAGGGTGTCCGGGGGCCATAGTTCTGGGGGTCCCTCCAGTCTCTGTCAGACCAGTAAGTCTGGTCTTTTTTTGTGAATTTGAATTTTGTTCTAAATTTTCTCCCTCTATGTCTGGAAGCCTCTATTGTGATCCCTGGTCAGAGAGGTCGGTGGTGGTACCAGGCACCATCTAGTTCTTCTGGGCTCAGGCTAGTGGAGGCTGTGGTTCATGTGGTCCATTAATCCTTTGGACTGGTATTTTCCTTGTGTCTTTGGTTTTCTTCATTCTCCTTTGTTCTGAATGGGATGGGACGAACAGATGTATTTTAGATGGCTGCTTGCAAGCTTTTCAGACCCCAGATGCTACTCACCCAAGTAAGATGTAGAACATTTTCTGTAAGAACTATGTTATGTCAATTGGCCTAGATGTCCCCCAAGATCATGGTCCCCAGCCCTCAGCCTCAGTAACTCAGTTCCACAAGGTGTTTGGATGTGTCTAGGAAGCTTCTCTTTGCCTTGGTCAAGTTGTGCTGACTTTCCCTATATTGTGTGTTGTCTTTTCCTTTCACCAAAGTTAACACTTGTCTACTATCTAGTTAGTGATTTCCCCTCCCCACCTCTCCTCTCCCTTGTAGCCATCAAAGATTTTTTTCTGTGTGTAAACCTTCTCTTGAGTTTTTATAATAGTGGTGTCATGAAATATTTGTCCTTTTGTGAGATTGACTTATTTCACTCAGCCTAATGCCCTCCAGATTCATCCACGTGAGATTTTTTGCAGATTCATCATTGTTCTTTACCATTGCTAGTATTCCATTGCATGTATGTACCATAATTTGTTTATCCATTCATCTGCTGATGAGCACTTAGGTTGTTTCCATCTGTTTGCTATTGTGAATAATGCTGCAATGAGCATGGGTGTACATATGTCTATTCGTGTGATACCTCTTATTTCTCCAGGATATATTCCTAGGAGTGGGATTGCTGGATCTACGGTATTTCTATTTCTAGCTTTTTAAGGAGGCTCCATATCATTCTCCATAGTGGTTATACCATTTTACTTTGCCACCAGCAGTGCATAAGAGTTGCAATTTCCTCACAACCTCTCCAACATTTGTTATTTTCTGTTTTTTTTATTCATGCCAGTAATGTCGAGGTGAGATGGTATCTCATTGTAATTTTGATTTGCATTTCTCTAATGGCTAATGATTGTGAACATTTCCTCATGTGTCTGTTAGCTGCCTGAATGTCTTCTTTGGTGAAGTGTCTGTTCATATCCTTTGCCCATTTTTAAACTGGATTATTTGTCTTTTTGTTATTGAGGTGTTGAAGTAGTCTACAGATTTTGGAGATTAGACACTTGTTGGATATAGTGTAGCCAAATTTTTTTTTTTGCCAGTCTGTAGGTTCTCTTTTTACTCTTTGGTGAAGTCTTTTGATAAGCATAAGTGTTTAATTTTCAGGAGCTCCCAGTTATCTAGTTTATCTTCTGGTGTTTGTGCACTGTTACAGTTTGTATTGAATTTATGGCACGTATCAGGGCCCTTATAGGGTCGCTGCAAGTCGGAATCGACTCGACAGCAGTGGGGTTTTTTTTTTTGTTTTGTTTTGTTTGTTTGGTATCAAGGCCCCTAGCATTGTCCTTGATTATTTTTCCATGATCTTTATTGGTTTTTAGGTTTTATATTTAAGTCTTTGATACATTTTGAGTTAGTTTTTGTGTATGGTGTGAGGTATGGGTCCTGTTTCTTTTTTTTTTACAGATGGACATTCAGTTTTGCCAGCACCATTTGTTTAAAACAAACAAACAAACAAACCTGTCTTTGCCCCATTTAGTGGACTTTGGTCCGTTGTCAAAGATCAGCTGACCATAGGTGGATGGATTTACATCTGGGTTCTCAATTCTCTTCCATTGGTCTATGTGTCTCGTGTGAGGTCTCCTACTTTCTTATTTTTCTTCAGTACTGCTTTGCTTATCCGGGGCCAGTTTCCTTTCCATATAAAGTTAATGACTAGTTTTTCCATCTCAGTAAAGAATGTTGTTGGTCATTGGATTGGGATTGCATTATATCAGTAGATCGCTTTGGGTAGGATTGGCATTTTCACAATGTTGAGACTTCCTATCCATGAGCATGGTATGTTTTTCAATTTATGTAGGTCTCTTTTGGTTTCTTACAATAGTGTTTCATAGTTTTATTCATAAGGGTCTTTTACTTCCCTGGTTAGATTTATTCCTATGTATTTTATCTTTTTAGGGGCTATTATAACTGGTATTGCTTTCCTGATTTCCTTTTTGAAGTTCTCTTTGTTGGTGCATAGGAATCCAGCAAGTTTTGTATGTTGATTTTATATCCTATTACTCTGTTGAATCTTTCTATCAGTTCCAGTAGTTTTCTTGGGGAATATTTGGGGTTCTTTATGTACGGGATCATATAATCTGAAAATAGGGATAGTTTTATTTCTTCCTTTCCAATTTGGATGCCCTTCATATCTTCTTCTTGCCTTATTGCTCTAGCTAGGACTTCTAGCACAGTGTTAAATAGGAGGGGTGATAAAGGGCATCCTTGTCTTGTTCCTGTTCTCAGGAGGAATGCTTTCAGTCTCTCTCCATTGTGAATTATGTTGACTGTTGGTTTTGTATAGATACCCTTTATTATGCTGAGGAATTTCCCTTCTATTCCTATCTTGTTGAGAGTTTTTATCAGAAATAGATGTTGGACTTTACCAAATGCCTTTTCTGTGTTGATAGAGATGATCATGTGATTTTTTCTTTTGTTCTTTTTATGTGGTAGATTATGTTGATTGATTTTCTAAAGTTGAATCATCCTTGCATACCTAGTATGAATTCCACTTGGTTGTGGTGTATTATTTTTTTTGTATGTTGCTGAATTTTACTGGCTAGAATTTTGTTGAGAATTTCTGCATCTATATTCATAAGAGATATCGGTCTGTAAGTTTCTTTTTGTGGTGACTTTGCCTGGCTTTGGTATCAGGGTTATGCTGGCTTCACAGAATGAATTCGGGAGTATTCCTTCCTTTTCTACGGTCTGAAATAATTTGAGTAGTACTGGTGTGAGCTCTTCTCTGAATATTTGTTAGAATTCTCCCAGTGAAGCAGTCTGGGCCTGGGCTTTTTTTTGTTGGGAGTTTTTTTATTGCCTCTACAATTTCTCCTCTTGGTATGGGTCTGTTCAGATCTTCTTCATCAGTTTGTGTTAGTTTAGATAGGTAGTGTGTTTCTAGAAATTTTCCATTTTCTCTAGGTTTTCAAATTTGTTGGAGTATAATTTTTCATGGTATTATGGTATGATCCTTTTTACTTCGCCTTGGGTCTGTTGTAATGTCTCCCATCTCATTTCTTATTTGGGTTATTTTCTTCCTCTCCTGTTTTTCTTTTTGTCAGTTTGCCCAGTGGTTTGTTGATTTTGTTGATCTTTTCAAGGAAACAACTTTTGGTCTTGTTGGTTCTTTCTATCATTTTTCTGTTCTTTATTTTATTCACATCTGCTGTAATCTTTATTATTTCCTTTCCTTTGGTGGCTGTGGGCTTCTTTTGCTGCTCTCATGCTATTTATTTGAGTTGTAGGGCTAACGTTTTGATATTGGCTCACTCCTTTTTTTTGATGTGCGCATTTATTGTATAAATTGACCTCTGAGCACTGCCTTAGCTGTGTCCCAAAGGTTTTGGTATGATGTGTTTTCATTTTCGTTTGATTCTAAGAATTTTTTTTATTTTCTCTTTGATTTCTTCATTACCCAGTTGGTTTTAAGAAAGGTGTTTTTCAGTTTCCAAGTATTTGTTTTTTTTCCCTTGCTCTTCATGTTATTGATTTCTACTTTTATGATGTTGTGGTCAGAGATGATGCTTTGCATTATTTCAGTGTTTTGGGTATTATTGAGGGTTGTTTTGTGGCCTAACATATAGTCTATTCTGGAGAATGCTCCATGTGCTTTGGAAAAGAATGTATACTTTGCTGCTGTTGGATGGAGTGTTCTATATATATCTATGAAGTCAAGTTGGTTGATTTTGGCCTTTAGATCTTCTGTATCTTTGTTGAGTTTCTAGATGTTCTGTCCATTATCATGAGTTTTGTGTTGAAGTCTCTTACTATTATTGTGGAACTATTTCTCTTTTCAGTGCTGTTAGAGTTTATGTATTTTGGAGCCCTGTCATTGGGAGTGTAGATATTTATTATGTTATATCTTCTTGGTGGAGTGTTCCTTTAATTATTATATAATGTCTTTCCTTATCTCTTATGGTTAATTTTACCTTAAAGTCTATTTTATCTGAGATTAGTTTTGCCACTCCTGCCGTTTTTTGGTTATTGTTTGCTTGAAATATTTTTTCCATTCTTTTATTTTTAATATATTTATGACTTTGTGTCTAAGACGTGTCTCTCGTAAATAGCATATTGATGAGTCTTTTTTAAAATCCATTTTGTCACTCTCTGTCTCTTTACAGGTGCATTTAAGCCATTTACATTCACTATGATTATTGATAGGTACGATTTTATTGCTGTCATGTTGGTGTGCTTTTTTTTGTGGTGATGACGTTTTCTTTGTTCGTCTTACTTTCCTGTGTTGAGTTCCTTTTTTTGTGTATTTTCTTTCTTTCTTTATTAGATTTTATGTTTACTGACACATTATGTTTTCCTTGTTTTTTATTCTGATGAATAGGTTTGTTAGCTTTCTTTGTGGTTACCTTGAAATTTACCCTTATTTTCCTAAGTTTGAACCAGTCTTTTATTACTTGATATCACCCTGACTTCCTTTCCATTTGAAAGTTCTATATCTACATTGTTTATCCCCCCATTATTGTTTTCACATTGTCATTTATAGATTGATGTCTCTGTTTCCCTGTTTTAAGTCTTTTTAGTTTTATTATTGAGAATTATTTACCTAGTTGGTATCTGGCTTATGCTGTCCTGTGTCCTAGACTCCAGTTGTTGTTGCTTGTCTAACCAAAGGACTCCCTTTAATATTTCTTTTAAATTTAGTTTAGTTTTCACAAATTCCCTTAATTTCTGTTTATCTGGAAATGTCCTTATTTTATCATCATATTTGAGAGAGTTTTGCAGGATATATTACTTTTGGTTGGCAGTTTTTTTTCTTTCAAGGTTTTATATATGTCATTCCATTGCTTTCTTGCCTGCATAGCTTCTGCTGAGCAATCAGAGTTTAGTCTTACTGTTTCCCCTTTGTAAGGGACTTTTTGTTTTCCTCAAGGTGCTCTCAGGATTCTTTCATGTTTGGTTTTGGTGAGTGTGATTATGATATGTCTTGGTGACTTTCTTTTGGGGTCTATCCTGTATTGGGTTTGTTCAGCTTCTTGGATGGTCAGCTTTTCTTTTATATCTGGGAAGTTTCCTGCCAGCAAATCTTCAGCAATCTTCTCTGTGTTTTCCACTTCTCCCCGTTTTGGAACTCTTGATCACGTGCAAATTTTTGCTTTTGATTGTGTCCTACATAATTCTTAGATTTTCCTCATATTCATTCTTTTCTCTGATTTTCCCTCAAAATGGCATCCAGGGATTTGTCTCCAATCTCACAGATTCTGTTTTGCATTGTTTCAAATTTGCTTGTAAAACCTTCTATTGAGTTGTCCATTTCTGAAATTTTGTTATCTTTTGGATTTCTAGTTGCTGTTTTGTACGATTTTTAATTGTTTGTTTATTTCTATGTTTTGTTCTTGTATTATTCTCCTGAATTCTTCTATTGCTTTATGTTATTCTTGATTTTGGCTGCGTTTTCATTGGTTTTGTCTGTGTTTTCATGATTTTTGTTTATTTTTTCCTTGGTTTTGTCTGTATTTTCCTTGATCTCTTTCCTAATCTCTTGGAGAGCCCTAAATATCAATCTTTTGAATTCCATATCAGATAGTTCCACTGCCTTTTCTTCTACTGGAAGGACATCTGTTTCTTTATTTTGATCATTTGCTGGAGCCATATTGTCCTGGTTTTTTATATGTTTTGATAATATCTGCCGTCTCCAAGACAATTAGGTACTATTTTCTGTATTTATTGATTTTGTGCTTGTTTGTTTTGTTCTGCTTCTTTGTTTTGTTTTGATATGTCAGGCTGGGTTGGGCTGGGCGTGCTTTGCTATTTGCTTGTCTGTGGGTACAACAGCTCTCACCACCTTGTCTGGGTGGGCAGGGCAGCAGCAGGCAGGTCAAGCTCACTTCACTGTACACCAGTTTGACAAGGTGACTGAGGGTAGACTGGGCATGTGTTGTTTGACTCCTGGTGTTGGTCCAGCGATGTGGGAGCAGTCATAACTCCTCACCTAAGAGGTGAGGGTGTCAGAGAGGGAGTGATATGGGCTCACGTCCCTCCATTCAGCAGCTAGTCGATTGGTGGAAGGGGAGGGGTAGTGTTAGTTTGGTTCAGTGGTGGGCCTGAGCCAAGGATGCTCTAGCATCATCAGCACTGTGAGGGAGGGAAGGAGGGGGGCGGTATACAGGGTTAGGTAGGGGGAACAAAGAAAAGAGAGAAAGAAAAGGTAGCTGGTAGGTGGGGGTGGGGCAGATCTGGGGGCTGGTGGAAGAGGGTGTGAGATGTCATATGGCACTAGGTGGGGGGGAGGGAGAAAGAAAAGAAGGAATAGAAAAGAAGAAAAAATAGTGTGGCAGGATCCAGTGGATAGGGGCAGGGTGAACCCGGGATGGCAGTGGGCTGTTGGCTCTCTAGCTGTGGTGATCTGGAATGGCTCAGTGTAAGGAGTCAGAAGTGATATATGGGCTAGGTCAGAGGGAGAAAGAAAAGGAAGAAAGGAAAAAAAAGGAAAGTGCAGTGGGAGCCAACAGGTGGGGGTGGGGGTAGGGCAGACCCAGGCTGGTGGCAAGCTGGTGGCTCTCTACCCGTGGCAGTGCTATGTGGCCTGGTGGGAGGGGGTATAGGTAGCATACGGGGCTAGATGGGAGAGAGAAAGAAAAGGAAGAAAGAGAAAAATGGCACTGTGGGAGCTGGCAGGTGCGGGCATGGGGGACCTAGGGCTGTGGCAGGCCAGTAGCTCTCTACCCATGGCGATGTGGCAAGGCCTGGCAGGAAGGAGTACAGGTAGTGTACATGGCTAGGTGTGGGGCAGAAAGAAGAGGAAGAATGGGGAAAAAGAGAGAAGAATTTGAAAAACATGTGCAGCGGGAGCCAGGGGGTGGGGGCGGGGCAGACCCAGGGTAGTGGTGGGCTGGTGGCTCTCTAGCCAAGGCAATGCTGTGTGGCCCAGCAGGCATGGGTAGAGGTGAGTTATGGAGCCGGGTAGGGGCAATCTACTAAATATTTACTTGATCTGTACAAGTGAAAGAATTCTAAGTCAAGTTAACAGGAGTCTAACTTGAATCGCCAGAATAGAGAGTCACAGACCCTCAATGAATTCCCAGACTTGAGCCAGTTTACAGACTCACAATCCCTTGAATGAAGGGGAGGCCGGGTCCCTTGAGGAAGGACTTCACTGTAC
The DNA here is from genome assembly GCF_000243295.1 of Trichechus manatus latirostris. Taxonomy (NCBI): domain Eukaryota; kingdom Metazoa; phylum Chordata; class Mammalia; order Sirenia; family Trichechidae; genus Trichechus; species Trichechus manatus. The sequence goes on from NW_004444006.1 coordinate 13,365,707, forward strand.
TGCCAAAAACTTTAATATTTCTTTCTCCCAGCCTTCCCCAAAGGGGTCTCCGTCCTTTTACTAACGTGACTTTTCATTGGGGAAAAGGAAATAATCAGACTTTTCAGGGAATACCTGACACTGACTTTGAATTGACACTAATTCCAGGAGACCCAAAATGTCACTGTGGCCCACCAGTCAGAGTGGGGGCATATAGAGGTCAGGTTATTAATGGAGTCTTAGCTCATGTCAGTCTCACAGTAGGTCCAGTGGGTTCTGGAATCCATCTTGTAGTGATTTCTCCAGTTCCAGAATGCATAATTCTCAGCAAATGGCAATGCCTCCACAATGGACCCCTGACAAGTGGAGTAAGGGCTATTATGGTAGGAAAAGCCAAGTAGAAGCCACTAGAACTGCCCTTACCTAGGAAAATAGTAAACCAAAAGCAATAGTGCATTCCTGGAGGTATTGCAGAGATTACTGCCACCATCAAGGACTTGAAAGATTCAGGGATTGTGATTCCCACCACATCCCCATTCAACTAACCTATTTGGCCTGTGCAAAAAACAGATGGATCTTGGAGAATGACAGTGGGTTATCAAAAATTAATCAGGTGGTGACTCCAATTGCAGCTGCTATTCCAGATGTGGTTTCATTGCTTCAGCAAATTAATACATCTACTGGTACCTGGTATGCAGCTATTGATCTGGCTAATGCCTTTTTCTCCATACTGTTTTGAAGGACCACCAGAAGCCGTTTGCCTTCAGTTACCAAGGCCAGCAATTCACCTCAGTGTCCTAACTCAGTGGTATATCAACTCTCTGGCCCTGTGTCATAATCTAGTCCGCAGAGACCTTGATCACCTTTCCCCTCCATAAGATGTCACACAGGCCCATTACATTTATGCCACTATGCCGACCGGACCTAGTAAGGAGAAAGTGTCAATGACTCTGGACTTATTGGTAAAATATTTGCATGCTAGTGGGTAGGAAATTAATCCAACAAAAATTCAGGTGCCTTCCCAAGGTCATGGAAGCTACACAGACATATCCAAACTCCCTGAGGGACTGAATTGCTGGGCTGAAGGCTGTGGGGATCATGGTCTCAGGGAACATCTAGCTCAACTGGCATAATATTCTACTTTGGTGAGTAGCGTCTGGGGTCTTAAAAGCCTATGAGCGGCCATCTGAGATACTCCACTGGTCTCACCCCTTTGGGAGCAAGAGAGAATGAAGAAAACTAAAGATACAAGGGAAAGATTAGTCCAAAGGACTAATGGGCCACAACTACTACAGCCTCCACCAGACTGAGTCCAGCACAACTAGATGGTGCCCGGCTACCACCACTGACTGCTATGACAGGGATCACAATAGAGGGTCCTGGACAGAGCTGGAGAAAAATGTAGAACAAAATTATAACTCACAAAAGAAGACCAGACTTACTGGCCCAACAGAGACTGGAGAAACCCCGAGAGTATGGCCCCCGGACACTCTTTTAGCTCACTCTTGAGTTTACCCTTCAGCCAAAGATTAGACAGGCCCATAAAACAAAATCAGACTAAAGGGGCACACCAGCCCAGGGGCAAGAACTACAAGGTAGGAAGGGACAGGAAAGCTGGTAATAGGGAACCCAAGGTCAAGAAGGAAGAGTGTTGACATGTCGTAGGGTTGTTAACCAATGTCATAAAACAATATATGTACTAACAGTTTAATGAGAAGCTAGTTTGTTCTGTAAACCTTCATCTAAAGTACAATTTAAAAAAATTCAGGTGCCTTCCACCTCAGTGAAATTTCTAGGGGTCCAGTGATGTCGGGCATTTGAGATATTCCTTCTAAAGGGAAGGATAAGTTATTGCATCTGGCCCCTCCCACAACTAAAAAGGAGGCACAACTCCTAGTGGGTTGTCTTAGTCATCTAGTGCTGCCATAACAGAAATACCACAAGTGGATGGTTTTAATGAAAAGAAGTTTATTTTCTCACCGTCAAAGTAGGCTAAAAGTCCAATTTCAGGGTGTCAGCTCCAGGGGAAGGCTTTTCCTCTCTGTCAGCCTTCTCTTCAGTGTTCCCCCAGACTAGGAGCTTCTCGGAGCAGGGACCCCTGTCCAAAGGACGTGCTCTGCTCCTGGCACTGCTTTCTTGATGGTATGAGGTCCCCCTGTCTCACTGCTCACTTCT
>NW_004444006.1:13367960-13387496 GCF_000243295.1 Trichechus manatus latirostris
AACATACAGGAAAATCACACAATACCAGGAATCATGGCCTAGCCAAACTGATACACACATTTTTTGGGGGACATAATTCAAACCATGACATGGGTGTCTTTGGATTTTGGACGTAACATATCCTTCATTTGGATGTGCTATTCTGGCCTATTTAACAAATGACTCGAAAAGCTGCTAGTTTTGGATGGGGCCCAGAACAAGAGAAGGCTCTTCAACAGGCTTGGGCTGCTGTGCAAGCAGCTCTGCCACTTGGGCCACATGCTCTGGCTGATCCAATGGTGCTTGAAGTGTCAGTGGCAGATAGAAATACTGTTTGGAGTCTTTGGCAGGCCTCTACTGGGTGTATCACAGTGCAGCCCCTTAGGATTTTGGAGCAGAGCCCCGCCATCTTCTGCAGGTAACCACCTTCCTTTTGAGAAACAGCTTTTGGATTGTTACTGGGCCTTGGTGGAGACTGAACGCTTAACCATGGGCTACCAAGTCACTATGCAGCCTGAGCTGCCCATCAGGAACTGGGTGTTGTCTGACCCACAGAGCCATAAATCTGGATGTGAACAGCAGCACTCCATCATTAAATGAAAGTGGTATATACAAGATCAGGTCCCAGCAGGACCTGAATGCACAAGTAAGTTGTGTGAGGAAGTGGCCCAAATGACCGTGGTCTCCACTCCTGTCACATTACCTTCCATATCCCAGTCTGCACCTATGGCCTCATGGGGAGTTTCTTATGATCACTGGACTGAGCAAGAGCAAACTGGTGCCTGGTTTACAAATGGTTCTGTGTGATATGCAGGCACCACTGGAAAGTGGACCGCAGCAGCACTACAGTCCCCTTCTGGGACCTCATACCACCAAGAAAGAAGAGCTGGGAGGGGAGCTTGTCCTTTGGACCTTGGGTCTCTGCGTTGAGAAGCTCCTAGACCAGGGCAAGATTGATGACAAGAATCTTCTTCCAGAGCCGGGAGAGAAAAAAAGTCTTCCCCTGGTGCTCATGCCCTGCATTCAAACTTCTAGCCTCCTAAACTGTGAGAGAATAAATTTTTCTTTGCTAAAGCCATCAACTTGTTCTATTTCTGTTATAGCAGCACTAGATAACTAAGAAAGAATTTGGTCCCACTTTCTGCAGACCTCTCTGAAGGACAGTGGTGAAGGGAAATCCTCCCAGTGGGCAGAACTTCGAACAGTGCACTTGATTGTTCACTTTGCTTGGAAGGAGAAATGGCCAGATGTGCGATTGTATACTGATTCATGGGCTGTGGCCAATGGTTTGTCTGGACCATCAGAGACTTAGAAGGAACATGACTGTAAAATTGGAGACAAGGAGGTATGAGGAAGAGGCATGTGCCTAGATCTCTTTGAATGGGCCAAAGAAGTGAACACATTTGTGTCTCCTGTGAATGTTCACCAAAGGCTGACCTCAGTAGAGGAGGATTTTAACAATCAGGCGGATAGGATGACACATTCTGTGGAAACCAGTCATCCTCTTTTCCTAGCCACTCTCGTCATTGCCCAATGGGCTCATGTACAAAATGATCACAGTGGCAGGGATGTAGACTGTGCATGGGCTCAGAACCATGGACTTCCACTCACTAAGACACTTAGCTACAGCCACTGCTGAGTGCCCAATCTGCCAGCAGCAGAGACCAACACTGAGTCCCCGACATGGCACCATTCCTCGAGGTGATCAGCCAGCAACCTGGTGGCAAGTTGATTACATTGGGCCACTTCTATCATGGAAAGGGCAGCATTTTGTTCTTACTGGAATAGACACTTACTCTGAATATGGATTTGCCTTCCCTGCACGCAATGCTTATGCCAAAACTACCATCCATGGACTTACAGAATGCGTTATCCACCCCCATGGTATCCCAAACAGCATCACCTCGGACCAAGGGATTCACCTCACAGCAAATGAAGTGCAGCAATGGGCCCATCCTCATGGAATTCACTAGTCTTATCATGTCATCCTGAAGCAGCTGGCTTGATAAAACCATGGAATGCCCTTCTAAAGACACAATTACGGTGCCAGCTAGGTGGCAATACCTTGCAGGGTTGGGGCAATATTTTCCAGGTGGTTGTATATGCTCTCAACCAGCATTCAGTATATGGTGCTGCTTCTCCTGTAGCGAGGACTCATGGGTCCAGGAGTCAAGGGGTGGAAATAGGAGTGGTACCACTCACTATTACCCCTAGTGACCCGCTCATAAAATTTTTGCTTCCTGTGCCCACCATCCTATGCCCTGTAGGTCTAGAGGTCTTAGTTCCAAAGGGAGGAATGCTCCCACCTGGAGACTCATCACTGTTTCCATTGAACTGGAAGTTAACAACGCCACCTGGCCACTTTGGGCTCCTTATACTTCTCGATCAACAGGTAAAGAAGGGAATTACCATATTGGCTGGTGTGATTGATCCTGATTACTGAAAGGAAATCAGATTGATATTACATAATGGAGGTAAAGAAGAGTGTGTCTGGAATGCAGGAGATCCCTTAGGGCATCTCTTAGTACTGTCATGCCCTGTGATTAAAGTCAATGGAAAACTACAGCAACCCAATTCTGACATGATTACTAATGGCCCAGGTCCTTCAGGAATGAATAGAGTCACCCCACCAGGCAAAGAATCACGACCAGCTGAGGTGCTTGCTGAGGGCAACAGGAATACGGAATGGTTGGTTGAAGAAGGTAGTTCTAAATACCAGTTATGACCATGTGACCAGTTGCAGAAACGAGGACTGTAATTGTTATCAGTATTTCTTCCTTGTATGTGTGCATCAAATATTTTTGTTTTCTTCACTTATAAAATGTAAGATGTAAATAGGATTAGTGTGTTTTTGGTTGTACGCATGCTAGTTGTATCATGTTATGTGCAAGTATGACTTCATAATTGTCTTTATTCAGAGATTATGTATGGTTTAAGGAGATGTGTACAGGTGTCATGTTGACAAGGGGTGGACTATGATCATTAAGGTTGTGTGTCAACTTGGGTGGGCCATGATTCTCAGTGGTTTGGCACTTATGATGTAGTGTGGCAGTGGTATAATGCCATAATTACCTCTATGATGAGATATGATACAGTGTGATCACCTTCAAGATGGAATCTGCTGTGAATAGCCAATCAGTTGAAAGGGAGTTTCCTTGGGGTGTGGCCTGCATCCAATAGAGGTGGACTTTCTGGCAAGGCTTGTGGGCTTTTTTCTCACTGATCCTGCAGTTGGCTCCTGTTCATCTTACCTCTGGTTCTTGGGAGTTGAGCTAGCAACTTACCTGCCATCTTGCCTTCCAATCTTGGTATTTGTTAGTCTCTGCAGCCTGTGAGCCAGAAGAAGCATCCAGTCTGACCCACGGACTTGGGGCTTTCCAGTCTCTACAACCTTGTGAGCCATTTTCTTGATATAAAACTCTCTCTATACATATTTATACACTTTACTGGTTTTGCTTCTCTAGATAACCCAGCCTAAGACACCAGCATAGTAGACCATATGATTGTCTGATTCAAAATGGCCAATACCAGTCCATTTCAGTTCACTAATGCCTGGGATATTGATCTTTATGCATTCTATTTAATTTTGACGACTTCCAATTTTCCTAGATTCATAGTTTGTACATTCCATATTCCAATTAGTAGTGGATGTCTGCAGCTGTTTCTTCTCATTTTGAGTCATGCCACATCAGTAAATGAAGGTCCCGAGAGCTTTACTCCATCTGCATCATTAGGGTTGACTCTACTTTGAGGAGGCAGCTCTTTCCCAGTCGTATTTTGAGTGCCTTCTAATCTGAGAGGTTCATCTTCTGGCACTATATCAGATAATGTTTTGCTTCTATTCAAAAGGTTTTCCTGGCCATTTTTTTCAGAAGTAGACTTCCAGGTCCTTCTTCCTAGTTTGTCTTAGTCTGGAAGCTCAGCTGAAACCTGTCCACCATGGGTGACCTTGCCGGTATATCAATACTGGTGGCATAGCTTCTAGCATCACAGCAACATGCAACCACCACAGTATGACAAACACACTACCCCAGTCTAATCATGAGAAAACATTGACAAACTCAAGTTGAGGGACATTATACAAAATACCTGACTAGTACTCAAAACTGTCAAGGTCATCAAAAACAAGTCTGAACTGTCACAGCCTAGAAAGACTGTAAGGAGACATGACTTCTAAATGTAATGTAGTATCCTAGATCTGATCCTGGGACAGAAAAAGGACTTTAGGGAAAATCAGAAACACTAAATATGGTATGGATTTTAGTTAAAAAACAATGCATCAATATTGGTTCTTTAATTGTAACAAATGCACCATACTAATATAAAATGTTAACAATATGGGAAATGGTTGTAGCGTATAAGGGAACTCTCTATATTATCTTCACAATAATTCTGTAAATCTAAAAATGTTCTAAAATAACTTATTTTTAAAATGCGAGTTTTATTTCTCTATCCTATCTTTATAATAGGTGAATCATCCTGATCTCCATAAAGGTATTTGGCATGTGTTCATCATGATTGAAAGGAAATGTTCTTAATCCAGGCATGGTTATATGTTAGGATCAGCTCAGGAGAAATATGGCTGTGACTTACATGGCACAGACAGAGCAGTGGTGGCAGCGGTCTGGCTTGATTAGATGGCATCGGTCACAAAATCGTACAGCTGTAGGAAAAATAAGATGGTTAGCACTGATTCTAGCTCAATATGAGACCATATATCTTACTACCCTAGCTGGATGGCTTGTTATACACTGATTAAGGGTAGTCAACTAATTGTATTTAAAGTTATCAATCAAAAGGAAGATCACATAGGTAAATTGTGTTATGTATTTTTTCCCTGTTGGATTAATCTAGAAAGCACCTTTTGGGGGACATAGGTAGAATGGAAAAGCTTTCATATATGGATATATGATCATAAGATTTTTGTATTATGAAACAAACTATACTATCAATTGCTTGAGTGATCTTGGGCAAATTATTCAGCCTCTGTTTAACCCAACTTCCCTATCTGAAAACAAGTATTCATAATTTATCTCTTATCTTTAGAGGCTGGATTTTATCATGTGGATAAAACTCCAACAACATGGTAAAGGAAGTGGTTCTCAGAACAACAGTTTGGAAAATAGAAGAGACATTCTAGAGCAGTCAGTTCAAATGATGATTTTACAGATAAACACGTAGGCCATGTCAAGTGACTTGCCCAAGGTCACACAGCAAGTGAGTGACAGAGCTGGGACCATTAGAGTTTTTCTGACTCATTAGTTCAGGGTTCTCTTCAACCCGTAAGTCTGATACAAAAAATCATTTTTCAACAATACTATGCCAACAAATTAGATAACTTAGATGAAAGGAGCAAATTCCTAAAGCACATAAATTGACTCATGAAGAAATAGAAAATCTCAAAAGACCCAAAACAAGTGAAGAAATTGAATCAATAATCACACACCTTTTCCCCAAAAAAGTCCTGGACCAGCTGGCTTCACTGGTGAATTCTACTAAACATTTAAAGGAGAACTGACACAAATCCTTCTTTAACTCTTCATGAAATATAATATGGAATACTTCCCTAACTCATTCAAGAGGCAAGCATTACCCTGATAGCAAAGCCAGACAAAGAAACCACAAGAAAAGAAAACTACAGACCAATATCCCTTATGAATATAGATGCAAAAATTCTCAACAAAACACTAACAAATCGAGTCCAACACCATATTAAAAGGATTATATACCATGACCAAGTGGGATTTATTCCAGGAATGTAAGGGTGGTTCAACACTATAAGATAAATGATTGTAATATATCATATTAATAGAACGAGAAGGAAAAGAACTACATAATCATCTGGATCAACACAGAAAAGGCATTCGACAAAATCCAACACCCTTTCATGATAAAAATACTCAACAAACTAGTAATAGAAGAAAAATTCTTCAATCTGATAAAGGCATTTATGAAAAACCCACAGCTAACATCATACTCAATGGAGAAAAGACTAAGAGCTTTCCCCTTAGGATCAAGAACAAGACAAAAATGCCTGCTCTTACCACTGCAGTTCAATATTGTACTGAAAATTCTAGTCAGACAAGGAAGAAGTAAAACTATCCCTTTTTACAGATAACATTATTCTATATATGGAAAACTCCAAAGAATCCACAAGAAAGCTACTAGAGCTAATAAATTAATTCAGCAAAATCACAGGGCACAAGGTTAACGTGCAAAAATCAATTGTGTTTCTGTACACCAGAAATGAACAATCTGAAAAGGAAATTAAGAAAAACAGTTTCATTTACAATAGCATCTAAAAGAATAAAACACTTAGAAATAAATTTAACCAGGGAGGTGAAAGACTTGTACATTAAAAACTTTAGAACATAAGTGAAAGAAATTTAAAAAGATCTAAATAAATGGAAAGACATTCTGTGTTCATGGATTGGAAGACTTAATATTGTTAAGATGTCAATACTACCCAAAGTGATCTATACATTCAATGCAAAATCTCAAACCAAAACCACCCCCCTGAAGTCTTCTTTGAACCAACAATAGTTTAGCTTAATTAGTAAACTATGTCTGCCTTGAGCATGTGCTTTCTTAAAGAATTATCTACGTGGGATCAAATCGACAATTCAAAAGGTCAGATGATGTCTTCGTTATCTAGTGCTGCTATAACAGAAATACCACAAGTATGGCTTTAACAAAGAGAAACTTATTTCCTCACAGTAAAGTCGGCTAAAAGTCCAAATTCAGGGTGTCACCTCCAGGGGAAGGCTTTCTCTCTGTCGGCTCTGGAGGAAGGTCCTTCTCATCAATCTTTCCCTGGACTAAGAGCTTCTCCCTGCAGGAAACCTGCATCCAAAGGATGCGCTCTGCTCCTGGCACTGCTTTCTTGGTGGTATGAGGTCCCCCTGTCTCTCGGATCGCCTCTCTCTTTCATATCCCAAAAGAAACCGGCTCAAGACACAATCCAATCCGGTAGATTGAGTACAGCCTCATCAACACAACTGCCACCCATCCCCTCTCATTAACATCATAGAGGCAGGATTTACAACACATAGGAAAATCACATCAGATGACAAAATGGTGGACAATCACACAATACCAGGAATCATGGCCCAGCCAAATTGATACACACATTTTTTGGGGGACACGATTCAATCCATGACAGATGAGAAGCCTAGGGGCTGTAAGTTTATATTAATGGTGCTGGAATTATTTAGAAAATGATAGTGAGAATGGTTGCACAGCCTGAAAAAATGTTATCAATGTCACTGAATTGTATAGGCAGTCCTGTATTACGAATGAATTCCATTCCTAACTCTGTCTTTAAGTCGAATTTGTACGTAAATCAGAAGTTAGGTATAGTTCGTATCTAATGTCAGTTTGTCAAATGTTTGTCTTAGTATATAGTATATAATGTACTCTTCTATGCATGAAAAACATGAAAGAAACACTTCCAGATACACTAAAACATCTTTAACATAATAAAAATAATGTTTTGATGCATGTTGCAAAGTAGCGCCCGTTTTTGTTATTATGAACCATTGTATGTACCTTTTCCACAGTTGAAGAGATACTTACAGGGCAAACGTGACTCAAAATACTCAGAAAATTTTGTTCTGTAAAATCTTTGAGACCAATTAGATATTTTATTGTAGACTCTGAACTAAAAAATCTACGTTGTACCACCAGGCCGCATTTCTGTTGAGTTTTGAACCCTTCTCATCAGAGGCAGGGAAGGTTGGGTGTGTGGGTAGGATGATGCTGGGGCAAGACAGATCATTCCCCCATCACCTCCTCACTAGACCTGTCAACCCCACACAGCAACTATGAGGCCTCTGCCTCAAGATGCAAGGGAGAAAGTGCCGCTCAGGATGTGCTAAGAGCGAGCCTGGGGCTCAAGGGTTGTGAAGAGGACGCTTTGGGAAACTCAAGTCTGAAGTTCTCCACGGACCCCTGGAAACCATACGGACGTACAGAGGTCAGGAATCTAACACTGCCCCCCGACTTCCAGCCACCAAAAGGCAAAGAACCGCTGCAATAGTGAAATTCCATATGTGGTAGTGGAAACAGAAGCCTTGAGAGTTGCTGCCATGACTCTGGGCTGCACAGAGCGTCGGGCAGGATGGGATGGGCTGAGCTGGGTAAGGATGTGCTGCGGAGGTGCCCTGGCCATATGCTCAGCGCAGCACATTGACCGGTTGTACTGGGAGAACACGCACAGCGAGGCACCCACGTCCCGCCCTCTGGCTGCCACCATCTGCAAGCCTGCCATGTGGAGTGGAGCAGTGGTAGTTGGGGCACGCAGACAGTAGGGCCAGCCCTTTCCAAGCACCAAGGGAGAAGGGTGCAGGTGGTCTCTCTGCTCACTGCTGCCAGCCCACGGCTGGACACACCATGTCGCAAGGGTCTGCAAGCCGCCAGTGGCTGCCCAAATACCCGCTGCCGCACCTGCGCATGTGGGAGGGAGAAGCACGGCCCATCCCGTGAGCGGCGGCCGAACAGTCAGTTTTTTCCTGATAGGCTTTACAAGGGTTGATTCATAACTATGGGTTGTACTAAGTCAGACGTTCATAACCCGGGGGGCTGCCGGTACATGTACAAATTGTTGAAATGGTGTATCTTTTGCTGTGTATATTTTCACACACACACACACACACACAATTCGTCAGCCTTCTTTGCAGAAATGGAAAATCCAATCCTCAAATTTATATGGAATTGCAAGGACCCAAAATGGCCAAAAGCAATCTTAAAAAAGAACAAAATAGGAGGACTCACATCTCCCGGTTTCAAAATGTACTATAAAACTACAGTAATCAAAACAGTCTGTCATTTGCTATAATGACAGACGCATAGATCAATGGAATACAATTAAGAATCCAGAAATAAACCCACAGATCTATGGTCAATTGATTTTTGACAAAAGTGATAAATCCATTCAGTATAGAAAGTATAGTCTCTTCAACAAGTAGTGTTGGGACAACTGGATCTCCATATGCAAAAGAATGAAGTTGGACCTATACCTCACACCATACACAAAAATTACCTCAAAATAGATCTATGACCTAAATGTAAGAATTAAAACCATAAAACTTTTAGAACAAAACGGTAATGCTTTGGGACCTAGTTTTTGCCAACGGATTCATAGAACACAAAAAGCATGAGCAACAAAAGACAAAATAGATAAATTGGACTTTATCAAAATTAAAAAATTTTGTGCATCAAAGGACTTCATTAACAAAGTGAAGAGAAAACCTACAGAGGGGTAGAAAACATTTGGGAACCATATATCTGATAAGTTTTATATCCAGAATATATATAGAATTCCTACAACTCAATAACAAAAAAGACAAACCCAATCAAAAAATGGGCAAAGGACTTGAACAGATATTTCACCAAAGAAGATATACAAACGGCCATTAAGCACATGAAAAGATGCTTTATGTCATTAGTCATTAGGAAAATGCAAACCAAAATCACAATGAGATACCACTTCACCCCTACTAGGATGGCTATTATCAGAAAAAAGGAACATAACAAGTGTTGACGAGGATATGGAGAAATTGGAACCCTCATCCATTGATGGTGGGAGTGTACAATGGTACAGTCACTGGGAAAAAGTTTGGTGGTTCTTTAAAAAGTTAAACATAGAATTACAATATGAATCCAGTAATTCTACTCTTATGTACATACCCAAGAGACTTGAAAGCAGGGGCCCAAACAGACACTTGTACAACAATGTTCATTGCATATTATTCACAATAGCCAAAAGGTGGAAACAACTCAAGCGTCCATCAACAGATGAATGGATAAATAAAATGTGCTACATCCATACAAACTTGTTGCTGTCAAGTTAATTCTGACTCATGGCAACCCCATGTGCTACAGAGTAGAACTGCTCCACAGAGTTTTCTTGGCTGTAATCTTTATGAAAGCAGATCACCAGGCCTTTCTTCCATGGTGCCACTGGGTAAGTTTGAACCATCAACCTTTAGGTTAGTAGTTGAGTGCAAACCATTTGGAATATTATTAAGCCATAAAGAGAAATGAAGTTCTGATACATGCTACGCCACAAATAAACCTTTAAAACATTATGCTGAGTGAAACAATTCAGACAGAAAAGGGCAAATATTGCATGACCCCATTTATATGAAATATCTAAAATAGGCAAATGCATAGAGACCAAAGTTTATTAGTGGTTACCAAGGACAGGTGGGCTGGGGAAAAGGGGAGTTATTGCTTAAGGAATTCTGAGTTTCTGTTACATGTTGAATGTAATTAATGTCACTGAATTGTACATGTGAAAATGATTGAAATGGAGAATGTTTTGTTATATATATTCTACCACAATAAAAAAAATCATTTCTCTCTCCATCCCTCCCACCCTCCCTCCATTCCTCTCTCCCGCCCTTTCTTTACCTTTCCCTCTCATTTTCTCTGTGTTCACTGATAGAGTGTGACTGTATTTGATTATAGAGTATGACTGTGTTTTTAAGTGTGACAATGAAAATATATGAGTAATTTGAGCTAATAAAATAATTCCACACGTAACTGATTCAACATGTTAACATCTGTTGAATCAGCCCCCAACTCATGGCAACCCCATGCACAACGGGATGGGACTGTTGTGATCCATAGGGTTTTCATTGGCTGATTTTTTTTGAGATTCAGCATAATAGACTGCCAATGCAGCAGTTTTGTGTTCTAGAAATGGGAGGAGGGGAGGTGTTGACCAGACTATAATTGAGGTTTAGCTCCGTCAGCATATTTTTAAAAGTATCTTCTATGAGAATACTCTAGTTAAAGCTACCATCATCTCTCACCTAGACGACTGCAATAGCTGCCTAATTGATCACTCTGCTTTCATTCTTACCCTGTGGAATACATTCTCTACAGAGTAGCCAGGTGATCTGTTAAAAACAGATGATCATATCACTCTCCACTTGAAATGCTCAGTAGATTTCCAACATCCTTCGATAAAATTCAGACTCCTTACCATGGCCTGCATCATGTGCCCTTTGCCTACTGCTTCAATCTCATCTTGTCCCACTCTCCACCTGCTATGCTCCAGCAACACTGGCTGTCTGCTCTTCTAACATTCCAAGCTTGCTCCTGTCTCAGGGCCTTTTGCACTTGCAGTTCCTTCTGACTGGAATGCTCATCTCTCTGCTCTTTGCATGGCTAGATCCTCTTTATCATTCAGTTCTCAGTTCAAATGGTATTTCCTCAGAAAAGCTTTTCTTATTACACTCTATCATAGGGGCTGCAAAGATATGCCTCAAGGGGTCAGGCAATAGTGAGTAGTGAGTGAAGCAGCCAATTTGGGATTGTGGTAAAACACGAGAATTCATGCCCTATCTACAAAGAGCAGCCGTTACTCAGCTTCAGCTAATTTTTGCCATGTGGTAATGCAAATCAAATGTTGACAGAGCATTTGAATTTTCAAGAGTAACTATAAATCTGGATTTTTATGTGGAAATAACATAACTGTTAAAAACTTCTAACAAATGTGAAGTTTAAAAAGACATACATAGATAAAACAAAATACATCTCTGGGTCCAATTCAGCCCGTATGCCTCTAGTTTGTGACCTTTGCTCTATTACATCATGCTGTTTACTACTGCCTTGCATAATTTCCTGTCTCCCTTTCACCAAAATTAAAACTCCCTAAGGGCTGGGACCTTGCCTGTCTTGTTCAACCCTGTATTCCCAATGCATGTAAGAGTGGCTCACACATAGCAGGCACCTTTTAAAAATTAGTATTATGCCAATTCAACTTTTTACAGGTATACAACTTATTGACATCAACTACATTAATCGGCTGTGCAACCATTACCTGTAATCAATGTGATTCTTCCATCACCATAAACAGAAACTCAGTGCTCCATAAGCAAAAATGATCCCCATTCCCCCTCCCTCCCACCCCTGGTAACCACTAATAAACTTCAGTCTCTATACATTTGCCTGTTATTGTCTTTTTATATAAGTGAGGTCATACAATATTTGTCCTTTTGTGATTGACTTATTTTACTCAGCATAATATGTTCAAGTTCCATCCATGCTGTAGCATGTATCAAGACCATTTCTCCTTCTGGCTGAGTAGTATTTCATTGCATATATGTACTACATTTTGTTTATCCTTTCATCTGTTGATGGGCATTTAGGTTGTTTCCACCTTTTGGCTATAGTGAATAGCGCTGCAATGAACACTGGTGTACAAGTCTCTGAGTTTCTGCTTTCAAGTCTTTTGGGTATATACCTAGGAGTGGAACTGATGGGTCATCTGGTAGTTCTATTTTTAGTTTTTTGAGGAATCACCACACCATTTTCCACAACAACTGTGTCATTCTGCATTCCCACCAGGAACGGGTAAGGGTTCCAATTTCCCCACATTCTCCCCAACATTTGTTATATTACGTTTTTTTTTTTCAATCTTAGCTATGCTGTTGTTGTTTTGTTGTAAGGTGCTGTCGAGTTGGTTCTGACTCAGTGACACTATGTACAACAGAACAAAACACTGCCTGGTCCTGTGCCATCCTCACAATCATTGTTATCTTTGAGCCCATTGTTGCAGCCACTGTGTCAAACCATCTTGTTGAGGGTCTTCCTCTTTTTCCCTGACCGTCTAGTTTACCAAACATGATGTCCTTCTTCAGGGACTGATCCTTCCTGATAACATATCCAAAGTATGTGAGACGTAGTCTCACCATCCCTGCTTCTAAGGAGCATTCTGGCTGTCCTTCTTCCAAAATTTGTTCATTCTTCTGGCAGTCCATGGTATATTCAATATTCTTCACCAATATCATAATTTAAAGGTGTCAATCCTACTGGAGTGAAATGGTATCTCATTGTGGTTTTGATTTGCATCTTTTCATGTGTTTGATCGCCATTTGAATGTTCTCTTTGGTGAAATGTCTATTCAAGTTTGCCTATTTTATGATTGGTTATTTGTCTTTTTGTTGTTGTCAAAGTTTTATATATATACATAATTTGTACACCTGTAAAAAGCTGAATTGGCAGATGTTGTGTGATAGATATAATTACAACAATAACAACAAAGAGCAGCTGCTGAGGCTGCTTAAGTACAAACAAACACGTCATGGGATTTGGTTTCTTGGTTTGGAGGTTCAGGGTCATGGCCTCGTGGAACATCCCAGTTAATTGGCCTAATATTGTCTTTAGTGATTCTGTCCCACCTGCTAGTTGGTTGCAAAGTGTCTGGGGTTTTAAAAGCTTGCAAGCAGTCATCCAAGGTACAGTTAGTCTCTATTTACCTGGAGCAACAGAGGAAGAAAGAGAGTCAGGAATAGGAGGAGGAAATGGAATGTGTGGCTAATTGCCTCCATGAACAACTGCCTCCTTTGCCATGAGACCAGAGGAACTGGATGGTGCCTGGCTACCATTACTGAACGTTTTGGTCAAAGATTGTATAGGAGAATCCTGATCAAAAGGGGGTAAAATGCAGACTAGAACTACAAATCCTCATGGAATCCAGACTTTCTGGAGCCACTGAGGCTGGATGAACCCCCAAAACTACTGCCCTGCGATTATCTTTAAGCCTTATACAAAAAATACACCCTGAAGTCTTCTTAAAACCAAAGAATAGTTTAGCTTAACTAGTAAAGAATGGCTGCCTTGAGTACCGTCCGATCTTAAGAACTATCTATATGGGATCAAATTGACAACAGCAACTCAAAAGATTAGATAGGAAACTTAGAGGGCAGTGAGTTTATGTTATTGGGGGAGGAACAATTTGGAAAAAGAGTGTGAGGATGGTTGCATAACCTGAAGAATGTAATCAATGTTACTGAATTGTACATGTAGAAACAGTTGAATTGGTGTATGTTCTGCTGTGTTTATTCTTAACAACAAGAAAAAAATGAAATAAAATTTAAAAATTAGTATTATAGAAATTTTCACAATACACTAAAAGTAGATATAATGGTGTAATGAACTCCATATAGTGCTACCCAGCTTCAACAATTATCAACATTGTACCATTTTGTTTAATTTATTCCCTCCACTGGCTTTGACTTGAAAATTTTAAAGAAAATCTCAGACACTGTATCACTTTAAACTAAATACTTCAGTATACATGAAGACATTTAAAATTTCAACCACCATGCCATTGACTCCCTAACTAATTAACAATAAATAGTTAATATCACCTAATGTTGTTGTTGTTAGGTGCCGTTGAGTCAGTTCTGACTCATAGCGACCCCGTGTACAACAGAAGGAAACCATGCCTAGTCCTGCGCCATCCTCACAATAGCTATTATGCTTGAGCTCATTGTTGAAGCCGGTGTGTTGATACATCTTGTTGAGGGACTTCCTCTTTTTTGCTGACCCTCTACTTTACCAAGCACGATGTCCTTCTCCAGGGACTGATCCCTCCTGATAACATGTCCAAAGTATGTGAGATGTAATCTCACTAAACTTGCTTCTAGGGAGCATTCTGGTTATAATTCTTCCAAGACAGATTTATTTGTTCTTTTGGCAGTCCATGACATATTCAATATTCTTCGCCAACACCGTAATTCAAAGCCATCAATTCTTTGGTCTTCCTTATTCATTGTCCAGCTTTCACACACATATGACGTGATTGAAAACACCATGGCTTGGATCAGGCATACGTTAGTCCTTAGAGTGACATCTTTGGTTTTTAACACTTTAAAGAGATCTTTATTTTGTTATTATTTTTTGTATGTTACAGTGGACATTTATTTGAATCTCTTGGCTGGGGTTTCTCCATCGTATAAGGCAGAACCATTACTCTAAAGCTGCAAATGTCAGATGTTCACTTTCCCATCCACCTTGGTGGCCAGAAACCAGGGACATGGCTTAGATTCATCAGTTAGGCACACTCGCCTCTGAGTTCAGCAGTGGCAGCCACTGCACTGGCTCTGTGGTATGATTTTAGCTGTGTCTCATCTACTTCTGTATTCTTTGCCTAGGGCTGCCATAACAAATTACCACAAACTGCGTGGTTTAAAACAACAGAAATTTATTCTCTCACAATTTGGGAGCCTAGAAGTTCAAAAACAAGGTATGGACAGGGTCATATTCTCTCTGAAGGCTCTAGGGGAGGATCCTTCCCTGCCTCTTCCAATTTCTGGTGGTTGCCAAGCATTCCTTTGTGTTCCTTGGCTTATAGACACACCACTTCAATACATGCCTTCATAGTGTTCTCCCTGTGTATCTATCTCTGTGTTTCTTCTCTTCTTATAAGGACATTAAAAAAAATTGACTTTGAGTCAATTCCGACTCATACCAACCCTATAGGACAGAGTAGAACTGTCTCATGGGGTTTCAAGGCTGCAAATCTTTTTTTTTTCTTTTTCTTTTTATTGTATTTCAAATGAAGGTTTGCAGAGCAAATCAGTTTCTCATTAAACAATTAATATACATATTATTTTGTGACACTGGCTGCCAAACCCACAACATTTCAACACTATCCACCTCTCAACCTTAGGTTCTCTATTACTAGCTTTCCTGTCCCCGCCTTCTTGTCACTGCCCCTGGGCTGGTGTGCCACGTTAGTCTGGTTTTGTCTTATGGTCCCGTCTAATCTTTGGCTGGACAGTGAACCTCAGAAGTGACTTCAATACTGAGTTAAAAAGGTGTGGGGGGCCACACTCTTGGGGTTTCTCCAGTATCTGTCAGACCAATAAGTCTGGTCTTTTTTTTTTTGTGAACTAGAATTTTTTCTACATTTTTCTCCAGCTCTGTCCGGGACCCTCTATTATGATCCCTATCAGAGCAGTCGGTGCTGGTAGCTGGGCACCATCTAGTTGTGCTGGACTCAGTCTGGTGGAGGCTGTGGTAGTTATGTTCCATTAGTCATATGGACTAATCTTTCCCTTTTGACTTTGGTTTTCTTCATTTTCTCTTGCTACAGATGGAGTGGGACCAGTAGAGTATCTTAGATGGCTGCTCACAAGCTTTTAAGACCCAAGATGCTACTCACCAAAGTAGCATGCAGAACATTTTCTTTATATTATGTTATGCCACCTGAGCTACATGTCCCCGGACACCATGGTCCCCAGCCCTCAGCCCAGTAACTTGGTCCCTCAGGGAGTTTGGACGTGTCTATGAAGCTTCCATGACCTTGCCTTGGTCAAGTTGGGCTGACTTAACCAGAATTGTGTACTGTCTTACCCTTCACCAAAGTTACCACTTATCTATTGTCTAGTTAGTGCTTTTCCCTCCTCACCCCTACCCTTCCTAGTAACTATCAAAGATTGTTTCTTTCTGTGTGTAAACCTTTTCATGAGTTTTTATAATAGTGGTCTTATACAGAATTTGCCCTTTTGTGATTGACTTATTACACTCAGCATAATGCCCTACAGATTCATCCACATTGTGAGATGTTTTGCAGATTCATCATTTTTCTTTATTGTTGCATAGTATTCCATTGTGTGTATGTATCATAGTTTGTTAATCCATTTATCTGTTGATGGGCACTTAGGTTGTTTCCATCTTCTTGCTGTTGTGAATAATGCTGCAATGAACATGGGTGTGCATATGTTGATTCACGTGATGGCTCTTATTTCCCAAGCATATATTCTTAGTAATAGGATTGCTGGATCATATGGTATTTTGATTTCTAGCTTTTGAAGGAAGCGTCATATCGTTGTCTAAAATGGTTGTACCATTTTACATTCCCACTAGCAGTGCATAAGAGTTCCAAGCTGCCCACAGCCTCCTCAGCATTTGTTATTTTCTGTTTTTTTGATTCATGCTAGTAATGTCGGGGTGAGATGGTATCTCAATGTAATTTTGATTGCATTTCTCTAGTGGTTACTGATCTCGAGCATTTAAACATGAATGTCTTCTTTGGCGAAGTCTGTTCATACCCTTTGCCCATTTTTTAATTGGATTATTTAACTTTTTGTTGTAGAGGTGTTGGATTTTCCTACAAATTTCAGAGATTAGACCTTAGTCGGATTTGTCATAGTCAAAAAATTTTTCCCAGTCTGTAGGTTCTCTTTTTACTCTTTTGGTGAAGTCTTTTGATGGGCATAAGTGTTTAATTTTTAAAAGATATGTTATCTAGCTTATTTTCTGGCATTTGTGTATTGTTAGTTATGGTTTGCATGCGATTTATGGTGTATATTAGGTCCTTTAATGTTGATCCTATTTTTTCTTCTATGATCTTTATAGTTTTGGATTTTATATTTAGGTTTTTAATCCATTTTGAATTAGTTTTCGTGTATGGTGTAAGGTATGGGCCCTGTTTCATTTTTTTACAGATGGACATACAGTTTTGCCAGCACCAATTGTTTAAAAAAGTGTCTTTTTAGGTTCCGGCAAAATGGCGCTCTAGGCAGAAGCACCACGCCGTCCCTCCACAGCAAAGATCCGAAAAACTAAGCCGAACAGAGAATACAACAATCCTGAAACCCTAAAACATCAAATGAAGAGATAAAGAACTCAGCCAAGAACCAAATGGAGTGAGAAAACTGACAGAGAATGGAGAGCGAGGAGAGATTCATGCAGAGGTCCCCTACCAGCTAACGCAACAGATCCACCATCTTGGACTCCTATCGGAGACCAGCAAACGGGGTACGAGAAAGCAGCCTCACGGAGCGTCCAGCGGGAGACAAAACAACAAGTAATTTGCGGTGTGCGCTTTCCCACCCCCCACCCCTCTTCGCCCCAGCTCGGCCTCCTCTGCTTCCCGTGGCCACAGTCTCTTGACCAGGAAACACCGGCTGCTTGGATTCCACACACCCAAGCGGGCGGCTCTCTGGGTGCCATTTGTTGGCTGCTGGTGTTGCTTTTTTCCGCTTCTTTTGATTTCTTCCTTGCCTCTCGCCATCTCCCCCTCCTTTCGCTCGAGTGCCTCGCTCCGTGCACCATCTTTGCTTTTTCCTGAGGGGCTGCAGAGCGCCGGCAATTTGTGATATACGCATTCCCACTCTCTACCCTTCTTCACCCATACTCGGCCCCCTCCGCTTCCCACGGACACAGTCTCTTGTCCAGAAACACCAGTCCGCACTAGCTGGCTCTCTGAGTGCCATTTGTTGGCTGCTAGTGTTGCTTTTTTCTTCTGCTTCTTTTGATTTATCACTTGCCTCTCACCACCTCCCCCTCCTTTTGCGCGAGTGCCTGGCTCCGTGTGCCATCTTTGCTTCTTCCTGAGGGGGCTGCACAGCACCGGCAATTTGTGATATACGCTTTCCCACTCTCTACCCTTCTTCACCCACACTTGGCCTCCTCTGCTTCCCACGGACACAATCTCTTCTCCAGGAACACCAGCCTGCACTACCTGGCTCTCTGAGTGCCATTTGTTGGCTGATGGTGTTGCTTTTTTTTCCTGCTTCTTATGATTTCTTACTTACCTCTCGCCACCTCCCTCTCCTTTCGCTCGAGTGCCTGGCTCAGTGCGCCATCTTTACTTCTTCCTGAGGGGCTGTGGAGATCCATTCGAGTGTGGAGCTGCTTCCCGGTCTGGGCTACCACGCTGGTGGGATCCCGAGGCTTTTGTTCGTTTGTTTGTTTTGAATTGTTTGTTTGTTTTCTTTTCCTTTGCTTGAGTCGGGAGCCCTTTCTGGCCAGGCAGAGCTGCGTGGCAAGGAACTCCCCTTCAGCTTCCACAGACATGCAGAGAGATCCCTGAGAGCATTTCTTTTTTCGTTGGTTTTTTTTTCTGTATATTTTTGGGGGGCCTTTCTTGTTCTTTTTTTTTTTTAATTTGTTTTGTTTTCTTTTACCTCTTTTTCCCTTTTTGTCTTTCCTCATTGTTCAGTTTCTCGTCTCTCTATATCTTCCTTCTCTTTCTAATCCCTGAATACCAGGCGTTGTATACCTCTATGCCTTCTAGCCAGGCTGTACTGCAGCACCTGAGACTGACTTCCCCAGACCTCAAAGCTGCATCGGTGGGATCCCTGGAAACTTTGGGGTTCTTTAACCTTTCTGATTTTTATTTATTAATTCTTTTCTTTTCTTCCTCTTCCCCTTTCTGTTTTTCTCCATTTCATAGTCTCTCATCTCTACATTCCAACGGCAGGCACCCCTAGCATTCTTGTTTGTTTCTTCGTAGGTTTTTGGCTCCTGTTCCTCTCTCCTCTCTCCCATATCCATTTTAGCTCCACACATAACAATCTCCCCACTGCATCCTGCCTACCTGCACCGTGCGCTTGACATCACACCACGAAGCAGCACAGGCATGGCCTACTGGAACTTGCCCTGCACTGATTACCAAGCTGCTTTTGTGGCTGTAGTAAGTGCCACAAACAACCCATCCCAGTAACCCCTCTTCAACTAGACCTGCCCTGCTGTACCATATCTGAGTGACTGACCATGCCAGTTGGAGAAGGAGGTGAAAAGTATTGAGCGCAAAGACAAGCAAACAACAAAGAACACACAGTCCGCCTGCTCAAACATAGTCAAATTTTTTTTTAAAAAATGGGATGAAACAAACAAATCTACAATCAATGAATGAGAAAAATAACTACTGAATGCCCCCAAAACAGCAGACAATATCAAAACATTTACAAAAACAGGACAGGATGCTTCCAATAGGCATCCAAAATAAAACACCAGATGACTCTCCTGTGG
>NW_004444006.1:13394194-13422021 GCF_000243295.1 Trichechus manatus latirostris
CATTTGTAGTAACTGTTAAATGAGAAGCTATTTTGTTCTGTAAGCCTTCATCTTAAGTGAGAATAACAGCACAATTGGAAGAGCGTAGTCAATGTCGCTGAACTGTGCATGTGGAAATTTTTGAAACGGTGTATCTTTGGCTATGTGTATTTTCACCAAAAAAAAAAAAAGGTTGAGAAATTAGAGGGTTAATATGTTGTGGGGTTGTTAACCAACGTCATAAAACAACATGTGTACTAGTGTTTCATGAGAAACTGTGTGTTCTGTAAGCCTTCACCTGAAGTAGAATAAAATTTTAAAAAAAAGTGTCTTTTCCCTATTTAATGGACTTTGGGCCTTTGTTGAAGATCAGGTAACCAGAGGTGGATGGATTTACATCTCGGTTCTTGATTCTGTTGCATTGGTCAATGTGTCTGTCATTGTACCAGTACCAGGCTCTTTTGACTACTACAGCTGTATAGTAGGTTCTGAGGTCAAGTAGTGTGAGTCCTCCTACTTTATTCTAGTTCTTCAATAGCGCTTTACTTATCTGGGGCCTATTTCCTTTCCATATAAAGTTAATGATTACTTTTTCCATTTCATTAAAGAATGCTGTTGGTATTTGGTTCGTGATTACCTTGATTTGTAGATTGCTTTGGGTAGAACTGACATTTTCACAATGTTGAGTCTACCTATCCATGAGCATGCTATGTTTTTCCATTTATGTTGGTCTTTTTTGGTTTCTTGCAGTAGTGTTTTGTAGTTTTCTTTGTATAGGTCTTTTACGTCCCTGATTAGATTTATTCTTAATTATTTTATTTTTTAGGGGTTATTATAAATGGTATTGCTTTTCTGATTTCCTTTTTGTAGTTCTCTTTATTGGTGTATAGGAATCCAACTGATATTTGTATGTTTATCTTGTAACAAGATATTCTGCTCAATGTTTCTATTAGTTCCAGTCATTTTCTTGTGAAGTCCTTTGGGTTCTCTATGTATAGTATCATATCATCTGCAAATAGGGATAATTTTATTTCTTCCTTACCAATTTGGATGCCCTTTATTTCTTTTTCTTGTCTTATTGCTCTAGCTATGACTTCCAGCACAATGTTAAATAGGGGTGCTGATAAAGGGCATCCTTGTCTCCTTCCTGTTCTTAGGGGAAATTTTTTCAGCCTCTCTCCATTAAGAATGATGTTGGCTGTTTGTTTTATATAGGTGCCCTTATTTGAGGAATTTCCTTTCTATACCCATTTTTTTGAGAGTTTTTCTCAAGATTGGGTGTTGGACATTATCGAATGTCTTTTCTGTGACGACTGAGATGATCATGTGATTCTTTTTTTCTGTGTATGTGGTGGATTATGTTGATTGATTTTCTAATGTAGAACCATCCTTGCATACCTGGTATGAATCCTACTTGGTTGTGGTGTATTATTTTTTTGATATGATGCTGAATTCTTTTGGGTAGAATTTTGTTGAGAATTTTTGCATCTATATTCATGAGAGATATTGTTCTGTAATTTTCTTTTTTTGTGGTGTCTTTGGTTTTGGTATCAGGGTTATGCTAGCTTCATAGAATAAATCTGGAAGTTTCCCTTTCTTTTCTACGATTTAAAGTACTTTGAGCAGTACTGGTGCAAGCTTTTCTCTGAATGTCTAGTAGAATTCTTCAGTGAAGCCATCTGGGCCAGGGCTTTTTGTTGTTGTTGTTGTTGTTAGTTATTTCATTACATTTTAAATCTCTTCTCTTGTGATGAGTCTCTTCCGATTTTCAACCTCAGTTTTTGTTAGTTTAGGTATGTAGTGTTTTCAAATTTGTTGGAGTATAGTTTTTTATAGTTCTCTGTTACAATTTTTTTTTTTAATTTCAGTTGGGTCTGTTTTAATGCCCCCCATTTCATTTATTATTTGGGTTATTTGTGTCCTCTCCTGTTTTTCTTTTGTCAGTTCAGCCAATGGTTTGTCAATTTTGTTGATCCTTTCAAAGAACCAACTTTTGGTATTGTTGATTCTTTCTACTGATTTTCTATTCTTTATTTCATTTATTTCTGCTCTGATCTTTATTATTTCCTTTCTTCTGATGGCTGTGGGCTTCTTTTGTTGTTCTCTATTTGTTCTACTTGTATAGCTAATGTTTTGATTTTGTCCCTTTCTTTCTTTTTTTGATGTGTGCGTCTGTTGTTACAAACTGACCTCTGAGCACTGCCTTTGCTGTGACCCAGAGGTTTTGGTATGATGTGTTTTCATTCTTGGAATTTTTTGATTCCATCTTTGATTTCTTCTATTACCCACTGTTTTTTAAGTAAGGTGTTATTCAGTTTCCACGTATTTGATTTATTTTCATTGTTCTTCCCGTTCCTAATTTCTTCTTTTATTGCATTGTGATCAGAGAATAGGCTTTTTATTATCTCAGTGTTTTGGAATTTGTTGAGGGTTGCTTTGTGGCCTAATATGCAATCTATTCTGGAGAACGTTCCATGTGTGCTGGAGAAGAATGTGTACTTTGCTGCTGTTGGGTGGAGTGTTCTATATATCTCTGTGAGGTCAAGTTGTTTGATTGTGGCCTTTAGATCTTCTGTATCTTTGCTGAGTTTCTGTCTAGATATTCTGTCCTTTACTGACAGTGGTGTGTTGAAGTCTCTTACTATTACTGTAGAACTGTGAATTTCTCTTTTCAGTGTTGTTAGAGTTTGTTTTATGTACTTTGGAGCCCTGTCATTGGGTGTGTAGAAATTTACTATGGTTATGTCCTCATGGTGGATTGTCCCTTTAATCCTTATATAATGTCCTTCCTTGTCTTTTATGGTGGAATTTGTTTTAAAGTCTATTTTATCTGAGATTAGTATTGCCACTCTTAATCTTTTTGGTTGCTGTTTGCTTGATATATATATTTTCCATCCTTTGATTTTTAATATATTTATGTCTTTGTTTCTAAGGTGTGTCTATTGTAGACAGCATATTGATGTGTCCTGTTTTTTTATCCATTGTGTTACTCTCTTTATGGGTGCTTTAGGTCATTTACATTCAGTGTGATTATTGATAGGTGTGAGTTTATTGCTGTAATTTTGTAGTGCTTTTTTGCGGTGCTGATGTTTTCTTTGTTCCTCTTACTCTTCTGTGCTGAATTCCTTTTGTCTGTGGATTTTTTTCTATTTCTTTCATTTTTGTAGATTCTGTGTTAACTGAGACATGTTTTTCTTCTTTATTTTGATGAGTAGGTTTGTTAACTTTTATGGTTACCTTGGAATTTACCCCTATCTTCCTAAGTTTACACTAGTCTTTTATTACATGATAATGCCTTAACTTCCTCTCTATTTGAAAATTCTATACCTACACCATTTATTCTCTTTTATTGATCTGATGTTGTTGTTATTTACAGATTGACCTCTCTGCTTCTCTGTTGTAAATTTTTTAGTTTTGTTTTATCCTTGAGAGTTCATTATCTAGGGTGGTATCTGGCTTATGCTGTCCTATGTGCTAGATTCAGGCTGTTGTCTGATGTTGGTTCTCTAACTGAAGGACTCCATTTAGTAATTCTTGTAAGTTTGGTTTGGTTTTTACATAGTCCCTTAATTTCTGTTTATCTGGAAATGTCCTAATTTTACCACCATATTTGAATGAGAGTTTTGCAGGATACATTATTCTTTGTTGGCAGCTTTTTTTGTTCAGGTTTTATATATGTCATCCCATTGCTTTCTTGCTTGCATGGTTCCTGCTGAGTAATTAGAGCTTAGTCTTTTTGTTTCCCCTTTGTATGCGACTGTTTCTTGAGCTGCTCTCAGGATTCTTTCGTTGTCTTTGGTTTTAGCAAGTGTGACTGTGATATGTCTTGGTGTTTTTCTTTTGGTGTCTATCCTATATAGGATTCGTTGAACTTCTTGGATGGTCAGCTTTTTGTCTTTCATGATATTAGTGAAGTTTTCTGTCAGCAAATCTTCAATGATCCTCTCTGTTTTTTCTGTTCTCTCCCCGTTCTGAAACTACAATCATATACAAATTTTTGCTATTGATTGTATCCCACATAATTCTCAGGGTTTCATTTTTTCTTCATTCTTTTCCCTGATTTTTCCTCAAACAAAGTGGTATCCAAGGATTTGTTTTCAATTTCGCTCATCCTGTCTACCATTTTTTCAAATTTGCTCCTAAAAGTTTCTATTGCACTATTTCTGAAATCCTGTTGTTTATCTTTTGAATTTCTAATTGCTTTTTTGTATGATTTCTATTTATTTATTTATTTTGACATTTGGTTCCTGTATTATTTTCCTGAATTTTTCCATTGTTTTCTCTGTCTTTTCTATGATTTCTTGTATTTTTTCCTTATTTTTGTCTGCATTTTTCTTAATCTGTTGGAGAACCCTGAATATGAGAGATTTGAATTCCCTATCAGGTAGCTCCAGTACCTTTTATTGTAGCAGAAGGTCATCTAGTGTTTTATTTTGGATACTTTCTGGAGCCAATCTCTCCTGTTTTTTATATGTTTTTATATTGTCTGCTGTCTCTGGGAAATTCAGGAATTATTTTCTTTGTTTATTGACTGTAGATTTGATTGTTTTGGCCTTCTTTTTGGTTTTATTTGGTTATATCTGAGCAGGTGGGGTGGGTGTGTTTTGTTGCTTGCTCGCCTGTGTGCATGATATTTCTCAACACCTTGTGCAGATGGGCAGTGCCAGTCACTCAGTTATGGTGTAGCAGGGAGAGTTTAGTGAGGGTGGAGGGGTGGGGATGGGTAGTTTGCAGCACCAACTGGGGGGCAGTGCAGGCGGGGTCTGGGGTGTGGCTCTTGGTGCATGGTGCAGATAGGCAGGTGGGAAAGGAGAGAATGTTCTGTGCAGAGCTACGTGGGTTGGTGAAAGAAGAGAAAGGAGAGGAACAAAAGCAAAAAAAGCAAAAAATGAAGTTAAAAAAATAATTATAAAAAATAAATGGTGGTGTGGTAGGATTTGCTGGGTGGGGGTGGGGCAGATCCAGAGAGGCTGTGTGCTGGTGGCTCTCTAGCCAAGTGCTGTGGCTCTCTAGCCAAGTGCTGTGGCTCAGCCTGTTGAGAAGGGGTGTGGTTGGAACATGGGGCTAGGTGGACAGGAGAATGGAAAGGAAAGGGAAAGAGAGAGAAGTAACAAACAAATAAAAAAATATATAATAAGAAGAAATAAAAACAATAACGAAAAAAGTGTGGTGGGGGAGCCGGCCATTGGGGGTGGGGCTGAACTGCGGTGGTGGCGAGCTGATGTCTCTCTTGCCAGGAGGCATGGCATGGCCCATCAGGAGGGGCTGGAGGCAGTGTAGGGCCTACGTGAGAGGGAGAAGGCAAAGGAGAAGGGGAAAGATAAAGCAAAAAAAAAAAATATGGCATTGAGGGGGCAGCACAAACTGGGGAGGCCATGTGCCAGTGGGTCTCTAGCCAAGTGGTACAGCACAGCCTGCCGAGAAGTTGGGGGTGACACATGTCGCTGGGTCAATGGGAGAAACAAAAGGAAGGAAGGGAGAGAGAAGAAACAATAAAAAAAAACTAAAAACAATAAATAAGTAAGTTAATAAAATGGTGCTCAGGAAGCCCGTCAGTGGCGGCAGCGCAGACCTGGGGAGGCCGAGCACAGTGAGTCTCCAACTGAGCCATGCAGTATGGCGTCTCCAGAAGGGGCAGGGAAGGTGCATAGGGCTGGGTGGGTGGGAGAAAGGAAAGGAGAGAGAGAAGAAATAGAAAAATAGAAAAAAAAAGCAAACCAAAAAAATCACAGCCCATCAATAAGGGGAGTGGATTCCACACAGGACTAGCTGGGTGGGAGAAAGGAATGGAAGGAAGGGAGAAAGAGAACCAACAACAACAAAAAGAAAAAAATAACAAAAGCCAACAAATAAACAAAACACAAAGAACAAAGCAAATGAACCAAAAATTACAGCCCGTCAAGAAGGGGAGGAGATTGCACACAGGGTTAGCTGTGCGGGAGAAAAGAAAGGAAGAAAGGGAGAGAGAGAGAAGCAACAAGAAAAACAAAAAATAATTAAAAAACAAACACACAAAAGTACAAACCAAAAATCAAAATGACGCTGAAGAGGCCGGCAGATGGGGGCAAGGCGAACCTCTGTGACAGTGAGCCAGTGTCTCTCTGGCTGAGCAACCGTGGCCCATTGGAAAGCTGCAGAGGCTGTGTAGAGGGAAGAAGGGTAGGGCGTGGGAAAGCGTGTATCCCTGGTTATCAGGTGCTTTGTCTCCTGCTGGGAGCTCTGTGGAGTTCCTTCTTGGACTCCCTGTGCACAGTTCTTGGTGGCTGAGGCCCAAGATGGCAAATCTGGGCGTCAGTGAGCTGGTGTCTCGCCAGCCGAGCAACTGTGGCCAGTTGGAAAACAGCAGAGGCCTCATAGTGGGAAGAAAGGTGGGGAGTGGGAAAGCATGTATCCCTGGTAACCAGGTGCTCCATCTCCTGCTGGGACATCCGTGAAGTTGCCTTCCCATACTCCCTGATCGTGTTCTTTGGTGGCTGTAGTCCAAGATGGCGAATCCAGCCACATTAGCTGGTAGCGGACTTCCACTCCATAGCTCTCCTCGTTCTCTGTTCCCTGTCAGTTTCTTATTCCACTAAGTGCTTGATCTGTTCTTTATTCTTTCATTTGATGCTTAGGGTTCCAGGACTGACATTTGTGTGTGTTTTACTTAGTTTTCCAGGTCTTTGCTGCAGAGGGACTTCATGGTGCTTCTGTCTATAGCACCATGTTGGCTCAGCCTACAAGGCTGTAAAATATTAAAGAGATCTTTAGCAGCAGATTTGCCAAATGCAAATGATTTCTTGAGTGCTGTTTCATGGGCATTGATTGTAGATCCAAGTAAAATAAAATCCTTGACAACTTCAGTCTTTTCTCCATTTATCATGATGTTGCTTATTGGCCCAGTTGTTAGGATTTTTGTTTTCTTTATGTTGAGATGTAATGCATAGTGAAGGCTGTGGTCTTTGATCTTCATCAGTAAGTGATTCAAGTTCTCTTCACTTTCAGCAAGCAAGGTTGTGTTATCTGCATATCACAGGTTGTTAAAGAGTTTTCCTCCAATCCTGATGCCACATTCTTCTTCATATAGTCCAGCTTCTCGGATTATTTGCTCAGCACACAGATTGAATAAGTATAGTGAAAGGAAACAACCCTGACACTCACCTTTCCTGACTTTAAACCACGCAGTATGCCCTTGTTCTGTTCAAACAACTGCTTCTTGGTCTAAGTGCAGGTTCCTCATGAGCACAATTAAGTGTTCTGGAATTCCCATTCTTCGCAATGTTACTCATAATTTGTTATGATCCACAGAGTCGAATGCCTTTGCATAGTCAATAAAATGCAGGTAAACATATTTCTGGTTTTCTCTGCTTTCAGCCATGATACATCTGACATCAGCAATGATACGCCTCATTCCACGTCCTCTTCCGAATCTAGCTTGAATTTCAGACAGTTCCCTGTCAATGTACTGCTGCAACCATTTTTGAATGATCTTCATCAAAATTTTATTAATTTTGATATTAATGATATTGTTTGACAATTTCTGCATTCAGTTTGATTACCTTTCTTTAGAAAGGGTACAAATATGGATCTCTTCCAGTTGGTAGGACAGGTAGCTGTTTTCCAAATTTCTTGGCATAGATGAATGAGCATTTCCATCACTGCATCCATTTGTTGAAACATCTCAACTGGTATTCCATCAATTCCTGAAGCCTTGTTTTTTGCCAATGCCTTCAGTGCAGCTTGGACTTCTTCCTTCAGTACCATCGGTTCTTGATCATATGCTACCTCCTGAAATGGATGAATGTCGACCAATTCGTTTCAGTACAGTGACTCTGTGTATTCCTTCCATCTTCTTTTGATGCTTTTTCTGTTGTTTAGTATTTTCCCTGTAGAATCCTTCAGTATTGCAACTCGAGGCTTGAAATTTTTTCTTCAGTTCTTTCAGCTTCAGAAATGCCGACCATATTCTTCCCTTTTCTATCTCCAGGGTCTTTGTACATATCATTGTAATACTTTGTCTCCTCGAGCTGCCCTTTGAAATCTTCCATTCAGCTCTTTTACTTCATCATTTCTTCCTTTAGCTTTAGTTACTCTACATTCAAGAGCAACTTTCAAAGCCTCTTCTGACATACATTTTGGTCTTTTCTTTCTTTCCTGTCTTTATAATGACACCTTTCTTTCTTCATGTATGATGTCCTTGATGTCATTCCACAACTCCTCTGGTCTTCAGTCATTAGTGCTCAATGCGTCAAGTCTATTCTTGAGATGGTCTCTAAATTCAAGTGGGATATACTCAAGGTCGTACTTTGGCTCTCGTGGACTTGTTCTAATTTTCTTCAACTTTAACTCGAACCTGCATATGAGCAACTGATGATCTGTTCCATAGTTGGCCCCTGGCCTTGTTCTGACTGATGATATTGAGTTTTTCCATTGTCTCTTTCCACGAATGTAGTCGATTTGATTCCTGTGTATTCCATCTGGCTTGGTCCACGTGTATAGTTGCCATTTATGTAGATGAAAAAAGGTATTTCCAATGAAGAAGTTGTTAGTCTTACAAAATTCTATCATGCGATCTCCAGTGTTGTTTCTATCACCAAGGCCATATTTACTAACTAGCAATCCTTCTTTGTTTCCAACTTTTGTATTCCGGTCACCAGTAATTATCGATGCATCTTGATTGCGTGATCAATTTCAGACTGCAGAATTTGGTGAAAATCTTCAATTTCTTCATCTTTGGCCTTAGTGGTTTGTGCATAAATTTGAATAATAGTGGTATTAACTGGTCTTCCTTATAGACGTATGGATATTATCCTATCACTGGCATCTGAACTCTTCATATGCATGCTGAAGTACTTAGGATGGTGTATACTATTGTTTGTTATTTACTTCAAAATGCATCAAAAATAAGATGGTGGAGAGGTGGAGTCAATATGACACTATAGACAGAAGCACCTTACCTCTGCAGCAAAGTCCCGAAAAACTAAGCAAAACAGATACAAACATCAACCCTGGAACCCCAAGCATCAAAGGTATAAAGAACTCAATCAAGCACTAAATGGAAGAAGAAATTGACAGAATACAGAGAACAAGAGCTAAGGAGTGGAGGTCCCCTACCAGCTAACATGGCATGGATTCGCCATCTTGGAATACAGCCACCAAGGAACGCTGACAGGGAGTATGGGAAGGCAAGTTCATGGAGCTCCCAACAGGAGACAGAGCACCCGGTAACCAGGGATACACGTTTTCCCATCCCCCACCCTTCTTCCCCCTACGAGGCCTCTGCCACTTTCCAACGGGACACAGTCACTTGGCCGGAGAGATATCAGCTCGTTTCCACCCTGGTCTGCCCTGCCCCCACTGGAAGGCTCCATCAGCACCATTTTTTTTTTGGCTTTTTTTTTGGTTTCTTCTCTCTCTCTCCCTTCCTTTCCTTTCTCCCACCCAGCCAGCCCCGTGTGCCGTATCCATCCCTTCTTTATAGACTGTGCCACACACCTTCACTAGAGAGCCACCAACCCGGCCTCCCCAGTTCTGTGCTGCCCCCACCAGCTAGGTCCCTCAGCACTATTTTTTCAATTTCTTCTCTCTCTCTCTCCCTTCCTTTCCTTTCTCCTGGCCACCTAGCCTTGTGTGCTGCCTTGCCCCTTCTCGATGGGCAGTGTTCCACCACTTGACAGAGAGCCACTGGCACATGACTTCCCCATATCCATGCCATCCCGAATGCCCAGCTCTTTTAGTGTGATATTTTTGTTCATTTGTTTTTTGTTTCTTTTCCCTCTTTCCCTTCCTTCCTTTCCTTTTTCCCGTCCACCTAGCCCTGTGTGCCATCCCCGCTCCTTCTTGATGGGCCATGCTGCACTGCTTGGCTAGAAAGCCACCAGCACACAGCCTCCTTGGGTCCATGCCAGCCCCACTGGCTGGCTCCCTCAGTGCCATGTTTTTTGTTTGTTTTTTTGTTTTGTTTGTTTCTTCTTTCTCTCTCCCTTCATTCCTTTCCTGTCTCCTGCCCACCTAGCACTATGTGCTGTCCCTGCTCCTTCTCGAAGGGCCTTACCCACCAGTCGACTACAGAGACACCGACACATGGCCTCCTTGGGTCTGTACTACCACCACTGGCAGCTACCTTAGTGCCATATTTTTTTATTTTGGTTGCTTTGTTCTTTTTTTTCTGTTTCTTCTCTCTCTCTCTCCCTTCCTTTACTTTCTCCCACCTACCTAACCATGTGCAACTCCCTTGTCCCTTCTTGAAGGGCAGTGCTGAACCACTCAGCTACAGAGCTAGTGGTACATGGCTTCCCAGGTCTGCACCGCCGTCACCTACGGGCTCCCTCAGTGCCATTTTTTGTTTGTTTTTGTTTCTTTC
The DNA here is from genome assembly GCF_000243295.1 of Trichechus manatus latirostris. Lineage (NCBI taxonomy): Eukaryota > Metazoa > Chordata > Mammalia > Sirenia > Trichechidae > Trichechus > Trichechus manatus. The sequence continues at coordinate 13,404,516 of NW_004444006.1, forward strand.
TTTCTTTTGGTTGTTGTTGGTGCTGTTTCTTCTCTCTCTCTCCCTTCCTTCCTTTCCTTTGTCCCACTCACCTAGCCCCATGCCCACCCCCGCCTTGACGGGCTGTGCTACACTGCGGGGCTAGACAGCCTCTGGCACACAGACTCCCCAGGTCTACAGGCCGGATTTCTCAGCACCATATTTTTTATATTTCTTTATCTTTCTCCTCCCCCCTTTTCCTTCTCCCTCCCATCTAGGCCCTGTGCTGACTCTGCCACTTCTTGATGGGCTGTGTCGTGCTGCCCAGCGAGAGAGACATCAGCTCGCTGCCACCCCAATTCCGCCCCACCCCAAAGAGCTGGTCCTCAGCACCATATTTATTTTTGTTGTTGTTTTTGTTTTTTGTTTTTTTTTTGTTCTTCTTTCCTTTCCTTTCTCCTGCCCACCTGGCCCCAAGCACTGCACACGCCCATTCTTGACAGGTGAGCTGCACTGTTCAGATACAGTGCCACCAGCACGTGGCATCCCCAGGTCCACCCCGCTCCCACCCACTGAATCCTGCTGCTGTGCCATTTTATTTACATTTTTTACAATTTCCTTCATTTTATTTTGCTTCTGTTTCTCTCTCTTCTTTCTCTCATCCACTTAGCTCTGCACATCACATCCTTTCCCTTCCCTCCTGCCTATCTGCAGCATGCACTGAGAACCATGCTCCCGAGTGGCAGTAGTGCAGTCCCCCAGAACCCCGGACCCTGCCCCAAACTGTACCCCAGCTTGGCCCTGTTGGCCCAAATTTGTGCCACAAAAGACCCATCAGCGCCACTCCACCCTGCTGGAACTGCCCTGTTGCACCATAGCTGAGCAACCAGCACTGCCAACCTGCACAAGGTGGTGAGAAGTATCCTGCCCACAGACAAGCAAGCAACAAAACACGCCCAGCCCACCTGCCCAGACATAACCAAATAAAACAAAAAAGTAGGATTAAAGAAATCTACAATCAATAAATGAAGAAAATAATTCCTGAATGTCCCGGAGACAGCAGACAATATCAAAACATATTTTACAAATGGACAGGATGGCTCCAGAAAGCATCCAAAATAAAACACTAGATAACTTTCCAGTAGAAGAAAAGGCACTGGAACTACCTGACAGGGAATTCAAAAGTCTAATGTTCAAGGATCTGCAAGGAATCAGGAAAGAGATGAAGGAAAATGCAGGAAAAAAATAAGGAAAAAATAGACAAAATCATGGAAAATACAGACAAAGCAAAGGTACAATTCAGAACAATAATACAGGAACAAAATGTCAAAATAAATAAACAATTAGAAATCATACAAAAACAGCAGTTAAAAAACCCAAAAGATAAACAAAAAGATATCAGAAGTGGACAGTGCAATAGAACGTTTTAGGAGCAAATTTGAAACAATGGAAGGCAGGATCTGTGAATCAAAGACAAAACCTTAGATACCACGTTGTTTGAGGAAAAATCAGAGAAAAGAATGAATAAAAATGAAGAAACCCTGTGAACAGTGTGGGATAAAATCAAAAGTAAAAATTCGTGTGTGATTGGAGTTCCAGCACAGAGGCAGAAAATGAAAAAAAAAACAGGATCATTGAAGATTTGCCGACAGAAAACTTCACTTACATCATGAAAGACAAAAAGTCGACCATCCAAGAAGTTCAACGAACCCCATATAGGATAGACACCAAATAAAATCACCAAGACATATAACCACACTCACCAAAACCAAAGACAAAGAAAGAATCTTATGAGCAGCTCGAGAAAAGCAAAAAGTCACATACAAAGCGGAAAAAATAAGACTAAGCTCTGATTACTTGGCAGACACCATGCAGACAAGAAGGCAATGGGATAACATATATAAAACCTTGAAAAAAAAAATTACCAACCAAGAATAACATATCCTGCAAAACTCTTGTCAAATATGATGGTGAAATTAGGACATTTCCAGATAAACAGAAATTAAGGGAATGTGTAAAAACCAAACCAAACTTACAAGAACTATTAAAGGGAGGCCTTTGGTTAAAGAACCAACAACATCAGACAACAACCAGAATCTAGGATACAGGACAGCATAAGCCAGATACCAACGTGGGTAATGAATTCTCAAGGACAAAACAAAAGTAAAAGATTTACAACAGGAAACCAGAGAGGTCAATCTGTAAATGACAAAGTCAGAACAATAAAAAAGGGAATAAATGGTGTAGGTATAGAACTTTCAAATGGAGAGGAAGCCAAGATGATATCAAGTACTAAAAGACTGGTTTAAACTAAGGAAGATAGGGGAAAATTTCAAGGTAACCACAAAGAAAGTTAACAAAACTATCCATCAAAATAAAGAAGAAAAGCATAAAGTCTCAATAAAAACAAAATCGACTAAAACAAAAGAAACACACAAACAAAAAATCCACAAACAAAAGGAATTCAGCACAGGAGAGTAAGAGGAACAAAGAAAACATCAGTACCACACACAAAAAAGTACTACAAAATGACAGCAATAAACTTACACCTATCAATAATCACACTGAATGTAAAAGGCTTAAATGCACCCATAGAGAGAGTGACAGAATGGATAAAAAAATCAGGACCCATCAATATACTGTCTACAAGAGACACACTTTAGAAACAAATACATAAGTATATTAAAAATCAACGGATGGAAAAAAATACATCAAGCAAACTAACCAAAAAAGAGCAGAAGTGGCAATTCTAATCTCAGCTAAAATAGACTTTAAAACAAAATCCACCATAAAAGACAAGGAAGGACATTAATATAATGATTAAAGGGATAATTCTCCACGAGGATATAGCCATAATAAATATCTACACACCCAATGACAGGGCTCCAAAATTTATGAAACAAACTAATAGCACTGAAAAGACAAAGTGACAGTTCTACAATAATAGAGACTTGAATGTAGCACTCTCGGTAAAGGACAGACCATCTGGAAAGAAACTCAACAAAGATATGGAAGATCTAAAGGCCACAATAAACCAACTTGACCTCATATACATATATACAACATTCCACCCAACATCAGCAAAGTACACATTCTTTTACAACGTACAAGGAATGTTCTCCAGAATAGACCACATCTTCGGCCACAAAGCAACCCTAAACAAAATCCAAAATACTGAGATAATACAAAGCATCTCTCTGATCACAATGCCATAAAAACAGAAATTAATAACAGGAAGAACAAGGAAAAAAATCAGATGTATGGAAAATGAATAACACCTTGCTTAAAAACTACTGTATAATAGCAGAAATCAAAGATGGAATAAAAAAATTCCTAGAATCAAATGAGAAAGAAAATACATCATACCAAAACCTTTGGGACACAGCAAAGGCAGTGCTCAGAGGTCAATTTATAGCAATAGATGCACACATCAAAAAAGAAGAAACTATTTGTTCTGTAAACCTTCATCTAAGGTACAAAAAAAAGAATTATCTGTGTGAGATCAAATTGACAGCAACTCTAAAGGTTTGATGGGAAGCCTAGGGGGCAGTGAGTTGAAGATAATGGTGATGGTATAATTTGGAAAAGGATAGTGAGAATAGCAGCACAACTGGAAGAATGTAATCGATGTCACTGAATTGTACATGTAGAAACTTTTGAAATGGTGTGATTTTGGCTATGTATATTTTCACCAGAAAAAAACTCCTCCCAGGTCGAGGAGGGAGAATGTTGACATGTTGTGGGGTTGTTAACCAACATCATAAAACAATATGTGTACTGACTGTTTAATGAGAAACTATTTGTTCTGTAAACCTTCATCTGAAGTACAATACAAAAAAAATCAGTGTTATAAAAAAATTTAAAAAATAAAAAAGATGGAAGGGACAGAATCAAAACATTAGCTATACAACTCGAACAAACAGAAAGGGAACAGCAGGTGGGGGGCCAAGATAGCGGAATAGTCACATGCTTCCTGTCATCCTTCTTACAACAAATGCCTGAGAAAACAAGTGAATCGACTGTATATGACAATCTAGGAGCCCTCATCATCAAAGACAAAGCTGAAGAGTCTGACTGAGCTGTAAGGAGAAGAAGAGACCATTAAAAAGCTGCAAAGAAGTGCCAGTCATGAGGTTGCCAGCACCCTGTTCGCTGGGTTGCCCGGCACATGAGGGCTGAGGTGAGCAGTAGCATTTGGGAGGCGTCTCACCACATCGGGAGAGGCCGGGCAGCAGCATGTCTGCACAAGCCTCTGGAGACGGGTGGAAGTGGTGCTGGACCTGGGAATGTTAACTGCCAGCATCTAATACCATGTAGAGGCAAAATAACCCCTCCCCCTCCAGGACATTCACAGCGGAGAAGCGCTTCCTTCCCCTCACCCACCTCCCACCCTGCTCCATTCTGACACCAGTCTGGCAGTATTCACCAACTGCCATGCCCCCTAAGCTGGGAACTCAGGGCTATGTGCACCCACACCAGTCTCGATGCTTTAAAAAATGCCAAGGCCCCTAAACCAGGAACTCAGTGCTGCCCTTTTGTCTAGCCACTGGCATAAGGGATTCACAGACTTGTAGCACACTTCACCCCTGCCTAGACTTGTGTGAACCGATTCATCACCGCATGCCCTCATTAGTATAAAACAATAGAGCACAGCCTAGACTTGTGTGAACCGATTCATCACCGCATGCCCTCATTAGTATAAAACAATAGAGCACACACCTGAGGCCCATTTTCAACTGCAGCAGCCAAGAGGGTGCTGCAGATTTGTGACATCTGACAATGCACTACCCATTAAGCAGGGACCTCATGTACCTGCATCAGGGGTCTGAGGGCTGGTGGTATCACCCACCCCATCTAGCCACCCACGACAGGGGTCTGAGAATAAGTGGTACCTCCCAGTCCCTCCAGCCAACAGCACTGGATGCCAAGGACCGGCTGCAATACCCCACCTACTATGCACTCTAGGGAACAGAGACATGCTCTCCACCCAAGAACCCAGGGGCAGCCCTCAGCCCCTTGCCTTGCTCAGCACATAGCCTGCTACAACAGCCAGATACTTGTGCCTGCTGTGAACACCCCTATGTAGCCTTGCCTGTCTAGGACTGTAGGTGAGAGTCTGCACCACACACTCGGTAACCGATAACCTGGACACCTCTGGCACACTTGCACAATAAAAGTGAACAGACTCTTAGGCTCACACACTGAATATCTGCTCTAACGACACGGAGACAGGGCATGAGAGCTTCAAAGATGCCAATAACCAAAGTAGCTCACATGCCCAGCCTACTTGGGCATATCAAAACAAAACAAAACAAAAAGCTAGGACACAGTAAACAAACATACAATAAATAAATACAATAACTTATTGATGGCTTGGAGACAATGATCAATATCAAATCACATAAAGATGCAGGTTAAGGTGGCTCCAGCAAGCGACCAAAATAAAGAACTAGAAAACCTTCTGGAGGAAGATAAGGTCATGGAATTACTTGAGTTAGAATTCAAAAGACTAATATACAGAGCTCTCCAAGAGATCAGGAAGGAGATCAGGCAAAACTCAAACCAAGCCAAGGAACACACAAAGGAGCAGAGGAATTCAGGAAAACAATACAAGACCAGAACGACAAATTTAACAGGCTGCTAGAAACCACAGAGAGACAGCAACTAGAAATCCAAAAGATTAATAATAAAATTTCAGAATTATACAACTTGACAGAGGGTCACAGGAGCAGAATTGAGACAATGGAAGTCAGAATTAGTGAGATTGAAGATAAATACCCTGACACCAATTTATTTGAGGAAAAATCAGAAAAAAGAATTTAAAAAAAAGAAGGTCTTAGAATTATGTGGGACACTATCAAGAGGAAAAACCTACGAGTCATTGGAGTACCAGAACAGCGGGGAATAACAGAAAACACAAAGAAAATTGTTCAAGATTTGCTGGCAGAAAACTTCCCTGATATCATGAAAGATGAGAAGATACTTATCCAAGAAGCTCAATGACCCCAATACAGGATAGAACCCAAAAGAAAGTCACAAAGACATATCGTAATCAAACTGGCCAAAACCAATGACAAACACAGAATCTTGAGAGTGTCTAGGGATAAACGAAGTCACCTACAAAGGAGAACCAATAAGACTAAGCTCTGACTACTCAGCAGTAAACATGCAGGCAATAAGGCAATGGGATGACATATATAAAACCTTGAAGGAAAAAAATTGCCAGCCAAGAATTATATATCTAGCAAAACTGTCTCTCAAGTTTGATGGCAAAATTAGGTCATATTCAGACAAACAGAAGTTAAAGGAATTTGTGAAAACCAAACCAAAATAATAAGAAATATTAAAGGGAGTCCTCTGGTTAGAGAACCAACAATAACAGACAGCAACCAAGACTAGAACACAGGAGAAATTAACCAGTTATCAACCACTACAGGTAAGTTGCAAAAACAAGTCAAAGCTAAAAGACTGAAAATAGGGAACAAGAGACGTCAATATGTAAACGATGATAATGTCAAAACAAAAAAGAGGGAATAAATAATAGAATTTCCACATGGAGAGGAAGTTAAGGCGGTGTCAAGTAATAAAAGATAGGTTTAAACTTAGAAAAATAAACGTAAATTTTAAACTAACCACAAAGGAAGCTAACAAACCTACAGATCAAAAGAAAAAAGAAAAAGAAGACTCAGCAAACAGAAAATCAACAATAATGAAAAAGATGAAAAGAAAATACATAAAGAAAAATGACTCGGCATAGAAAATTTAGTGGAACAAAGAAACTGTCAACAACACACACACACACACAAATACATCAAAATGACAGCAGTAAACTCATACCTAACAGTAATTACACTGAATGTAAATGGCCTAAACGCACCAAAAAAGAGACAGTGAGTGGCAGGATGGGCAAAAAACATGATCCATCTATATGCTGCCTACAAGAGACACCTTAGACTCAAAGACACAAACGAACTAAAACTCAAAGGTTGAAAAAATATATCAGGAAAAAAACAACCAAAAAAGAGCAGGAGTGGCAATATTAATCTGTGGCAAAATAAACTTTAAAGTAAAATCCACCACAAAGGATAAGGTAGGACACTATATAATGATTAAAGTGTCAACACACCATGAGGACACAACCACAATATAAGCACTCAATGACAATGATCCAAATAAAACAAATTCTAACAGCATTGAAAAGAGAAATAGACAGCTCCACAATAATAGTAGGAGACTTTAACACACCACTTTCAGTGAAGGACAGAACATCTAGGAAAAAAAACCTCAATAACAATATGGGAAATCTAAATGCCGAAATCAATCAACTTGACCTCATAGACATATACAGATCTCTCCACCCAAGAGCAGCCTAGTATACATTCTTTTCCAACACACACAGAAAATTCTCCAGAACAGACCACATTTTAGGCCACAAAGAATGCCTTAACAGAATCCAAAACATCGAAATATTACAAAGCACATTTTGTGACCACAATGCCATAGAAGTAGAAATCAACAATAGAAAAAGCAAGGAAAAAAAATACATGGAAACTGAACAACACCTTGCTCAAAAACTACTGGGTTATAGAAGAAATCAGTGATGGAATGAAGAAATTCATAGAATCAAATGAGAAGGAAAACACATCTTACAATAATATTTGGGAAACAACAAAAGCAGTACTTAGAGGTCAATTTATAGCAATAAATGCACACATCCCAAAGAAAGAAAGGGCTAAAATCAAAACATTAACCCTACAACTCGAATAAATACAAGGAGAATAGCAAAAGAAGTTCTAAGTCACCAGAAGAAAGGAAATAATAAACATTAGAGCAGACATAAATGAAATGGAGAATAGAAAAACAATTCAAAGAGTCAATAAGACAAGAAGTGGCTTCTCTGAAGAGATCAACAAAATCAACAAACCATTGGGCAAACTGACAAAAGAAAAACAGGAGAGGAAGCAAATAACCTGAATAAGAAATCAGAAGGGCGATATCACAACAGACCCAACGGAAATAAAAAGGATCATAACAGAAAACTATAAAAAACTGTACTCCAACAAATTTGAAAACCTAGAGGAAACAGACAAATTTCTAGAAACACACTACCTACCTAAACTAACTGAAACTGAGGTAGAGAAACAAAACAAATCCGTAACAAGAGAAGAAACTGAAGAAGTAATAAAAAAAAAAAAAACCCAACAATAAAAAGCCAAGGCCCGGATGGCTTCACTGGAGAATTCTACCAAACATTCAGAGAACAATTAACACCACTACTACTAAAGGTATTTCAGAGCACAGAAAAGGAAGGAATACTCCTGAACTCAATCTATGAAGCCAGCGTAACCCTGATACAAAAGCCTGATAAAGACATCACAAAAAAAGAAAATTACAGACCAATATCCCTCATGAACATTGATGCAAAAATCCTCAACAAAATTCTAGCCAACAGAATTCAACAGCATATCAAAAAAAAAAAAAAATACATCATGACCAAGTGGGATTTATACCAGGTATGCACGGATGGTTCAACATTAGAAAATCAATCAATGTAATCCATCACATAAGTAAAACAAAAGATAAGAAGCGTATGATCTGATCAATTGATGTAGAAAAGGTATTTGACAAAGTTGAACACGCATTCTGACAAAAACTCTCAGCAAAATAGGAATAGAAGGGAAATTCCTCGACCTAATAAAAGGTATTTATGCAAAGCCAAGAGCCAACATCATTCTAAATGAAGAGAGACTGAAAGCATTCCCCTTGAGAACATGAATTGGACACGGATGCCCTTTATCACCACTCTTATTCAACATTGTGCTGGAGGTCCTAGCCAGAGCAATAAGGCAAGGAAAAGAAATAAAGGGCATCCAAAATGGTAAGAAAGATGTAAAAGTATCCCTATTTGCAGATGATATGATCTTATACACAGAAAACCCAGAAGTATTCACAAGAACACTACTGGAACTAATAGAAGATTTCAGCAAAGTATTAGGATACAAGATAAACATACAAAATCAGTTGGATTCCTCTACACCAACAAAGAGAACTTCGAAAAGGAAATCACCAAATCAATACCATTTACAATAGCCCCCAGGAAGATAAAGTACCGCGCAACAATAAACAACAATGATGAATCTGCAAAACATGTCACAACATTGATGCATCTGGAGGGCATTATGCTGAGTGAAATTAGTCAATCACAAAGCGACAAATATTGTATAAGACAACTATTATAAGAACTCAAGAAAAGGTTTAAACACAGAAAAAAGTATTCTTTGATCGTTATGAGGGTGGGGAGGGGAGGGTATGGGAATTCACTAACTAGAAACTAGACAAGGATCAACTTCAGTGAAGGGAAGGCATCACACAATACAGGGGAAGTCAGCACAACTGGACCAAAGCAAAAGCTAAGAAGTTTCCTGGACACAGCCAAACATTTTGAGGGACAGAGTAGCTGGGGCTGGGGCCTGGAGACCATAGTTTCAGGGGGCATCTAGGTCAACTGGCATAACAAAGTTTATTAAGAAAATGTTCTGCATCCCACTTTGGTGAGTGGCGTCTGGGGTCTTAAAAGCTTGCGATCAGCCATCTAAGATGCATCAATTGGTCCCATCCCACTAGAAGCAAAGGAGAATGAAGAAAACCAAAGACACAAGGAAAATATCAGCCCAAGAGACTAAAGGACCACATAAACCAGAGACTCCACCAGTTTGAGACAAGAAGAACTAGATGGTGCCTGGCTACCACCAATGACCACCCTGACAGGGAACAAAACAGAGACTTCCAGACAGAGCAGGAGAAAAGTGTGGAGCAGAACTCAAATTCACATAAAAAGACCAGACTTAATGGTCTGACAGAGACTGGAGGAACCCTCAAAACTGTGGCCCCTGGATGCTCTGTTAATCCAGAACTAAAACCATTCCAGAAGCCCACTCTTCAGACAAATACTAGACAGGAGTATAAAACAAAAAATAATACATGTGAGGAGTGTGCTTCTTCTTAGTTCAATGAGATACATGAGACCAAATGGGCGGCTCCTGTCTGGAGGCAGGATGAGAAGGCAGGAAGGGACAGGAACTGGTTGAATGGACACAGGGAACACACGGTGGAAAGGGACAGTGTGCTGTCACATTGTAGGGATTGCAACTAATGTCACAAAACAATATGTATATAGATTTTTGTATGAGAAATTAAAAAAAAGGAAGAGAACAGCAAAAGAAACCCACAGCCTCCAGAAGAAAGGAAATAATAAAGATCAGAGCAGAAATAAGTAAAACAGAGAATAGAAAGATAGAAAGAATCAACAAAACTAAAAGTTGGTTCTTTGAAAGAATCAACAAAATCGACAAACCATTGGCCAAACTCACAAAAGAAAAACAGGAGAGGAAGTAAATAAGCAAAAAAAAAAAACAAAAACAAAAACAGAAATGAAATGGGGGACATTACAACAGACCAAACTGAAATAAAAAGAATCATAACAGAGTACTATGAAAAACTATAGTCTAACAAATTTGAAAAACCAGAGGAAATGGACAAATTTCTAGGAATACATTACCTACCTACCTAAACTAACACAAACTGAGGTCAAAAATCTGAACAGGTCCATAACAAAACAAGATACTGAAAAGATAATAATAATAAAAAAAAATCCCAACAAAAAACAGCCCTGGACCTGATGAATTCACTGAAAAACTCTACCAAACATTCAAATAAGAGCTCACACCAGTACTATTCAAACTATTTCAGATCATAGAGAAGGAAGGAATACTTCTAAATTGATTCTATGAAGCCAGCATAATCCTGATACCAAAACCAGGCAAAGATATTACAAAAAAAGAAAATTACAAACCTATGTCTCATGAATATAGATGCAAAATTTCTCAACAAAATTCTAACCAATAAATTCAGCATCACCTCACAAAAAAAAAATATCACAACCAAGTGTGATTCATATCAGGTACGCAAGGATGATTCAACATTAGAAAATCAGTCAACGTAATCCTCCACATAAATAGGACAAAAGAAAAGAATCACACGATCATTTAAATCGACGCAGAAAAGGCATTCAAAAAGGCCAACATCCATTCCTGATAAAAACTCTCAATAAAAAAGGAATAGAAGGGAAATTCCTCAACATAATAAAGGGCATCTATACAAAACCAACAGCCAACATCATTCTCAATGGAGAGAAGCTGAAAATATTCCCCCTGAGAACAGGAACAAGACAAGGATGTCCTTTATCACCACTCCTATTTAACATTGTGCTGGAAGTCCTAGCTAGAGCAATAAGACAAGAAAAGAAATAAAGAGCATCCAAACTGGTAAGGAAGAAGTAAAACTATGCCTATTCGCAGATGATATACTATACATAGAGAACCCTAAAGACTCCACTTGAAAACTACTGGAACTAAAAGAAGGAATCAGCAGAGTAGCAGGATACAAGGTAAACATACAAAAATCAGTTTAATTCCTATACATCAATAAATAGAACTATAAAAAGGAAATCAGGAAAGCATTACCATTTATAATAGCCCCTAAAATAATAAAATACTTAGGAATAAAGCTAACCGTGGACGTGAAAGACCTATATAAAGAAAACTACAAAACACTACTGCAAAAACCCAAAAAAGACCAATATAAATGGAAAAACATACCAAGCTCATGAATAGGTAGATTCAATATTGTGAAAACTTCAGTTCTACCCAAAGTAATCTAAAAATATGATGCAATCTCAATCCAAATATAAACAGAATTCTTTAATGAGATGGAAAAACTAATCATTAACTTTATATGGAAAGGAAAGAGGCCCTGTATAAGTAAAGCACTATTGAAGAAGAATAAAGTAGGATGCCTCACACTACCTGACCTCAGAACACTACTCTACAGCTACGGTAGTCAAAACACCCCGCACTGGTACAACGACAGACACACTGACCAATGGAACAGAATCGAGAACCCAGATGTAAATCCACCCACCTACAGTCACCTGATCTTCGAGAAAGGCCCAAATCCACTAAATAGGGAAAAGACAGTCTTTTTAACAAATAGTGCTGGCAAAACTGGATGTCTATCTGCAAAAAAAATGAAACAGGACCCATACCTCATATCATACGCAACAACTAATTCAAAATGGATCAAAGCCCTAAATATAAAACCCCAAACTATAAAGCTCATAGAAGAAAAAACAAGGTCAATGCTAAAGGTCCTAATACACAGTAGAAGAAGGATACAAACCATAAGTGACAATACACAAATGCCAGAAGATAAGCTAGATAACTGGGAGCTCCTAAAAATCAAACACTTATGCTCATCAAAAGACTTCACTAAAAGAGAACCTACAGACTGGGAAAAAAGTTTTGGCTATGATATATCCAACAAAGGTCTAATCTCTAAAATCTATTAGAAAATTCAACACCTCTGTCATGGATTGAATTATGTCCCCCAAAATATGTATCAGTTTGGCTGGGCCATGATTCCTGGTATTGTGTGGTTTTCCTATATGTTGTAAACCTGCTTCTATGATGTTAATGAGGGAGGTTGGGTGGCAGTTGTGTTAGTAACGCAGGACCTGATCTACAAGACTGGATTGTGTCCTGAGGCAATCTCTTGAGATATAAAAGACAGAAGTGAGCAGTGAGACAGGGGGACCTCATACCATCAAGAAAGAAGTGCCAGGAGCAGAGCACATCCTTTGGACAGGGGTCCCTACGCCGAGAAGCTCCTAGTCCGGGGGAGCGCTGAAGAGAAGGCCGACAGAGAGAAAAAGCCTTCCCCTGGAGCTGACACCCTGAATTTGGACTGTTAGCCTACTTTGACTGTGAGGAAATAAACTTCTCTTCATCAAAACCATCCACTTGTGGTGTTTCTGTTATAGCAGCACTAGACAACTAAGACAACCTCTACAACAAAAAGACGAATAATTCAATTAAAAAATGGGCAAAGGATATGAACAAACACTTCACCAAAGAAAACATTCAGGCAGCTAACAGACACATGAGGAAATGCTCACAAGCATTAGCCATTAGAGAAATTCAAATCAAAACTACAGTGAGATACCATCTCACCCAGACATTACTGGCACGAATAAAAAAAAACAGAAAATAACAAATGTTGGGGAGGCTGTGGGGAGATTGGAACTCTTATGCACTGGTGGTAGGAATGTAAAGTGGTCCAATCATTTTGGAAGATGATATGGCGCTTCCTTAAAAAGCTAGAAATAGAAATACTATATGATCCAGCAATCCTACTCCTTGGAATATATCCTATAGAAATAAGAGCCTTCATATGAATAGACATATGCACATCCATGTTCACTTCAGCATTATTCACAACAGCAAAAAGATGGAAACCTTAGTTCCCATCAATGGATAAATGGATAAACAAATTATGGTACATACACGTAAGGGAATACTATGCAACAATAAAGAACAATGATGAATCTGGGAAACATCTCACAAGATGGATGAATCTGGAGGGCATTATGCTGAGTGAATTAAGAGAATCATAAAAGTGCAAATACTGTATGAGACCAGTATTATAAAAAGTCATGAAAAGGTTTATGCACAGAAAGAAACAATCTTTGATGGTTACTAGGGAAGGGAGGAGAGCCCTGCTGTCACAGTGGTTAAGAGCTCAGGATGCTACCCAAGAGGTCGACAGTTCAAATCCACCAGCCGCTCCTTGGAAACCCTATGGCGCAGTTCTACTCTGTCCTACAGGGTCGCTATGGGTCAGAATCAACTCGAGGGTAAAGGTTAAGGGCTTAGGGAGAAGAGGGGCAGGGAGGGAAAAACACTAAGTAGACAGTAGATAAGTGGCAACTTTGGTGAAGGGTAAGACAGTATACAATTCTGGGGAAGTCAGCACAACTTGACCAAGGCAAGGTCATGGAAGCTTCATAGACATGTCCAAACTCCCATAGGGATCGAATTACTGGGCTGTGGGCTGGGGACCATGGTCTTGGGGGACATCTAGCTCAATTGGAGTAACATAGTTTATAAAGAAAATGTTCTACATCCTACTTTGGTGAGTAGCATCTGAGGTCTTAAAAGCTTGTGAGCGGCCATCTGAGATACTCCACTGGTCTACCCGTCTGGAGCAAGGGATAATGAAGACAACTAAAGACACAAGGGAAAGATTAATCCAAAGGACTAATGGACCACAACTACCACAGCCTGCGTTAGACTGAGTCGAGCACAACTAGATGGTGCCAGGCTACCACCACCAACTGCTCTGAGAGGGATCACAATAGAGGGTACCGGACAAGTTTGGAGAAAAATGCAGAACAATATTCTAACTCACAATAAAAAACCAGACTTACCGGTCTGACAGAAATTGGAGAAACCCTGAGAGTATGCCCCTGGACACCCTTTCACTCAGTACTGAAGTCACTCCTGAGGTTCACCCTTCAGCCAAAGATCAGACAGGCCCATAAAACAAACAATAATAAATGTAGCTCAACCACGTATCCGAGACAAAATGGGCACACCAGCCCAGCAGCAAGGACAAGAAGGCAGGAGGGGACAGGAAAGCTGGACGAATGAAAATGGGGACCCCAAGGTCGAGAAGGGGTGAGTGTTGACACATTGTAGGTTTGGCATCCAATGTCACAAAACAATATGTGTATTAATTGTTTAATGAGAAACTAATTTGTTTTGTAAACCTTCATCTAAAACACAATAAAAGAGGAAGAAAATGGATATTATTAAATGTATGTTAAATTTGTATTCAGTGCAGCTGTGAAAAATTATTTTATTAACATTTATTAATAAAAATGTTGTTAATTAAAAAAATAAGATGGCTTGATGGATGATGCAGAGAGCGATGCATATATGGACAGATACATATGCTGATAGAGTGGTCTGTCTTTAATATTCCCACCCAGGCTCCCTAACCTGAATCCTTGGGCTCAAAGCATTCTCTGATATGGAGGGTGGGAATTGAGTCTCTGTCTCTCTCTTCTAGTCCCCTCTGCCTGTCAGAGAAACCTTCCTCCCTGTTCTGAACCCACAGTAACTTTCTCTGTCTCTATGACTACTTAATTGTACTAAAGTAATTAATCTTGTAGCTAGTGGGGGAAGAAATGTTTTTTCTGGTCATATAGCCACGGTCACGGGACTGCCATGCTATCTGAATTTGAACAAAGCTTGGCAACAGAATGGTCAGACCAGGTGTAGCTGAACAAAGGCCTCTTCCTCTTCCTCCCCTTCCCTGTTCCCATGCATTTTGAGGTATAAAACCCCTAGACCCCTTTGCCTTGTAGTCTTTTGCCTTCAACGTAAACTTGGAACCTGTATGTGTCAGCTCACCCTGAGACAGAATTCTGAGGGAGACCACTGCAAGATGAACCTTACCCTATTCATCTGTGTCCTAACCACTGTGTAAGTAAATAAAAGCTTGTAAAATGCCACTGGGTAATGTCAATTAATTACTGAGAGCTACAGCCCTCTGTAAGCCCATTTTTCATCGCGGCTCATCTCAGTATGATAAAGCAATATAGTAAAATATTAATGGTAGACTACAGTGGTGTATATACACATGTTCCTTATACAATTCTTTCAACTTTGATACAAGTTTGAAATTTTTATAAAATGTTGGGGAAAAACTCCAGGATGGTTTTCAGAAGATAGAAGAAAAAGAGGCTAGCGTGAGAACATATATGACTTAGCCTTTGTGACATTCTTGCTGTGTTGCCTCTCCTTTTCTAGCTAACCTTGGATGAACTAACCTCCACTCCCGGTTCTTGTGTAAACTGGTAGCTTCTTGGCCATTTCAACAAGCATCTGCTTCTGTACCTCAGGTCTCTCTTCATTTTCATAGCGCTCCTTGTCTGTATAAGACAAGTGAAACTGGAAGCAGAAGTAACAGACAAAACTTTATTTTCCAAGTTTCACAGAAAAGATTAACAGTAACAGTAACAATAAGAACTATTTAAATGGAAATAGTAATTATCTACCCTTGCAGCCCAGGTACCAATCTGGCTTATTATTTTCTCTGGCTACTTATCTCAATTATCTCAATCCCCGTAAGTCTATGAGATTGGTGGTACTATCTTTATTTCATAAAACAGAAAAATAACACTTAGCGAGATTAAGTACCTTGTCCAAGGTTGTATTCACTCAACTAGTAAGTACCAGGGCTGGTCCCCAAACCCATGTCATCTGACTCTAATTCATGTGCCCTTTCCCCTCCCTTGGAGCCCTGGTGGTGAAGTGGTTAAGAGTTTGGCTGCTAACCAAAAGGTCGGCAGTTTGAATCCACCAGCTGCTCTTTGGCAACCCTATGGGTCAGATCTACTCTGTCCTATAGGGTCGCTATGAGTCGGAATCAACTCGATGGCAATGGGTTTGGTTTTGGTTCCCCTCCCTTATACCATAATATGATATCATATACAGTGTGGCTGGTTAGCCATGTTTTGTTATTAAGTGCTAAGTATGGTTCATAAGTGACACTGATGATACTCTTGGAGAAGCTGGATGTGACTGCTTGTAACATTGTCTGTATATTCTAATCTTGCAAATGAGTAGAAATTTAGACATTATTACTATTTCAGTAATTTTTAGTTTGTTAGGGAGAAAGACGTGGCAGTCTGCTTCCATAAAGATTTACAGCCTTGGAAACCTGATGGGCATGTCATGAATTGAATTGTGTCCCCCCAAAATATCTGTCAACTTGGCTAGTTCATGATTCCCAGTATTGTGTGATTGTCTAGCATTTTGTCATCTGATGTGATTTTCTTATGTGTTGTAAAACCTGCCTCACTGATGTTAATGAGACAGGATTAAAGGCAGTTATGTTAATGAGGCACGACTCAATCTACAAGATTAGGTTGTGTTTTAAGCCAATCTCTTTTGAGATATAAAAGAGAGAAGTGAGCAGAGAGACATAGGGACCTCATAACACCAAGAAAGCAGCTCCAGGAGCAGAGCGTGTCCTTTGAACCCGGGGTTCCTGCGTGGAGAAGCTCCTAGACCAAGGGAAGACTGATGACAAAGACCTTCCTCCAGAGCTGAGAGAGAAAGAAAGCCTTCCCCTGGAGCTGGTGCCCTGAATTCAGACTTCTAGCCTACTAGACTGTGAGAGAATAAACTTGTGTTTGTTAAAGCCATCCACTTGTATTTCTGTTATAGCAGCACTAGATAACTAAGACAGGACAATTCTACTCTGTCCTATAGGGTCACTATGAGTGAGAATCCACTCGATGGCAGTGAGTTTGTTTGTGGGATGGACCTTGTTACCACACTTTGCTAATTTTGCAAAAGATATGCCAAAGATTTTCCATAGTAATGCAGACTGGGAAGCTTTCTTCTGTGTTGGCAGAAGGGTAGGCAGAGGTGAAAAGCAGAAGGATCTAAGTCAGAATTTCTTGGTTTAAACCTCATCTCTGCCACATAGTAATTAGAAAATCACTTTGGAAAAATCACTTATGACTCCGGCAAGATGGCGGTCTAGGCAGAAGCACCACGCCGTCCCTCCACAACAAAGATCCGAAAAACTAAGCCAAACAGAGAATCAACAATCCTGAAACCCTAGAACATCAAATGAA
>NW_004444006.1:13424343-13437781 GCF_000243295.1 Trichechus manatus latirostris
AAAATAGGGGAAGTAATATTTACTTCACAAGATTAGTGTAAAAGTGCAAGATAATAACAAGCAATTAAAAGTCTCTTTTATATGTCCAATTTTTTTATCATTTAAAAATATCTGATATTGCTAATCTTTTAAATTTTAAATATTTTGGTGGGTATATAGTGGTATCTTATTGTGATTTTAATTTGCACTCCCCTGATTACTAATGATATTGAGCACCTTTTCATTTGTTTATTAGCCATTTGGATATCCTCTTGTGAAAAGCCTATTCAAGTCTTATGTTCATTAAAAAAGAAGTGGACCTAAATAAATGGAAAGTAATCTGTGTTCTTGGACTGGGAGATTTAATATTGTTAAGATGGCAATACTAACTAAAACAATCTACAGAT
Organism: Trichechus manatus latirostris; assembly: GCF_000243295.1. NCBI lineage: Eukaryota > Metazoa > Chordata > Mammalia > Sirenia > Trichechidae > Trichechus > Trichechus manatus. Next base: position 13,424,730 of record NW_004444006.1, read on the forward strand.
TCGATGCAATTGCTATAAAAATCCCAACAGCCTTTTTTTTGCAAAAATGGAAAAGGTGATCTTCAAATTCATATAGAATTGCAAGACAAACATAGATTAGTAGCTACCAGAGACTGGGGAGAGGGAGAAATGGGGGGATGTTGCTTAATGGGTACTGAGTTTGTTTGGAGTGAGGAAAATTTTGGAAATAGATAATGGTGATAGTTGCACAACATTGTGATTGTAATTAATGTCACTGAATTGTATATTTAAAATTGTTATAATGGAATGCACAAACAATAGAAGACAAATTAGATAACTGGGACCTCCTAAAAATTAAATATTTATTATGCTCATGAAGAAACTAACAAAAGAGTAAAAAGAGAACCTACAGACTGGGAAAAAAATCTTCAGGAATGACATATCTGATAAAGGTCTAATCTCTAATATATAGAGAAAACGTCAACCACTCAACAACAAACAAACAATCCAATTAAAAATGGGCAAGGACATGAACAGACATTTCACCAAAGAGGACATTCAAGTGGTCAATAAACACACGAAAAAATGCTCATGATTAGTAACCATTAGAGAGATTCAAATCAAAACTATAATGAGATACCATCTCAACTCTGCAAAAATGGCACTGATTAAAAAAACAGAAAACAACAAATGCTGGTGAGGTTGTGGGGAGATTGGAACCCTTATCCACTGATGGTGAGATTGTAAAATGGTACAACCACCATAGAAAACAGTATGGCACTGCCTCAAAAAGTGAGGGAAAAAAAAGCGAGAAATAGAAATACCTTATGATCCAGCAACCCTACTCCTAGGAATACACACTAGAGATCTAATAGCAGTGGCAGAAGTAAACATATACACACCTATGTTCATTGCAGCATTATTCACAATAGCAAAAAGATGTAAATAACCTAAGTGCTTATCAATGGATGAATGAATAAACAAAATGTGGTATACACATACAGTGGAATACTACGCAGCTATAAAGAATGAAGATAAGTTCGTGAAACATAATGTGGATGAATCTAGAGGATATTATGCTGATGTAAATAAGTCATTCAGAAAAGAACAAATACTGTATGATCCCACTTTTATAAAAAGACAAAAATAGATGTCTTAGTTATCTAGTGCTGCTATAACAGAAATACCACAAACGGGTAGCTTCAAAAAACAGCAGTGTATTTTCTCATAGTTTAGGAGGCTAGAAGTCCAAATTCAGGGTGCCAGCTCTAGGGTAAGGCTTTCTCTCTCTGTCAGCTCTGGAGGAAGGTCCTTGTCTCTTTCTGAGCTTCTGCTCTTAGGCAATCTTCATGTGGCTTGTCATCTCTCTTCCTCCATCTATGCTTTTCGCATGCTTGTTTAATCTCTTTTATGACTCAAAAGAGATTGACTCAAGACACACCCTACACTAATTCTGTCTCATGAACATAACAAAGATAACCCACTCCTAAATGGGATTATAACCACAGGCACAGAGGTTAGGATTTACAACATATATTTTAGGGGAACACACACACTTCAATCGATAACAATAAGTATACATACAGAAATCAATGTTCTTTGGTATGTACCAGGGATGGGAGGTGGAGGGAGGGAGAATCCCTCTCTAGACACTAGACACGTGTTATTTTTGGTGATGGGAAAGGCAATACTGAATGTGGGCGAAGTGTGCACAACTTGACCAAGGTTAATGCTGACTCTAAGAAGTACACAAAAATAACGGAAGTTATTGGTACATGCTACAACATATACAATTCTGAAACAACAGCAATAACAACCAAAAAATACGTGAGTGGTTACATGGGTAGATAGGTATGCATATATGTATATAGGAAGGTATATGTGTGTATGTACAAGTGCATATATAGGTGCAACTGTAGGCATATGCATATACATGTTTGTATGTGCTGAATATATATTCATATATATAATAAAGCACATAAGAAACACAGTCACGAAATACTTCCCAGACATAAACAAACACCTTGCAGGATTGGTTCAATGGGTTTGAAGGCTTAGGACCGTAGCCTCATGGGACAACCTGGTCAATTGGCACAACATAGTCCATAAAGTTTATGTTCTACACCCTAGTTTAGTGAGTAATGTTTGGGGTCTTAAAAGCTTGCGAGCAGCCATCTAAGATACAACTATTGGTCTCTACTCCTCTGAAGCAAAAGAGAAAGAAGGAAACCAAACTCAAAGAAGAAACTAGTCTACAGGAATAACTGCCTACACAAATCACAGCCTCTTCTATTCTAAGACTAGAAGAACTAGATGGTACCAGGCTACCATTACTGACCATCTGACCAGGGACACAATAGATGGTTCCAGAGAGAATGGGAGTAAATAATAGAACAGAACTCAAATTCTTTAAAAAAGGTCAGACTTACTGGACTGGTAGAGACTAGAGGAACCCCCAAGACTATCATCCTGAGATACCTTTTAAACTTTGAACTGAAACCACTCCTAGAGATCATCTTTCAGCTAAATAACAGATTGGCTCAAAAAATAATATCTAAAAAAATTCTTATAATGGCAAACATAATTTTTAAAAGGAATTAGATGGATTGTCTGTCTTTTGTACTGATTTTTAGGAATTCTTTATATATTTTGATAGGAATTTTTTTATTTTGGATACTAGTCCTGTGTTGTATATATGTATTTTGAATATTTTACCCCAGTCTGTGGCTTGTCTTTTCCCTTCCTTAATAATGCATTTTGATGAACAGAACATCTTGGTTGGAATGTTAATTTATACAATCACTCTGGAGAATTGTTTGACAATCTACTTAAGCTAAATATACACTACCCACTATGACCCAAGAATTCCATTTCTAGTTATATACCCAAGAGAAATTAGTGTCTGTGTGTGTGCATGAATGTGAGTGTGTTTTTATTTATTATATATAATGTGTGTGAGTATGTGTAAAAAGACATGTAGAAGAATGATCATAGAAGCTTTATTTATAATAGAAAAGATGGCAATAACACAAGTTCAATGGGTGAATTGATAAAGCAACTGTGGCATATTCATAAAATGGACAAAAGGGAGTAACTAACAGCAATAAAACAGAATTAATTACTTAAACATGCATCAACATGGATGAATCTGAAAAGCATTATGTTGGGTGAAGGATTACACAGAACAGTGCATACTATGGCTATTTTTTTATGGAGTTTAAAAACAAGTAAGACTAATCTATAGTGATAGAATACAGATTAGTGGTTATCTCTGAACAGAGTTTTATTCAGAAGGTATATGAAGGAGATTTCTGTGGTGCTAGAAATGTTCAAAATCTTAATCTGGATGGTGGATTACATGGGTTTAGATATAGGTAAAAATTCACGAAGTTGTATAATTTACAGCATGATTCTGGGACTACAGTATGTATACAGACTTTCTAGAGCTGTGGAGGCTGGTTGAACTCCAGAAACTATTGCCCTGAGATAATGTCTAAACCTTAAACCAAAAATATCTCCTGAAGTCTTCTTAAAACCAAACATTAGTTTAGCTTAACTAGTGAAAAATGTCTGCCTTGAGCATTATGCTCTTTTAAGAACTATCTATATGGGATCAAATTAACAACAACTGAAAAGATAAGATAAGAAGCTTAGGGGGCAGTGAGTTTATGTTAACGGGGGAGAAAAGGAGGATGAGAATGTTTGCACAACTCGAAGAATGTAATTAATGTCACTGAATTGTACATGTAGAAACTGTTGAATTGGTGTATGTTTTGCTGTATATATTCTCAACAACAACAAAATAAAAAAACAAAAAAATAAAACTAATAAATTATTTAAGATAATTTAAATTTAAAAGACTATCTTACTTATCCAGTGTTGCTATAACAGAAATTTATTTTCTCACAGTTTAGGATGCTAGAAGTCCGAATTCAGAGTCCTGGTTCTAGGGGAAGGCTTTCTCTCTCTGTTGGCTCTACGGGAAGGTCTTTGTCTTCTTTCAAATTCTGTGGGCTCAGCACTCCTTGGAGATCTCCATTTGTCTTGGCATCAGTCTTCCCCCGGGTCTAGGAGGTTGTCGCAGGACACCAGGTCCAAAGGACATGCTTCGCTCTGGGCTCTTCTTTCTCGGTGGTAGTGAGGTCCCTCTCTTCTCTGCTCACTTCTGTCTCCTTTTATCCTTGTAAGATAAAAGGTGTGACTCAAGCAAGAAAACAAAAATCCTGACAACTGGACCAATAAGCAACATCATGATAAATGGAGAAAAGACTGAATTTGTCAAGGATTTCATTTTACTTGGATCCACAATCAATGCCCATGGAAGCAGCAATCAAGAAATCAAAAGACAGACGAGGCAAAGCCAACATGGCGCTATAGACAGAAGCACGATGCTGTCCCTCTACAGCAAAGACCAAAAAACTAACTAAAACAGATACAAACATCAATCCTGGAACCCTAAGCATCAAATGAAGGGATAAAGAACTCAACTAAGCACCAAATGGAATAAGAAACTGACAGAGAACAGAGAACGAGGAGAGCTACGGAGTGGAGGTCCACTAACAGCTAACGCAGCATGAACTCACCATCTTGGACCCCTCAGCCACCAAGAACGGCGGACAGGGAGTACAGCGAGGCAACTTCATGGAGCTCCTAGCAGGAGACAGAACACCCGGTAACCAAGGATACACACTTTCTCACCCCCCACCCTTTTTCCCTCTGTGCGGCCTCTACCACTTTCCGGTGGGCCACAATCACTCGGCCAGAGAGAAGCTGGCTTCTTGCCACTTGGATTGGCCCCATCCCCACCAGCCGGCTCCTTCAGTGCCATTTTTGTTGTTGCTGTTTTGGCTACTTGTTGTTTCTTCTCTCTCTCTCACCTCCTTCCTTTCCTTTCTTTCACCTAGTTAGTGCCATGTGCCATCTCCTCTCCTTCTTGACAGGCAAGCCATGTTGCTTGGCTGGGGAGCCGCTTCCCCAGTCTGCACTGCCATGCCAGTGGGCTCCCTTGTGGCATTTTTTTTCTTGCTACCTTGTCTCTCTCTCCTTTCCTTTCTGCCGACCACATGGCCACGTGTGCCATTTACACCACTTTTTGACAGGCTGTGACACAATGCTCAGATGGGAAGCCACTGGCACATGGCTTCCCCAGTCTGTGCCACCATGCAGGTGGGCTCCCTTGGGGTAATTTTTTTTCCTTTTTTTTTCTTGGTTTCTTGACTCTCTCTACCTTCCTTTCCTTTCTTCCGACCACCTGGCCATGTGTGCCGTCTCCACTGCTTTTTGGCAGACTCTGCCCCACCACTCTGCTGGGGAGGTGCCAATGCATGGCTTCCCCAGTCTGTGCCACCATGCCGGTGGCTCCCTTGGGCATTTTTTTTTTTCATTTTTTTTCTCAGTTTCTTGACTCTCTCTACCTTCCTTCTTTTCCTTTCTCCTGACCACCTGGCCAGTATGCTGTCTCTGCTGCTTTCTGATGGGCTCTGCCATGCCACACAGCAGGGGAGGTGCTGGTACACAGTTTCCCCAATCCACCCTGTCACGCTGGTGGGCTCCCATGAGGCATTTTTTTTCATGGTTTCTTCTCTCCCTTTACCTTCCTTCCTTTCCATTCTCCCGACCACCTGGCCACATGTGCTGTCTTGGCCACTTTTTGATGGGCTGTGCCACACTGCATGGCTGGGGAAATGCTGGCATATGGCTTGCCTGGTCTGTGCTGTCATGCTAGTGGGCTCCCGTGGAGCATTTTTTTTTTCTTGGTTTCTTGCCTCATTCTACCTTCCTTCCTTTCCTTTCTCCTGACTGAACTGGCTATGTGTGCCATCTCCGCCACTTTCTGATGGGCTGTGCCACAATGCTCAGCTGGGAAGCTGCCGGCACACGGCTTCTCCGGTCCATGCTGTCATGCCAGTGGACTCCCTTGGGATATTTTTTTTCTTGGTTTCTTGTCTCTCTCTACCTTCCTTCCTTTCCTTTCTCTCCAACACCTGGCCATGTGTGTCTTTTATTTTCTTTTTTCGATTTCTTACCTCTCTCAACCTTCCTTTATTTTCTCCTGCCCACTAAGGCATGTGTGCTGTCTCCACCCCTTCTTGATGGGCTGTGTCACACCATCCAGCTAGAAAGCCACTGGCACATGGCTTCCTTGGGTCTGCACCATTCCACTGGCAGGCTTCCTCAGAACCTTTTCTTTGCTTCTGTTTCTCTCTGTTCTTTCACTTCATTTGAACACCCACTTAGCTCCACACATTAATCCTCCCCTTTCCCTCCTACCTATCTGCACCGTGCACTGACACTGCACCCCCGAGCAGCACAGGTGTGAACAACCGGACACTGCCCTGCACTGCCCTCAGCCCCAACCTGTCAGCCTAAGTACATGCTGCAAATGACCATCCCCACCTCTCCCCCTCTGCTGCACCTGCCCTGCTGCACCACAGCTGAGTGACCAGCCCTGAACACCTGGACAAGGTAGTGAGAAGTATCATGCTGAAAGATGAGCAAACAACAAAGAACACCCAGTGTCTTAGTCATCTAGTGCCGCCATAACAGAAATACCACAAGGGGATGGTTTTAACCAAGAGAAATTTATTTCCTCACAGTCAAAGTAGGCTAAAAGTCCAAATTCAGGGCGTCAGCTCCAGGGGAAGCCTTTTTCTCTCTCTGTCGGCCTTCTGATCAATGTTCCCCTGGACTAGGAGCTTCTCCGCGCAGGGACCCCGGGTCCAAAGGACACGCTCTGCTCCTGGCACTGCTTTCTTGATGGTATGAGGTCCCCCCGTCTCACTGCTCACTTCTGTCTTTTATATCTCAAGAGATTGCCTCAGGACACAATCCAGTCTTGTAGATCAGGTCCTGCCTTACTAACACAACTGCCACCCATCCTCCCTCATTAACATCATAGAGGCAGGTTTACAACATACAGGAAAATCACACAGTACCAGGAAACATGGCCTAGCCAAACTGCTACACACATTTTTGGGGGGACATAATTCAATCCATGATATTCCACCCTTTGGCCCCCAAAAAATCACATCCTTACAGCATGGAAAACATATTCACCCCATCATATCATAGCAAAAGTCTTAACTCCAAGTCTAAAATCCAAAAATTCCTCTTCATCTGTGAAATATAGAATACAAGTTATTTGCTTCCAAAGGTACAATGACAGAACAGGCATAAGCTAGACATTTCCACTGCAAATGGGAGAAACTAGAGAAAAAGAAGTGATAACAGGCACCAAGCAAGTCAGCAGAACACATTACATTAGCCCTCAAGGCTTTGAAAATAATCCTCTGTTCTCTGAGACAGTTTATACAATGGCCCTGCCCTCCAGACTCTAGGTATTGGCCACAGTCTCTGGATTACGAGCGGAGGACCCTCGGCCCTGGGCTTCAGCTCCACCTTCCAGGCCCCCTGGGACAGCAACTGTGCTCCCTTGGCTTTAGGCGTGCACCATTCTCCTAGTCCATCGGAGTGACAACTCCACCCTTAGAAACACCAGAGGCCATGGCTCCACCCTTTGAAACCCCTGAGGTCATGCCCATACCTTTTGAGGCTGAGGCAGCTCCACTTCTTGTGTCCCTTGTCTCTTCAGCTTCTGCTTCCTATGGCCTCTCGGCCCTCGGGCCTAATGCCCGCATCTGCCCGGCTGCAGCAAGTGTTCCAAAGCTCAGTAGCTCCACTGGTAAGTGCCTGGAGGCACCCCACTCTGCCAAGAAGCCTTCTGAGCACAGGCAGTCGGCTCCCTTGCTCTGTGGGTCAGCAAGCCTAGCTCCACCCATAAGTGCCCAGAGGCAACCCACTCCGCCAGGAAGCCTCCTGCTCACAGACATTCAGCTCTCTCGCTCTGTGGGTCAGCTCCAGCGCCGTCTTTCACTGGTCTCCTGGTTCTGCTGCTGTTGGTTCTCTGCTGCTGCTGCTGCTTCTCTGCTGCTGTAGGTTCTCTGCTGCTGTTGGTCCTCTGTCACTGTCGCATGTCTATCCATTCACAGTTTTAAAACCGCTTCCACATTTTAGGTATCTGTTAGAGCAGCACCCCACTCTCTCAGTACAAAATTCTGTCTTAGTCATCTAGTGCCACCATAACAGAAATACCACAACTGGATGGTTTTAACGAAGAGAAATTTATTTCCTCACAGTCAAAGTAGGCTAAAAGTCTAAATTCAGGGCGTCATCTCCAGGGGAAGCCTTTTTCTCTGTCGGCCTTCTGATCAATGTTCCCCTGGACTAGGAGCTTCTCGGCACAGGGACCCCTGTCCAAAGGACGCACTCCGCTCCTGGCACTGCTTTCTTGATGGTATGAGGTCCCCCCCGTCTCACTGCTCACTTCTGTCTTTTATATCTCAAGAGATTGCCTCAGGACACAATCCAGTCTTGTAGATCAGGTCCTGCCTTACTAACACAACTGCCACCCATCCTCCCTCATTAACATCATAGAGGCAGGTTTACAACATACAGGAAAATCACACAGTACCAGGAATCATGGCCTAGCCAAACTGATACACACATTTTTGGGGGAACATAATTCAATCCATGACACTCAGACTGCCTACCCAGACATAACCAAATAAAAAAAGCAGGATGAAACAAACAAATCTACAGTCAATAAATGAAGAAAGTAATTCCTGAATGTCTTAAAGACGGCAGATAATATCAAAACATATTTTTTAAAAAAAGGGACAGGATGGCTCGAGAAAGTGTCCAAAATAAAACACTAGATAACCTTCTAGTAGAAGAAAATGCACTGGAACTACCTGATAGAAAATTTAAAAGTCTAATATTCAGGGCACTCCAAGAGATGAAAGAAAATGTAGATGAAAATAAGAAAAAAAATAGACAAAATCACAGAAAATACAGGCAAAATCATGGAAAAGACAGACAAAAAATGGAAGAATTCAGGAAAATAATAAAGGAAAAAATGCCAAAATAAACACACAACTAGAAATAATACGAAAACAGCAATTAGAAATCCAAAAGATAAACAACAGATTTCAGAAATGGACAGTGCCATAGAAGGGTTTTAGGAGCAAATTTGAAACAATGGAAGACAGGATCAGAGAAATTGAAGAAAAATCCTTAGATACCACATTGTTTGAGGAAAAATCAGAGAAAAGAACGAAGAAAAATGAAGGAAGCCTGAGAATGATGTGGGATACAATCAAAAGCAAAACTACACATGTGATCAGAGTTCCAGTACCGGGGGAGAAAGTGGAAAACACAGAAAGGATCACTGAAGATTTGCTGACAGAAAATTTCCCTAATATCATGAAAGATGAAAACCTGACCATCCAAGAAGCTCAACGAACCCCATATAGGACAGGCTCCAACAAAAAATCACCAAGATATATCATAATCACACTTGTTAACACCAAACACAGAAAAAAAAGAATCCCGAGAGCAGCTTAAGAAAAACGAAAAGTCACATACAGAGGCGAAACAATAAGACTAAATTCTGATTACTCAGTAGAACCATGCAGGTAAGATGGCAACGGGATGATACATATAAAACCTTGAAAGAAAAAAAAAAACTGCCAACCAAGAAAATATATGCTGCAAAACTCTAGCTCAAATATAATGGCAAAATTAGGATATTTCCCGATAAACAGAAATTAAAGGAATATGTAAAAACCAAACCAAACTTACAAGAATTATTAAAGGGAGTCCTTTGGTTAGAGAATCAACAACATCAGACAACACCCTGAATCTAGGATGCAAGACTGCATGAGCCAGATACCAACCTAGATAATGAACTCTCAAGGATAAAACTAGAAGACTTACAACAGGGAACCAGAGAGGTCAATCTGTAAATCTGTAAATGACAACAACGTCAGAACAAAAAAAGAGGGAATAAATGGTGTAGCTACAGAACTTTCAAATAGAGAGGAAGTCAAGGCGATATTAAGTAGTAAAACACTGGTTCAAACTTAGGAATATACGGGAAAATTTCATGGTAGCCACAAAGAAAGTTAACAAACCTACTCATCAAAATAAAGAAGAAAAACAAAGTCTTAGTAAACACAAAATCTACAAAAATGAAAGAAACACACAAACAAAAAATCCACAAACGAAAGGAATTCAGCACAGGAGAGTAAAAGGAACAAAGAAAACATCAGCACCACAAAAAAAAAGAAATGCTATAAAATGTCAGCAATAAACTCACATCTATCTACAATCGCAGAGAACATAAATAGCTTAAATGCACCCATAAGGAGACAAAGAGTGACAGAATGGATAAAAAAAGGATCTATCAATATGCTGTCTACAAGAGACAAACCTTAGCAACAAAGACATGAATATATTAAAAATCAAAGGATGGAAAAAATATATCAAGCAAACAGCAACCAGAAAAGAGCAGGAGTGGCAATATTAATCTCAGATGAAATAAACTTTAAAATAAAGTCCACCATAAAACACAAGGAAGGACATTAGATAATGATTAAAGGGACAATCCACCATGAGGTTATAACCATAATACATATCTATGCACCCAATGACAGGGATCCAAAATACATAAAACAAACTCTAACAACACTGAAAATAGAAATTGATAGTTCTACAACAATAGCAGGTGACTTCAAAACACCACTCTCAGTAAAGGACAGAACATCTAGAAAGAAACTCAACAAAGATACAGAAGATCTAAAGGCCACAATCCACCAATCTGACCTCTATAGACCTATATAAAACACTCCACCCAGCATCAGCAAAGTACACATTTTTTTGAACTCACGTGGAATGTTTTCCAGAATAGACTACATCTTAGGTCACAATGCAACACCCAACAAAATCCAAAATATTGAGATAATGCAAAGTATCTTCTCTGATCAAAATGTCATCAAAGTAGAAATTAATAACAGGAAGAGCAAGAAAAAAAATCAAATATATGGAAACTGAATAACACCTTGCTTAAAAACCACTGGGTAACAGAAGAAATCAAAGATGGAATCAAACTGCTAGAATCAAATGAGAACAAAAACACATCATACTAAAACCTTTGGGACACAGCAAAGGCAGTGCTCAGAAGTCAATTTATAGCAATGGATGCACACATCAAATTAGAATAAGGGACAAAATCAAAACATTAGCTATACAACTTGAACAAATAAAAAGAACAGCAAAAGAAGCCAACAGCCATCAGAAGAAAGGAAATAATAAAGATCAGAGCATAAATAAATGAAATAGAGAATATAAAAACAATAGAACCAATCAACAAAACCAAAAGTTGGTTCTTTGAAAGGGTCAATAAAACCAACAAATCATTGGCCAAACTGACAAAAGAAAAACAGGAGAGGATGCAAATAGCCCAAACAAGAAATCAAATGGGGAACATTACAATACATCCAACTGAAATAAAAAGGATTATAACAGAGTACTATGAAAAACTATATTCCACCAGATTTGAAAACTTAAAGGAAATGGACAAATTTCTAGAAAAACACTACCTACCCAAACTAACATATACTGAAGCCGAAAATCTGAACAGACCCATAACAAGAGAAGCTATTGAAAAAGTAGTAAAAGAAAAACTCCCAACAACAACAACAACAAAAAGCCTTGGCTCAGATGGCTTCACTGGAGAATTTTACAAAACATTCAGAGAAGAGCGTACACCGGTACTACACAAAATTTCAGAACATAGAAAAGGAAGGAATACTGCTGAATTCATTCTATGAAGTCAGCATAACCCTCATACCAAAACCAGGCAAAGGCACCACAAAAAAGAAAATTATAGACCAATAGCTCTCATGAATATAGATGTAAAATTTTTCAACAAAATTCTAGGCAATAGAACTCAGCATCATATCAAAACAATAATACACCAGGACCAAGTGGGATTCATATCAAGTATGCAAGGATAGTTCAACATTAGAAAATCAATCAATGTAATCCACAACATAAATAAAATAAAATAATCACATGATCCTCTCAACAGAACTCAAAAAAGGCATTCGACAAAGTCCAACACCCATTCCTGATGAAAACTCCTTAATATAGTAAGTATAGAAGGGAAATTCCTCAATATACTAAAGGGCATCTATAGAAAATGAAGAGCCAACATCATTCTTAATGGAGAGAGGATGAAAACATTCCCCTTGAGAACAGGAAAAAGACGGGGATGCCCTTTAACACCACTCCTATTTAACATTGTGCTGGAAGACCTAGCTAGAGCAATAAGGCAAGAAAAAGAAAAAAAGGGCATCCAAATTGGTAAGGAAGAAGTAAAACTGTCCTTATTTGCAGATAATATGATACTATACAGACTTCCAGCAACATGGCGCTCTAGGCAGAAGCACCACACCATCCCTCCACAGCAAAGATCTGAAAAACTAAGCCAAACAGAGAAAACAGCAATCCTGAAATCCTAAACATCAAATGAAGAGATAAAGAACTCAGCCAAGCACCAAATGGAATAAGAAACTGACAGAGAACAGAGAGCAAGGAGACATACACGGAGAGGTCCCCTATCAGCTAACACAACACAGATCTGCCATCTTGGACTCCTATCAGAGACCAGCAAATAGGGTGTATGAGAAAGCAGCTTCACGGAGCTGCCAGCAGGAGACAGAACCAGTAAACAGCGATATATGCTTTCTCAGCCCCCACCCTTCTTCTCCCCCACTCGGCCTCCTCTGCTTCCCGCAGCCACAGTCTCTTCGCTGGGAAGCACTGGCTGCTTTGATTCCACCCGCCCCCACTGGTCGACTCCCTGAGTGCCATTTGTTGGCTGCTGGTGTTGCTTTTTTCCACTTCTTTTGATTTCTTCCTTACCTCTCACCACCTCGTCCTCCTTTTGCTTAAATACTTGGCTCCGTGTGCCATCTTTGCTTCTTCCTGAGGGGCTGTGGAGCTCCATTCGAGTGTGGAACTACTTCCCAGTCCGGGCTGCCATGCTGCTGGGATCCCAGGGCTTTTGTTTGTTTGTTTTCAATTGTTTGTTTGTTTTCTTTTTCTTTTCTCGAGTTGAGAGCCCATTCTGGCCGGGCAGTGCTGTGTGGCTTGGGACCTACCCCCTCAGCTTGCGCATACATGCAGAGGGATCCCTGGGGGCATTTCTTTTCTCTTGGGTTTCTTTTCTATTTTTTTTGGGGGGGGGG
>NW_004444006.1:13439435-13443944 GCF_000243295.1 Trichechus manatus latirostris
GAAGGCAATGGGATGACATATATAAAACCTTGAAAGAAAAAAGTTGCCAGCCAAGAATAATATATCCTGCAAAACTCTCATTCAAATATGATGGTCAAATTAGGTCATTCCCAGATAAACAGAATTTAAGGGACTATGTTAAAACCAAACCAAACTTACAAGACCTATTAAAGGAATTTCTTCAATCTGAGAACAAACAATATCAGACCACAGGCTGAATATAGGACACAGGACTGTACTAGCCACATACCAACCCAGGAAATGAACTTTTAAGAACTATGAAAAACCAGAAGAATTACAAAAGGTTAATCTGTAAATGACAACAGCATCAGAACAATAAAAGAGGGAATAAATGGTTATGTGACCCTAATTGCTCATCCCATTCGGCGACAGTACACTCCTCTTTTCCACCTGATTCCCCATGTCCATTCAACTAGCTCCTAACCCTCTCTGCCTTCCCATCTCACCTCCAGACAGAAGCTGCCCGTTTAGTCTCTTGTTTCTACTTGACCTAAGAGGCACACTCCTCACAAGTATCATTTTATGTCCCACAGTCCAGTCCAATCCCTGTCTGAAGAGTTAGCCTCAGAAATTGTTTTTGTTCTGGGTTAATAGAGAATCCAGGGGCCATGCTTTCCGGGGTTTCTACAGTCTCAGTCAGACCATTAAGTCTGGTCTTATTACTAGAATTTGAGTTCTGCACCCCATCTTTCTGCTGTTCCATCAGGGACTCTCTGTTGTGTTCCCTGTCAGGGCTGTCATTGTGGTAGTCAGGCACCATCTAGTTCTTCTGGTCTCAGGCTGATGAAGTCTCTCGTTTATGTGGCCCTTTCTGTCTCTTGGGCTAATACTTTCCTTGTGTCTTTGGTGTTCTTCATTCTCCTGTACTCCAGGTGGTTGGGACCAAGTGATGCATCTTAGATGGCCGCTTGCAAGCTTTTAAGACCCCAGACGCCAGTCAGCAAAGTAGAATGCAGAACATTTTCTTAATAAGCTTTGTTACCCAACAGCGTTCTTTAAAGAGATGGAAAAATTAATCACTAACTTTACATGGAAAGGGAAAAGGCCACGGATAAGTAAAGCACTATTGAACAAGAAGAATAAAGTAGGAGGAATCACACTACCTGACCTCAAAACCTACTACACAGCTACCGTAGTCAAAACAGCCTGGTACGGGTACAACGACAGACACATTGGCCAATAGAATAGGGAATCCAGATGTAAACTCATTCACCTACGGTCACCTAATCTTCAACAAAGGCCCAAAGTCCAACATATGGAGAAAAAATAGTCTTCTTAACAAATTGTGTTGAAAAACTGGATGTCCATCTGCAAAAATATGAAATAGGACCCACACCTCATACTATACACAAAAACTAATTCAAAATGGATCGAAGACCTAAATATAAAACCAAAAGCTATAAAGATCATAGAAGAAAAAATGAGGTCAATGCTAGAGGCCCTAATACATGGCATAAAAAGGATACAAACCATAATAAAAAAATACACAAAAAACAGAAGGCAAGCTAGATAACTAGGATCTTCTAAAAATTAAACACTTATGCTCATCAAAAAGACTTCACCAAATGAGTAAAAAGAGAACCTACAGACTGGGAAAAATTTTTTTGTCTATGACCAATCAGAGAAAGGTCTAATCTCTAAAATCTATAGGAAAATCCAACACCTCTACAATAAAAAGACAAACAATCCAATTAAAAAATGGGCAAAGGATATGAACAGAAACTTCACCAAAGAAGACATTCAGGCACTTAACAGACACATGAGGAAGTGGTCACAATCACTAGTCATTAGAAAATGCAAATTAAAATCACAATGAGATACCATCTCACCCCAACATTACTGGCATGAATCAAAAAAACAGAAAATAAATGTTGGAGAGGCTGCAGGGAGACGTGGACTCTTATGCACTGCTAGTGGGAATTCAAAATGGAATAACCATTTTGGAAAACAATACGATGCTTCCTTAAAAGAGCTAATAATAAAAATACCATATAATCCAGCAGTCTCGCTCCTAGGAATGTATCCTAGAGAAATAAGAACCCTCTCAAGAATAGACATATGCACACCCATGTTCACTGCAGCATTATTCACAATAGCAAAAAGATGGAAAAAACCTAAGTGCCCACCAACAGACGAATGTATAAACAAACTATGGTACACACACACAATGGAATACTATGCAATGATAAAGAACAGTGAGGAATCTGCAAAACATCACACGACATGGATGAATCTGGAGTGTATTATGCTGAGTGAAATAAGTCAATCACAAAAGGACAAATATTGTGTCAGACCACTATTATAAAAACTCATGAAAAATTTACACACAAAAAGAAACAATCTTTGATAGTTACGAGGAAGGGGAAGGGTACAGAGGGAAGAACACTAACTAGACAATAGATAAGTGGTAACTATGGTGAACGGTAAGACAGTACACAATCCTAGGGAAGCCAGCACAACTTGATCAAGGCAAGGTCACGAAGCTTCATAGACACATCCAAACTCCCTGAGGGACTGAATTACTGGGCTGAGGGCTTGCGACCATGTCTCCTAGAACATCTAGCTCAATTGGCATAACATACTTTGTAAAGAAAATGTTCTACATCCTACTTCGGTGAGTAGCCTGTGGGGTCTTAAAAGCTTGTGAGCAGTCATCTAAATACTCTACTGGTCTTATCCTGTCTTGAGCAAGGGAAAATGAAGAAAACCAAAGATACAAGGGAAAGATTAGTCCAAACAACTAATGGACCACAACTCTCACAGCCTTCACCAGACTGAGTTCAGCACAACTACCACCACCAACTGCTCCGGCAGGGATCACAATAGAGGTTCCCGGACAGAGCTGGAGAAAAATGTAGAACAAAATTCTAACTCACACACCTACACACAAAAAAGACCAGACTTATAGGTCTGACAGAGGCTGGAGAAACTCTTGAGTGTATGGCCCCTGGATACCCTTTAAACTCAGTACTGAAGTCACTTCTGAGGTTCACCCTTCAGTCAAAGATTAGACAGGCCCATAAAACAAAATGAGACTAAATGGGCACACCAGTCCAGGGCCAAGGAAGAGAAGGCAGGAGAGGACTGGAAAGCTGGTAATGGGGAACCAAAGGTCAAGAAGGGGAGAGTGTTGACATGTTGTGGGGATGGCAACCAATGTCACAAAACAGCATGTGTATTGTTTAATGAGAAACTAATTTGTTCTGTAAACCTTCATCTAAAGTACAATAAAAAAAAAAGAAAAAAAAGTTCAGATGCTATGAAAACTGTAAACTATAAATAACACACCCTGGAAAAAGTAAAATGAGAAATAAATTTTTCTGATAATCATACAAAAAAAGAGAGAAGAAGAAAAAGAAATCAAATGATGCATTGCATTGGGCAAATCTGCTACAAAAGACCTCTTTAAAGTGTTAAAAATCAGTGATGTCACTTTAACGACTATAGTGCATCTGACCCAAGCCATGGTGTTTTCAATCACCTCATGTGCATGTGAAAGCTAGATATGAATAAGGAAGACCAAAGAAGAATTGATGTCCTTGAATTATGGTGTTTGCGAAGAACACAGAATATACCACTTCCTGCCAGAAGAAGGAACAAATCTGTCTTGGAAGAAGTACAGCCAGAATGCTCCTTAGAAGCACAGATGGTGAGACTTCGTCTTACATACTTTGGACATGTTATCAGGAGGGACCTGTCCCTGGAGAAGAACATCATGCTTGGTAGAGTACATGGTCAGCGAAAAAGAGGAAGACCCTCAACAAGATGTATTGACACAGTGGCTGTAACAATGGGCTCAAGCATAACAATTGTGAAGATGACACAGGACTGAGCAGTGTTTTGTTCTGTTGTACACAGGGTCACTATGAGTCGGTACTGACTTAAGGGCACCTAACAACAACAACAACCAAGGGTGTGACTTGAGTAAGGCTATAATTTAAATAAGGTGGTGAATTGAATAAGGCTGTGAACTGAATCACGCCCTTTAGTACAAGATACACCCCACGCTAATCCTGCCTCATTAACATATAGAGGTTTAGGATTTACAACACATAATTACACAATTCCACAAAATGTAGGACAATTGTACATTACTGGGAATCATGGCCTAGCCAAGTTGACACATATTTTCGGGGACATAATTCAATCCTTGACAATGACTTATAAATTGAAAATGTATATAATCAAACATTCTATTTTAAGAACCATACCTAGTAATGCATTTTTATAGTATAATGTCATTCTCAATCAGAGTTTTCAACTTAAGGTACTACCCCCAGGGGGCATTTAGAAATGTGTAGGACATTTTTGGCTGTTATAATAAATGTAGTGCACTATGGGCATTTAATGGACAGGGGCCCAGGATGCTAAGGATTTTGCAATGAGCTGGTCAGACCCACTGTGATGGTTAAGATTGTATGTCAACTTGGCTGGGCCATGATTCTCAGTGTTTTAATGTAATCACTCCCATGATTGAATATACTGTGA
>NW_004444006.1:13444053-13470097 GCF_000243295.1 Trichechus manatus latirostris
GTTCTTGGGACTTGAGCTGTCAGCTTACCTGCCAAACCTGGGATTCATTGATCTGCACAGCCTGTGAGTGGGAGCCCTGCTCTCCAACCTTCCGATCTTGGGCTTGCCAGCTTCTGCAGCTGTGTGACTTGGGAGAGGGCTCTACCCTGATCCACGGACTTGGGACTTTCTAGCCTCTACAATTTTGTGAGCTGTTTCCTTGATATAATCTTTCTATATATATATACATATATATATATATACACACTTTACTGGTTTTGCTTCTCTAGAGAACTCAGCCTAAAACACCCACATAATTAAGATCTGTCCCAACTAAAAGGCTAAAGGGCAGTGTTCTAAAAGAGCAACTAAATATTGCAAATTTAATAGATAAAAACACCCAGCTAATTGTTTTCTTAGAAGAACAATGTATACTGAGTAACATGAAAGCATAAAGTTTTTGAAAGTTCTTTTTAATTTTGATAATTAAAAGTAGTACCTTTGGGTGGCCCTTTAATTTCTGGGATGTCCTTGGGAATATAATTTCTTATGGTATACAATGTTGAATAAAATTGACAACAAGGACATCATACGTGAAGAAAGCAAAGAGTCATTAAAAAGACGGGAAAGCAAGAAAAGACCAAAACGGATGTCAGAAGAGACTCTGAAACTTGCTTTTGAATGTCAAGTAGCTAAACCGAGAGGAAGAAATGATGAAGTTAAAGAGCTGAACAGAAGATTTCAAAGGGTGGTTCAAGAAGACAAAGTAGAGTATTATAATGAAATGTGCAAAGACCTGGAGTTACAAAACCAAAAGGGAAGAATACGCTCGGAATTTCTCAGTTTGAAAAAAATGAATAAAAAAATCAAGTCTCGAGTAGCAATACTGAAGGATTCTATGAGGAAAATATTAAACGATGCAGGAAGCATCAAAAGAAGATGGAAGGAATACACAGAGTCACTATACAAAAAAGAACTGGTTGATGTACAACCATTTCAGGAGTAAGCATTTGATCAAGAAACAACGGTATTGAAGGAAGAAGTCTAAGCTGCACTGAAAGCATTGGCAAAAAACAACACTCCAGGAATTGACGGAATGCCAACTGAGTTGTTTCAACAAACAGATGCGGTGCTGGAAGTGCTCACCCATCTGTCAAGAAATTTGGAAGACAGCTACCTGGACAACTGACTGGAAGAGATCCATATTTATGCCTATTCCAAAGAAAGGTGATCCAACCAAATGTGGAAATATCGAGCAATATCATTAATATCACACACAAGTCAAATTTTGCAGAAGATCATCCAAAAGTGCTTGCAGCAATACATCGACCCAGAACTTCCAGAAATTCAAACCAGATTCAGAAGAGGACATGGAGCCCGAGATATCATTGCTGATGCCAGATAGCACCAGGCTGAAAGTAAAGAATATCAGAAAGGTGTTTACCTGTGTTTTACTGACTATGCAAAGGCATTCAACTGTGCGAATCATAACCAATTATGGATATCATTGCAAAGAATGGGAATTCCAGAACACTTAATTGTGCTCATGAGGAACCTGTACATAGACAGAGAGGCAGTTATTCACACAGAACAAGAGGATACTGCATGGTTTAAGGTCAGGAAAGGTGTGTATCAGAGTGGTATTCTTTCACCATACTCATTCAGTCTGTATGCTGAGCAAATAACCAGAAAAGCCGGAGTATATAAAGAACGGGACATCAGGATCGGAGGAAGACTCATTAATAACCTGCGTTATGCAGATGACACAACCTTGGTTGCTGAAAGTGAAGAGGACTTGAAGCACTTACTGATGAAGATCAAAGACCACAGCTTTCAGTATGGATTACACCTGAACATAAAAAGAACAAAAATCCTCACAACTGGACCAACAAGCAACAACATGATAAACGGAGAAAAGACTGAAGTTGTCAAAGATTTCATTTTACTTGGATCCACAATCAACATCCACGGAAACAGCAGTCAAGAAATCAAACGATGCATTGCATTGGGCAAATCTGCTGCAAAAGACCTCTTTAAAGTGTTAAAAAGTAAAGATGTCACTTTGAAGACTAAAGTGTGCCTGACCTGAGCCATGGTGTTTTCAATCACCTTACATGCATGTGAAAGCTGGACAATGAATAAGGAAGACTGAAGAATTGATGCCTTTGAATTGTGGTGATGGTGAAGAATACTGAATATACCATGGACTTCCAAAAGAACGAACAAGTCTGTCTTGGAAGAAATACAGCCATAGTGCTTACTGGAAGCAAGGATGGCGAGATTATGTCTCACATACTTTGGACATGTTATCAAGAAGGATCAGTCCTTGGAGAAGGACATCATGCTTGGTAAAGTAGAGGGTCATCGAAAAAGAGGAAGACCCCAATGAGATGGAATGACACAGTGGCTGCAACAATGGGCTTAAGCATAACAAGCATTGTGAGGATGGTGCAGGGCCGGGCAGTGTTTCGTTCTGTTGTACGTAGTCGCTTTGAGTTGGAACCGACTCGACAGCATCTAAAAACAGCAACATGGTACACTCTATCTAGTTGGAAGGCACAAACAGAATTGTTTCTGCTTGTGTGTGAAAAAAACCTTGTGGTGATTCAACAAACAGGCTTTGGTTTAGAATAAGATGTCTGTCCTAGATGCCCTATTTCCAGCACTTGTTGAGCCTTACTGAGGATTACAATGCAATGAGCCAATAATGCGTTTTGGATGGGACACTTGCTGATAGACTGAGATATATTTGGTATTAGGAAAATTAATGTTTTGACTATCAAATATGCCCTAAGAATTTTCTTGTTTCTACAAATTAAAAATGATGAAGATGTAGATATTAAATGTAAGACATTTGCAATGCTTGTCTAAATCCTGTCATCATCTCACCCAGTTTGTTGTTGTTGTTAGGTGCCATCAAGTCGGTTCTGACTTACAGCACCCCTATGTACAACAGAATGAAACTCCGCTGGTCCGGAGCCATCCCCACAATCCTTGCTATGCTGGAGCCCATTGCTGCAGCAACTGTGTCAATCCACCTCATTGAGGGTCTTCCTCTTTTTTGCTGACCCTCTACTTTACCAAGTATGATGTCCTTCTCCAGGGACTAGTCACTCCTGATAACATGTCCCAGTTTATTCCTTTAAAATTCCCAACCACTTAGTCTTTCCTTCTATTGGGTACAAGCTTCACAAATAGTGTAAAGCAGTCAATTGTTTTTATTGAAGTAAACTTCATATAATAGTAAATTCATCATTTTAACCATTTTAAACTGTACAATTCAGTGGCATTTAGTACATTTACAGTGTTGTGCAACCATAACCACTAACCATTTACATATCATTTTCATTTCCCCAAAAAGAAACCCCTACCCATTAAGCAGTCATTCCCTATTCTTCCCTCCTCCCAGTCCTGGGCAACCACTAATCTGTATTCTGTCTCAGTGTATTTACCTATTCTGGATGTTTCATATAAATGTAATCATACAATAGGTGTCCTTTTGTGTGTGATGTCTTTTCACTTAGCATGGTATTTTCAATATTCATCCATGTCGTAGCATGTATCAGTACTTGATACCTTTTTATGACCACATAATATTCCATTTTATGACTATTCCACATTTTGTTTATCCATTCATCAGCTGATGGACACTTGGGTTGTTTACACCTTTTGGATACTGTGAATAGTGTTGCTATGGACATTTCTGTATAGGTATTTGTTTGAACATTGGTTTTCAATTCTTTTGGGTGTATACATCAGAGTGGAATTGCTAGGTCATATGATAATTCTATGCTTAACTTTATGAGGACTGGTCAAACTGTTTTCCAAGTGGCTGCACCATTTTATATTCCCACCAGGAATGTATAAGACTTCTAATTTCTTCACATCCTCACTAATAGGTTTTTTTCTCTCTCTCTGTTTTTTAATTATAGCCATCCTAGTGGGTGTGAAGTGGTATATCATTGTGTTTTTGATTTGCATTTCTGTGATTGCTAATGCTATTAAGCATCTTTTTGATGTGCTTTTTGGACATTTATATATCTTTGAAGAATAGTCTATTCATGTCTTTTCACGATTTTTAAATTGGAGAGTTTGTCCCTTGGATATTGAGTTTTAAGTGTTGTTTATATATTCTGAATCCTCGATCCTTATTAGATATATGACTTGCAAATACTGTCTCACATTCTGTGTGTTGTCTTTTCAGTTTCTTGATAGTGTCCTTTGATGTACAAAAGGTTTTAATTTTGATGAAGTCCAATTTATCTATTTTTGTTGTTGTTTGTGCTTTTGGTATTGTACCTAAGAACACATCCATTGCCAAATCAAAGGTCATAAAGATTTAC
Organism: Trichechus manatus latirostris; assembly: GCF_000243295.1. Lineage (NCBI taxonomy): Eukaryota > Metazoa > Chordata > Mammalia > Sirenia > Trichechidae > Trichechus > Trichechus manatus. Next base: position 13,448,376 of record NW_004444006.1, read on the forward strand.
AGGTATATTTTCTTTTAAGTATTTTATAGTTTTAGCTCTGACATTTAGGTCTTTGGTTCATTTTGAGTTAATTTTGTATATGGTGTGAGGTATGGTTCAACTTCATTCTTTTGCATATGGATATCCAGCTGTCCCAGCACCATATGTTGAAGAAACTAGTCTTTCCTACATTTAATGGTCTTGGCACACTTACTGAAAATCAACTGGTCATAGATGCATGGGTTTATTTCTGGACTCTCAATTATATTCCATTGACCTATACGTCTGTTCTTTTGCCAGTACCTTATTGTTTTGATTATTGTAGCTTTTCAGTAAATTTTGAAATCGTCAAGTGTGAATCCTCCAACTTTGTTCTTTTTTGGCTATTCTAGTTCTCTTGCCATTCCATAAAATTTCTGCCAAAAAAAAAAAAGCCATTGAGATTTTGATGGGATTGCATCGAATCTATAGATTGCTTTGGGAAGTACTGCCAAATTTTGTCTTCCAATCTATGAATGCAGGATAGCTTTACATTTATTTAGGACTTCATTAATTTCTTTCAACAATGTTTTATAGTTTTCAGTGTACAAGTCTTGCACCTCCTTTGTTAAATTTCTTCCTAAGTATTTTTGGATAGTATTGTAAATGTAATTGTTTTATTTCCTTTTATAATTGTTGTTAATGTATAGAAAACAACTGGTTTTTGCATGTTGATCTTATATCCTGAAACTTTGCTGAATTCATTTATTAGCTATAGTAGGTTTTTTGTGGATTGTTTTTAGGATTTTCTACATGTAAAATCATGTCATCTGTGAATAGAGATAATTTTATTTCTTATCCAACCTAAATGTCTTTTACTTCTTTTCCTTGCCTTACTGACCTGGCTAGAACTTCAGGTACAATGTTGCATAAAATTGGACAAAGTGGGTATCCTTGTCTTGTTCCTGATCTTAGGGGGAAAGGTTTCAGTTTTTTACCATTGAGTATGATGTTAGCAGTGGGTTTTTCATAAATGCCTTTTGTCATCTTGAGGAAGTTCCCTTCTATTCCTAGTTTCTCGAATTTTTTTTTTAATCATAAAAAGGTGTTGGATTTTGTCAAATGCTCTTTCTGTACCAATTGAGATGATCATATGGGTTTTTTTTCCTTCATTCTATTAATGTACTATATTACATTGATTGATTTTTTCTGTTGAGCCAGCCTTGCATTCCTGGGATAAATCCAGTTGGTCATGGTGTATTATCCTTTTAATCTGCTGCTGGATTCAGTTTGCTGTTATTTTGTTGAGGATTTTTGCATCTATATTCTTAAGAGATACTGGCTTGTAGTTTTCCTGTGGTATCTTTATCTGGCTTTGGTGATCAGTGTAATGCTGGCCTCATCGAATGTGTTGGGAAGTGTTTTTCCCTCTTCTAGTTTTTGATAGAGAGAGAAGGAGTGGTATTAATTCTTTAAATGTTTGGTAGTATTCATCAGTGAAGCCATCTGGTCCTGGATTTTTCTTTGGAGTTTTTTTTATTATTATCATTACTGATTCAATCTCTATACTTGTCATATAGGTCTGTTCAGATTTTCTATTTCTTCTTGAGTCAGTTCTGGTAAATTGTGTGTTTTTAAGAATTTGTCTGTTTCATCTAGGTTATTTAATTTGTTGGTGTACAATGATTTATCACATTCTCTTACAACCCTTTTTTATTTCTGTAGGGTCACTAGTAATGTCCCCACTTTCACTTCTGATTTTACTGATTTATATTTTGTCTCCCTCTCTCTCTCCTTTTATCCCATCAAGCTAAAGGTTTGTTAACTTTATTGATCTTTTCAAAGAACCAACTTTTGGTTTTGTTGATTCTCTCTCTTTTTCTATTCTCAATTTCATTCATATCTGCTCTGATCTATATTATTTCTTCCTTCTGCTCTTCTTTTTCTAGTTCCTTAAAATATAAAGTTAGGTTATTGATTTGAGATTTTCTTTTTTAATGTAGGCACTTACAGCTATAAGTTTTTCTCTGAAAACTGCTTTTACTTCATCTCATAAGTTTTGTTTTGTTATGTTGTGTTTTTTTTTTTCATTCATCTCAAAGTATTTTCTAATTTCTCTTGTGATTTTTTTCTTTGACCCACCAGTTGTTTAAGAGGGGGTGTTTTTAAATGTCCACACATTTGTGAATTTTTCTAGTTTTGCTCGTGTTATTGACTTCTAGTTTCATTCCAGTGTGGTCAAATAAAGTACTTTGTATAATTCCAATCTTTTCTTAAAATTTATTGAGACTTGATTTGTGTTCTAACATATGGTCTATCCTGGAGAATGTCTCATGTGTATTTAAGGATGTTAATTCTATTGCTGTTGGGTACAATGTTTTATACATGTGTTAGGTCTAATTGGTTTATAGTGTTTTTCAAGTCCTCTATTTCCTTATTGATCTTCTGTCTACTTTTCTATCCATTACTGAGAGTTGTACATTGAATTCTGCTATTATTGTAGAACTATTTCTCCTTTCAATTCTGTCAATGTTTGCCATTTGCTTTGTATATTTTGGGTCTCCTTTGTTAGGTATGCATATGTTTATAATTGTTATATATTTGTCTTAGTTATCTAGTGCTGCTATAACAGAAATATCACAAGTAGATGGCTTTAACAAAGAGAAATTTATTCTCTCACAGTCTAGGAGGCTAGAAGTCTGAACTCAGGGTGCCAGCTCCAGGGGAAGGCCTTCTCTCTGTTGGCTCTGGGGGAAGGTCCTTGTCATCAATCCTCCCAGGTTGAGGAGCTTCTCAGCACAGGGACCCCGGGTCTAAACGATGCACTATTCTCCTGGCTCTTGTTTCTTGATGGTATGAGGTCCATGTCTCTCTGCTTGCTTCGCTCTTTTATACCTCAAAAGAGATTGACTGAAGACACAACCTAACCTTGGGTTGAGTCCTGCCTCATTAACATAACTGCTGCTAATCCCACCTCATTAACATCATAGAGGTAGGACTTACAACACATAGGAAAATCATATCAGATGACAAAATGGTAGACAATCACACAATACTGGGAATCATGGCCTAGCCAAGTTGATACACATTTTGGGGGACACAATTCAATCCATAACAACATTCTTGATGAATTAACTGTTTTGTCAATATATAATATCCTTCTTTGCCTCTTGTAACAATTTTTGACTTAGTCTATTTTGTCTGATATTAGTATAACTATCTAGGTTACTTGGTTACTAATCGCATTGAATACTTTTTTCCATTATTTCCTTTTGAACCTATTTGTCTCTTTGATTCTAAAGTGAGTCTTTCGTAGACAGCACATAGTTGGATGATATTTTTAAATCTATTCTGCCTATTTCTTCCTTTGTTTGTAGGGTTTAATCCATTTAATGTATGTAGTTACTGACAAGGTAGGATTTATATATGCCATTTTGCTATTTGTATTCTATGTCTTATATCTTTCTTTATGTTCCTCCATTCCTGCATTATTGCCTTCTTTTGTGTATAACTGTCTTCTTCTAGTGTACCATTTTGATCTCATGAAGGGGACAATTTAAACCAGTATGTCCTAATGTTTGGAGACTGAAAATCTCTTCCACTGTTTGTTTTTACTTTGGAATCTAACCTGGTTTAAAGTAGTTACACATTATGAATATGATCACATACTCTTTCATGGAATCCCTCCAAATACTACATAAAACACTTGGATTCAAGCAATTCAGTTTGAAAACGATTTATTCAACTATTGATTTTTTTTCTCTGAGTTGACTTCCAGAGTCTTGCTGAACACTAAAATAATAGATTCATAGAACTGAAGAGGTGGGTCCTCAGAATCCAAGTGGATTCTTGCATCTCTAATTATATCCACTAATGCAAATAGTGTTTCCTAGTCTTAAAAATATCCAGGGCTGGTGATTACACAAATTCCTTCAATTGTCTATCTGCCTTTTAATTTACCTTTATCACTAAGAATTCTCCATTAAGACTACCCTCAATTTCTCTTTTATACTGGAAGGTTATTTGCTCTACTTTCTGCCCACTCTCCTGCTTTATTAGCATCTCTACTTTCTTCTGTTCTTAGCTTTATAAAGTAACCAGTATTCTTACCTTCTGGTTTGGCTGCTGTGGTAGTGTAAAGATAGACTTCCAGTAGGTCCAGGCAAAGAACACAAAGATAGCATGGTAGAGTATGAGGTAGACAACTGAAATAATAAAAATTTCAAGGTTTATATTATATTTTTATCCATTTATAAAGGTTCAAAAAGACATAAAGCTCAACGACAGATTTCTATTTTGTTTTCCTATTACCAAGTACTCTCTGCTCATTCTTATCATTTTCCCATGCCTGGAAGCAACAGAAGTGCAAGAAACCAGGTATAATGCTAAATTTTGAACCAGGGACTTTCTGTTTCATGTTTTAAAAGTTGCCACATGATTCTGGAGTAGAGGGAGAAATATCCTTCATGACAATATGGGGGAAACGACTATAGCCAATTGTCATTATCTCTGCCACTGTGGGTACTGAAAGATGATAGTATTTGCACAGCACTTCAGAGTTTACAATGTACTTTTTATATTATATAGTTTGATTTTCTTAATAACCTTGTGAGATAGATAATAGGACAGAAATTATCTTCCCCGTTTTTTAATACATGAAGGAACTGAGACTGTTAGAGGTAGTTGATTAACTGAAGTCCACAGCTAGTACATAATGTAGCAGGCCTTAAACATAAGCCTTCTAACTCCAAACCCCAAGTTCTTTCCCATAGACCCAAAGTCTAAACACTTCTGAAGTTTGAGTTGCGCCTTCGAGTGAACTGTGAAAAGGGCTCTCCACTCCCTTTCTTTTTATATTCTGCCCTCAGATATGGGAAAATTTGATATTCTTCACAGAGGTGGTTTTAAGAGTGAAGGTCAGTTTACTGTATCATTGTGAGGCCTTAGATGCCAGTCTTATTACCTCACGCCATTAGAAAGATTCAAAGGAATGATGTGACTCAACACCAAGTGCATAGAACTGAGCCTCTCATACATTTATGACTGGACTGAAAAAAGCGTTATTCTTGTGACCCAGTATTCCCATCCCTACAGTACAAGACTTTTTTTATGTGCTTGTTATTTTTTCCTTTTTGTAATTATGAAATCTCATTTTAAAAATAGAGCAATATAAAAAGTAAATGTCCACGCCTCCCCCCCCCCCGCCATCCATCTACACACCTCTAACCTCCCACCTCCCTCTCTTAAGACATACTATCTGTTTGGTGTGTATACTTCCAGATATTCTTATTTCTATGTTGTTGTTATTGTTAGGTGCTGTGGAGTTTGTTCTGACTCATAATGACCCTATGTACAATAGAATGAAACACTGCCCGGCCCTGCACCATCCTCAAAATCGTTGTTATGTTTGAACCTGTTGTTGCAGCCACTGTGTCAATCCATCTTGTTGAGGGTCTTCCTCTTTTTCGCTGACTCTCTACCTTACCAAGCATGATGTCCTTCTCCAGGGACTGATCCCTCCTGATAACACGTCCAAAGTATGTGAGACGAAGTCTCCCCAACCGTGCTTCCATGGAGCACTCTGGCTGTATTTTTTCCAAGACAGACTTGTTCTTTTGGAAGTCCATGGTATATTCAATATTCTTTGCCATCACCAAAATTCAAAGGCATGACTTCTTCAGTCTTCCTTATTCACTGTCCAGCTTTCGCATGCATATGAAGCGAGTGAAAATATGGCTTGGGTCACACTCACCTTAACATCAAAGTGACATCTGCTTTTTAACACTTTAAAGAGGTCTTTTGCAACAGATTTGCCCAATGCAATATGTCATCTGATTTCCCAACTGCTGCTTCCATGGGCGTTGATTTTGGATTCAAGTAAAATGAAATCCTTGGCAATATCAATCTTTTCTCCGTTTATCATGATGTTGCTTATTGGTGCAGTTGTGTGGATTTTTGTTTTCTTTACATTGAAGTGTAATCCATACTGAAGGCTGTAGTCTTTGATCTTCATCAGTAAGTGCTTCAAGTCCTCTTCACTTTCAGCAAGCAAAGTTGTGTCATCTGCACATCACAGGTTATTAATGAGTCTTCTACCAATCCTGAAGCCACATTCTTCTTCATGTAGTCCAGTTTCTCAGATTATTTGCTCAGCATACAGATTGAATAAGTATGGCGAAAGAATGCAACCCTGGTGCACATCTTTCTTGATTTTAAACCATGCAGTATCTCCTTGCTTTGTTCGAATGACTGCCTCTTGGTTTATGTACAGGTTCCATGTGAGCACAATTAAGCGTTTTGGAATTCGTATTTCTATGCTGATATGAATATATGCACACAATATACATACAGAGTTTTTATATTTTAAATTTTCATTATATTTTTGAAGGGTAATACATTCACATGGTTGAAAATTCAAAGGTATAAAAAAATATACAGTGTAAAGTTTCCCTCCTATCCCTGTCCCTTAGCCACCCAGTTCCCCTCCTTGGGGGCAACCAGTGTCATAATGTCATGAGTTTATTGTGTATCCTTTATGATTTTATACATGTAAAAGCACACAGGTAGTATGCTTTTTTTCACAAAAAGCAATATCCTTACACACTGTTTTGCATCTTACTTTTATTTTTCATTCACTGTAAATTGAAGATCATCTCACTCACTTAACATAACTCTGAGAGAATGAGTTTTCTCACTCTTTAAGAAAAATTTGCAGGGGATTCCACTGTATGAATATACCATAATTTATTTAACTAGACTATCTCTGATGGACATTTATTTTCCCCCCTTCTCTTACTAATAAAAATAATGCTGCAATGAATAACTTTATATATGTCATTGGCACATGTACAAAGAACACCCATAGTATCAATTCCCTAAAGTGGGATTGCTGGGCTAAAGGGTATGCCTTTTGGTAGATATTGCCAAATTCCCCTTTAGAGAAGTTGTATTTAATTTACATTCTCATCACCAATGAATGAGAGTGCTTCTTTCCCCAGCCTAGCCCACGTGAAGTGTTATCAGAATTTTTGATCTTAGGCAAGACCTTTAGACTATTTCTCAATGTATTATCTTTTGCTGTTTTTTTTTCTTTTTTTTTTAATGTTTCTTGGGTTTTAAGAGGCTTGTGCAGGGAAGATTACATGATTAAGTTTGAAGGGATATATATTAACTCATGTTCATTTAATATGGAATGAGAGTATGAAACCTTTGGTGGCAAAGAAATTAGGGGAACAATTTTATGTTTACTTTATCATTGGCATTTCAAGGGTAATGAGATTCAGCAATTTGGGTCACCTGAATGGTGAGAACAAAACTCTTACACTTGGCAGTATTTTAAGGGCATTAGCTTAATTTGTATTTCAATGATTGAGGTGGGAAGTGTGAAACTTTAACTTGATTCAGGTGATACTATAAGTAAATAACTGGTTTTATCATGGAACCTGAAATGGCTGGTTCCCATTCCTGTATCCTAGTGTTTGGTAGAAGTAATGAGTAGGGGTTTTTTTTGTTTGTTTGTTAGAGACGAGTGGAAAATGAGGCAACTTGAAGTTAAGTGACCAAGCCAAGGTCATTCAGTAGATTGGTAGAATAGGGAATATACTGTAGTTTTAATAAAATACTAGAGTTAGATGAGACCACAAAGATCATCTAATTCAACTCCCTCATTTTACAGATAGGTAACTGAGGCCCAGAGAGAGCAAGGGGCTTGCTCAGGGTCACCCAGCAAAGTTATGGAAGCAATGGAACCAAAATTCAGGTTTCCTGACTCCTAGCCCAGAGCTCTTTTCCTTAGAGCAGGGGTTCTCAAACTTTAGTGTGCATCAAAATCACCTAAGGAGGTTATTAGAATTCAGATTCCCAAACCCTACACAAAAGATTCTGAGTCAGCAGTCTGAGATGGGGGTCCAATAATCTAGCAACTCCCTAGATGATTCTGAGGCAGATGAACCATGAGAAATAAGGCCTTAGAGGTCATTTGGTTGTTCAGCCTACCATCCCAAGGAGGAAGCTTCTCCTCAACATTCCTGGCAGGTGATTGCCTGCCTCTGCCACATCTCACTCTGGAGTGAGTATTCTTGAAATCTAGGCAGACCTCATGATTCCCAATTTTGTTTTTTTCCTATATATATGATGTCCGTAAGCTATGGTTCACAGATGTGTGGAAGTCCATTATTTTTTTGCCTTAAAAAACATGCAACATATGTCTTTATAATTAATTCTTTTTCACCTGGAATAGTCCTCTTTGTAAACGCAGGGACACTGATCCTTTCTTTTTAAGTGTCATGCTCCAGTGACATTTCAGATCAGTGGAAAAATGAAACAGCTTGTGAACTGCATGCTTGAACTACCACTACTCACTGACATCAGAATGAAGTGAGAAAACACCTTTTTTTAAGCAAACAGGCACAGTAGAGCCTTTTACTTAACTGGCAATGACCACGGTCATGGGTCATCAGGAGCTGCTGAAGCTGTGATTACCACGTGAAAGCCAAAAACCTTTCAAGTGTTTTTTTTTTTTTCTTTCCACAGGTGTAAAGGTTTTCAGGAATAGCAATCAACCATAAGGAACAAGACCAATTGCCAAGAAGAATGCATCTAAGCATGCAGTTAGTCTGAATTTAGTCTCTCTGTTGCAATGTGACTATCTCAGTATGGAAACAGCTTCTGAAATGAGAATGACTATTTGAGATTATTTCCTGAAATAATCACTCATAGACACCTTGATAAAAATTACGGAATCTGAAATTACATGGTGGAAGTAGCATAAAATTGTTATTAGCAACATCTTTCATCAGCAGGATGGCTTTTCTAGGTGTTACTCCCAGGGACTAATGGGAAGTGAGTGATTTTGTGTGTGTGTGTGTGTGTGCGCGCACGTGCACATGCGTGCTTATGTGAATAGGTATGAATGCAACAAATGAACTGCCCTGAATGTAGCAAGATGAGCAACAAAATGGGGAAAGGAGGAAAGTAACGCACCTTTACTACATACATTCAGACACATATACACTAAAGCTGTTACTGTGGCAATTACCTAACATACCTATTTCTTTAAAAGCTAACGTTGGAAATCATGTTTAGTTTAAAAAGATACTATTTTCTATAATATCTTTCATATCAATTGATAACTAAATGCATTTGGGTTGGTAGATGGGGGTTAATAGGGAGAGAGGCATACCTTGCAACTACACGCTACACTTCAACAGCAGCTGTAGCTTTAGCAATTGAGAGTCCTCACTAAAATCCTCATTTTTGCTCAGGATAGAAATCTGGCTGTTATTTGTCAGCAGACAGTCACTTCTCTCTTTGAGTAGAACACCTAGCAATGAGGTGTTGATTCCAATATTCAAGTTCTCTGATCCATACAGGTGATTTGTCTTTCTTTTACTGCCTTAGAAGTGCTAACAAAGAGCTGCATCTTGCTATTTGAATAGCTATTTGAAGGAGAGTTTGGAAAGCAAAAGAGGCCCATAGGTTGTGCCCAAGGGTGTAAGGATTCTACAAGAATTGATCAAAAGTTGTTTCCATGATTTAGCTAGCCCCCAGGAGAATTCAGGAGCCCTGGTGGCACAGTAGTTAAAGCACTTGGCTGCCAATCAAAAGGTCAGCAGTTTGAACCCACCAGCTGCTCCGCGGGAGAAAGATGTGGCAGTCTGCTTCTTTAAAGATTTACAGCCTTGGAAACCCTAAGGGGCAGTACTACTCTGTCATATAGGGTCGCTATGAGTCGGAATTGACTTGACAGCAGTGGGTTTGGTGTTTGGTTAGGTAGGAGAATTCAAGATTTTCCCAAGAGTTGTTTCCCTGGTTTAGTCAGCCAACCGCTAGGAGTCTCTCTCGTTGCCGTCAAGTCAATTCTGACTCATAGCGACCTTATAGGACAGAGTAGAATTCCCCCATAGGGTTTCCAAGGTGAATTCGAACTGCCGACCTTTTGGTTAGCAGCCAAACTCTTAACCACTATGCCACCAGGGTTTCCAGGAGTCTCTCTGATAGTGGGATCAAATTCTGGTGCCAGCATATAGCATCTTGTTTTGAACAGGCATGGTTTTCCTCATTGATGTCAACTTCAAAAGTTAGAGTTGACTCTCAAGAATCTTAATTTCTCTTAGTTATCAATTAGGCATCTGTTATTGTTGTTAGCTGCCTTAGAGTCTCCATCTGACTCATGGCAACCCATGCACAATGGAATGAAACGCTGCCTGTTCCTACGCCATCTCCATGATTGGTCGTGAATTAGACCATTGTGATTCATATGGTTTTCTTTAGCTGATTTTCGGAAGTAGATCACCAGGCCTTTCTTCCTAGTTTGTCTTAGTCTGGAAACTCTGCTGAAACCTGTTCAGCATCACAGCAACACACACGCCTCCACTGACAGGTGGTGGCTGTGCATGAGTTTCATTGGCTGGGAAATCAAACCCAGGACTCCCACATGGAAGGCCAGAATTCTACCACTGAATCACCAATGACCTCTCTGGTCATTAAGCATCTACTAATCATCAATTTATATAAATCTTTTATAAAGCTAGTTACGTTTTCAGTCTGTACCAATTCTTGGGGGGTATTGAGTCTCGTAAGTTTGCCACCCACTGGAAAAACAGGGCTTTTATTTTATATGTCTTAAACTTTTCTAAGTTTCAGAGAGCTTTCTGGTCCTAGTATATTGGAATTTGGTGAACAACACCAATCTAACAAAATCCATAGTCTTCATGTTTATAAACTTAGATTATTATAGCCCCTTTCAGTTTTTGTTTTTCCATGCTGAAGAGGTTTTCTCTTTCTTGTCTGCTGGGGGCATTGAGGTGTCATGCAAAATACAATGGATTTGGAATTAGATGACTGGAGTTTGAACTCTGGATCAGCCACTTAATAGCTGTTTGAGTCTTTAGGAAGCTGGTTAACCTTGCTGATCACCAATCTCTCTCAATAGATAGATTAGAGAGATAGACAGACAGACAGATAGATAGATAGATACCACTAATACCTATCTGACAAGCTTGTAAGGTTGTGAGAACTAATTGACTTAAATGTGGAAGTCTGACATACTATAAGCACTTAATAAACATCAGTTTTCTTCCTCCCCCCTCCTTCTTCTCGAATCTTAGTGATTTGGTTTTTGAGACGTGGTGGTAAAAATTACACAGAGGACTCTAGGGGCAGAAACACCATAGATTGGTTCAAAGGAGGAAAATGGTTTGTTTCTAATCCTCTTCTTAACAACGTCCACCCAACATTTCATTGATCTTGGGTATACAGAAGTACAGAGGGCAACATCCCTCGGGGAACAATTTTTGGCTTATTTTCTGGTTTAAAATGGATATTTGAGAGATCATCACTCCGTATATATACTTTGGATTAAGTACAGCCCAATGGCTCCACGTTGTAAGGGACACTAACAGTAGACTCTAAAAGGAAACAGAGAATCTCTGTTGTCTATATGGTGGGTAGGGATTTGTGTGCCAATTCTCTGCTGGCTGAGAGGGTGGCAGGGGTATTCCCAATCACAGCTTGATTCCCTCAGAATGATTACCTTCTGCTGATACAACCAAGATATCCTCTACATCGTTAACATGATGTTGACTTGCTTTATTTTAATTTCATAAAATTTGAGAGTTGGAAGATCTTAGACACCATTTGGTCCAATGGTCTATATGATGCATAAATCTGCTTCACATTATCCCTAATAATTGGTTACCCAGCTTTTGTTTGAATACCTTAAATGATGGGAAACTTATCGACTCCTGGGGTTGCCCATTCTATTATTGGAACACATCTTCCTCATATTAAGCAGAAATATGCCTCCTGGTAACTTCTTCGCATTGGTCCTAATTTTGTCATCTGGGAGTAATCAGGTTTGCTTAAAAACAAAGAGACTTATATCCAGAACATTTAAAGATCTCTTAAAACTCAATAATAAGAAAACAACTCAATAAAAAATGGGCAAAAGACTTAGATACTTCACAAAAGAAGATATATAAATGATAAATAAGCACATGAAAAGACGCTCAGTATCATTAGTCATTATGGAATTGCAAATTAAAACCACTTCATACCCATTAGAATGATTAAAAAAATACTGATAACACCAAGTGTTAGTGAAGACATGGAGCAACTGGAACTTTCACGTATCACTGGTGGGAATGCAAATAGTAAACAACTTTGGACAGTTTGGCAGTTTCTTATAAAGTTAAACACACTTACCACACGACTTAGCAATCCCATTCCTAGGTATTTACCCAAGAGAAATAAAAACATACATCCCCACAAAGACCTGTACCTATATATTATTATCATCTTTATTCATAATAGCTAAAACTGAAAACAACCCAAATACCCATCAACTGGTGAATGAATAAGCAAACTGTGGTACGTTTGTAATACAGAATACTACTCAGCAATAGAAGGAACAAACTTCTCATACATACACCAACATGGATGAATCTTACATGCTAAATGAAAGAAGCCAGATACAAAAGGCTATATACTGTATGATTCCATTTATATGCTATTTTGGAAAAAGGCAAAACTATAGGGACAGATAGCAGATCTGAGGTTGCCAGGGGTAGGAGCAAAGGGTATTGCTTGCAAAGGGGCAGAGGGAATCTTTTGGGGTCATGTAAATATTCTCTATCTTGATTGTGGTGGTGGTTACATCACTGTACATACCTGTCAAAACTCATCAACCAGCATACTTAAAAAAGGCAATTTTTATTGTGTGTAAATTATACCTCAATAAAACTGGCAAAAACAAAACCAAAGACACCTAAAAATGGGCCTTTTCCCTTGATGTCTTTTTATCTTAGATTTTCTGATATTTAGCAGAACAGATGATGGCTATTTATTCTGACTTCCCAGTCCAACATTTTTATTTTCCTCAACAGCCATACTCTAATGTATTGGGGCATTATAGACTGTAGAAGTTAAAGCAGTGTGCACAGGCACACAGCTAAGGTGGGAAGTAAAATTATGACTCTGAAACCTGGTGTTGGTGGCATTCTAGCTGATCTTTCTTTACACATAAAGAGCTCATAATTTTTGGCTCTGGATCTGCCCCCACCCAGAGGTAACTTGATACAAATGGGAGTTGCTGGGACATAGAGGGAAGGGTACAGGACCATAGAAGTTCCAGCTCATCCCACTGGGGAGAGATGAGTTGAGGCATGGAGGTGTCATAGCTTTGAAATGGTGTATTAAGATGTAGCTATATCAAAAGAGACATGTCAAAATGTAAAGAGGCAAACTCACTTTTAAAAAATGTACCAAGTGATGTGAACAAATGGATACCACAGAACCTTACTTCATCCCTAACCTTTGCAGTGCAGTAATTACAAAGAATTTATACTTCCTACTTTATCTATTTCTGTATTGTTTGCATTTTATAAGGTTCCATTACTTTTATAATGAAGAAAAACAATAAAGTTTTTTTTAAGTTCATCATTGGGAAATGGTCAAATAAATATTAGTATATCCATATTATAGAATACTCTGAGATTATTAAAAGATAAAATACCTTGGTATATGTTAAAATGGAAAGATATCAATGTTATATTATTAAATGAAAAAAGCAAGTTATAAAACAATATGCATAGTGTCATCCAGTTAAAACAACAACAAAGCCTATATAAATATATGCATCTGTACTCATGTTTGTATGCAATTGTAGAGAAAAAGATCTAGAAGAATACAAATCAAACTAAATATATTAGTTACCTGTGAATAGTGATAAAGAGGGGGACAGTGTGAGGAAAACTTTAATTTTTTATCTTATTTCTATATTGTTTAAATTTTCAATAAACACTATTTTTGTAACAAAAAATAATATTAATATTAAACAGTCTTTTAGAAGTGGGATAGCCTCTAAAGGGGAATTTTGTCTGGTTCCCAAAACCTTCATTATAAAGTAATTCTACAAAAATAAATATAAAATAGTATATTACTGAGAGCACTGAGATAACTGCTCAAAACCTAATTGAGGATTCCCTATACAGTCTGGAGGTGAATATTAAACATCATATTATGGCTCAAACTTTTTCCTTTCAGTGCCCTTCCACCCTCCTAGTGTCTAATATGTCTCCAATAAATTAAGGTTAGTATAATCGAGAAGCCAGCACAAAGCAGATATTTCCATGTTCTGGATTTTCAAATGGAAAACTGGATAAGTTCAGTAAATCATTATAACCATTTTAATTTTAAGGGAGAAATCACAGAATTTAGGATGGCAACAATTCAAAACACAAATGAATTCTCAGAGAATGAGCTGACCTTTTGCTTAAAATGATTAATGGCCCTTTTAAAGATGAGCAACTGTAGTCATTACATGACTCTTGATTATATGTATGTTGTCTGACAGTGTCCATCTCATTCCTAAATTCATATCTGAGCCTCACCCCATCCTTGGCCCCTACTAAAACCCTAATCCCCAGTTCACCCTAGATCCTCACTCCATGAACAGAAGACAGAGGATCTCCTAATCTAAGATCTTAGAAATACAGAAAATATGATGCTGAATGAGATCATCTATGCAAAACACTCTTATGAAAACAAAATATATGTATCATTAGCAAGTTTTCTTGTATGATCTATGGAAGAAGACATAAACTCATGATTTAAAAAAAAAGAATTTCTGAGTCCTGTGTAACCAAGGCTGATTCATTTATAATATTCTGGACTATGGTTCAAATGACCCAGGCTTTAGGCCTTTTGTGCACTAGAATCAGTATGACTAGGTAAACATTTATTACTTCTTTGGGTCTCAGTTATTCTACCTATAAAATATTAACGCATGAGTTTTGAAAATCTATTCACAAAGGGTGTTGTAGAGAATTATAGTCCTGAAACACATACTACTTCTTAGAAAAAATAACTTTTAGGTACTCTCCGATACTAATAACAATAGCAATGACAATAATAGTGTCTGCTACTATTTATTTTGTGCCAAGCACTATGCTAAGAGATTTATATGCATCATCTCATTTAGTGCTCAAAACAACCATGAAAGGTGGGTATTTGTCATGGATTGAATTGTGTCCCCCAAAAAATGTGTGTAGCAACTTGGCTAGGTCATGATTCCCAGTATTGTATGATTGTGTTATCTGATGTGATTTCCTTATGGGTTGTAAACTCTACCACTATGATGAGATTATATGTGATCTCCTCATGTGTTGTGAATTCTATCACTGTGATGAGTTTATACTGATGAGGTTGACAAGATTAGTGTCTTAATGCAATCTCTTTTGAGATATAAGAGAGAGAAGCGAGCAGAGATACATGGGAACCTCCTACCACTAAGAAAGCAGTGCCGGGAGCAGAGCGCGTCCTTTGGACCTGAGGTTCCTGCACAGAGAAGCTCCCAAATCAAAGGAAGACTGATGACATGGACCTTCCTCCAGAGCCGATGGAGAAAGTGTTCCCCTGGAGCTGATGTCCTGAATTTGGACTTGTAGCCCACTGGACTATGAGAGAATAAATTTCTCTTTGTTAAAACCATCCACTTGTGGTATTCCTGTTAGACCAGCACCAGATGACTGAGACAGTATTGTTATCTACATTTTACTGAGGAAGAAAGTGAAGCTTACCGAGGTTAATTCTCCAAGGTCATATACGTGGTGTCAAAATCAAGACTTGATCCCAGGTAGGTATGACAACGAAGTTTATATTCTATTGTTATATTCTACTGTTACAATGCTGCCGAAAGTGCAGTAGAGATTAAAATTTATCAAGAACCATCAAGCAGACAGGAAATTGAAAAACTTCTGTAGAATGTTTGACTATGTTTTTCTATGCTTTAAAAACTGAATGAAGGTTATAAGATTTGAGGCTTTCATTTATTTGCCCTTATATTTTCTATGTCTATGCCAAACGATGTTCCTACTGGCAGTTATATACTGCACTATATTCTGGTTTAATAGTGCAGTATAGTTTAAAACAAGTCACAGATTCACAGAATTAGAAGGAACCTGTCTTAGGCTTGTTTTAATAGAGGAGCAAAACCAGTGAAATGTATATATATAAGTATATATTACAAGGAAATGTCACACAGTTGTGCAGGCTGGCAAGTCCCAAATTCATGGGTTAGGCATCAGGTTTGTCTTAAGCTGGGTTCTCTAGAGAAGCAAAACCAGTAAAGTATATATATATATATATATAAACCCATTGCCATTGAGTCAATTCCAACTCATAGTGACCTTATAGGATAGAGTAGAACTGCCCCATAGGGTTTCCAAGGAGCAGCTGGTGGATTCAAACTGCCGACCTTTTTTGGTTTGTAGCAATAGCTCGTAAACATTGTGCCACCACATGTATATATACATACATATATACACACACTCATAGACACACACACACACACACACACATATATATACACACACATACATAGAGATAGAGATTTATATCAAGGAAATGGTTCACACAGTTGTAGAGGCTGGAAAGTCCCAAGTCCATAGGTCAGGCTGGAGGCTTCTCCTGACTCACGCAGCTGCAAGGGCTGGCAAACCCAACATCGGCACGTCAGACCACACGCCTCTGGCTCACAGACTGAGGAGGCCAACAAATCCCAAGATCGGCAGGTAAGAGGGTAGGCCACTGGCTCACAGGCTGTACAGGCTGATGAATCCCAAGATCGGCAAATAAGCTGCTAGCGCAAGTGCCAAGAACTGGAGGTCAGATGAACTGGAGCCAGTTGCAGGACCCAGAGTGAGTACAAGCCAGCAAGCTTTGCCAGAAAGTCCACATATATTGGATGCAGGTCACACCCTCAAGGAAACTTACTTTCAACAGATTGGCTGCTTATAGCAGATCTCATCATGGAAGTGATTACATTATATCAGATCTCACATGGAAGTGATTACATCGTAACATAGCTGCCAAACTACCTCACAACTGCAAAACCACTGAGAATCACAGCCCAGCCAAGTTGACACACAACCTTAACCATCATAAGGCTAGAGGCTTTGCCTGACTCACGTTGCTGCAGGGGCTGACGAACTGAAAATTGGCAGGTCACGTGGCAGGCTGATGGCTTACTTCCCAAGAACCGTAGGTCAGATGATGACGAGTCAGTTACAGGATCCAGAGTGACAGTGAGACTTACTGGGACATCCATTTATATACTGGAGACAGGCTACACCCCCAAGAAAACTCCCCTTTCAACTGATTGGCTGTTCATAGCACATCTCATTGCGGAGGTGATTACATTATATTAGATCTCATTATGGAGGTGATTACATTCTATCAGATCTCAACATGGAAGTGATTACATTATGGAAGAGCAATCAGCCCAATGTCTGCCAAACTACTGAGAAATCATAGCCTAGCCAAGCTGACACATAATATTACCCATCACAGTCCACCTTTTGTCAACTTGGCATCTCTACACATCTCCTTAAACCTTACATAATTTCTAAATAAAGACAGTTTATAAAGTCACACTTGCACCTAACATGATATGACTAACATGTGTAAACTGAAATGCACTAGCCCCATTTACATCTTATATTTATTAAGTAAGGGGATAAGGGAGAGAAGAACACAAAAATATTTGCTATACATATATATATTTTTGTGTTCTTCCCTCCCTTATCCTATATATAAATATACATGTATGTATATATATATATATATGTATATATATATTTATTGTTGTTGTTTTCTTCCCTCCCTTATTCCATTACATATAAAATATAAGATGCAAACGGGTCTAGGGTGTTTTCCATTGTATGCATATTGGTTGTATCAGGTTAGGTGCAAGTACGACTTTATAAATTGTCTTTATTTAGAAATTATGTATGGTTTAAGGATATGTGTACAGATGTATACTCTTGAACGTAAAGTAGCTAAAGCAAATGGAAGAAATGATGAAGTTAAAGAACTGAACAGAAGATTTCAAACGGCAACTAGAGAAGACAAAGTATTATAATGAAATGTACAAAGACTTGGAGTTAGAAAACCAAAAGGGAAGAACACACTCGGCATTTCTCAAGCTGAAAAAACTGAAGAAAAAATTCAAGCCTTGGGTTGCAATACTGAAGGATTCTATGGGCAAAATATTGAATGATGCAGGAAGCATCAAAAGAAGATGGAAGGAATACCAGAGTCACTGTACCAAAAAGAACTGGTAAATGTTCAACCGTTTCAGGAGGTAGCATATGATGAAGAACTGATGGTATTGAAGGAAGAAGTCCAAGATGTTCTGAAGGCATGGGTGAAAAACAGGCTTCAGAAATTGACAGAATACAAGTTGAGGTGTTTCAACAACCAGATGCAATGCTGGAAGCGCTCATTCGTGCATGCCAAGAAATTTGGAAGACAGCTACTTGGCCAACTGACTAGAAGAGATCCATATTTGTGCCGATTCCAAAGAAAGGTGATCCAACAGAATGCAGAAATTATTGAAAAATTAATCTCACATACAAGTAAAATTTTGCTGAAGATAATTCAAAAACAGTTGCAGCAGTACATTGACAGGGAACTGCCAGAAATTCAAACCAGATTCAGAAGAGAACATGGAATGAGGGATATCATTGCTGTTGTCAGATGGATCATGGCTGAAAGCAGAGAATACCAGAAAGATGTTTACCTGTGTTTCATTGACTATGCAAAGGCATTCGACTGTGTGGGTCATAATGAATTATGAATAACACTGCGAAGAATGGAAATACCAGAACACTTAAATATGCTCATGGGGAACCTGTACAAAGTAAAAAACAAGGGGATACTGTGTGGTTTAAAATCAGAAAAGGCATATCAGGGTTGTACCCTTTCACCATACTTATTCAATCTGTATGCTGAGGAAATAATCTGAGAAGCTGGACTGTAAGAAGAATGTGGCATGAGGACTGGAGGAAGACTCATTAACAACCTGTGATATGCAGATGACACAACCTTGATTGGTGAAAGTGAAGAGGACTTGAAGCACTTACTGATGAAGATCAAAGACCACAGCCTTCAGTATGGAGTACAACTCAACATAAAGAAAACAAAAATCCTCACAACTGGACCAATAAGAAACATCATGATAAACGGAGAAAACACTGAAGTTGTCAAGTATTTCATTTTACTTGGATCTACAATCAACGCCCATGGAAACATCAGTCAAGAAAACAAATGATGTTTTGCATTGGAGAGATGTGTTGCAAAAGACCACTTTAAAGCATTAAAATGCAAAGATGACACTTTGAGGACTAAGGTGTCCCTGACCCAAGCCATAGTATTTTCAATCACCTCATATGCAGGTGAAAGCTGTACAATGAAAAGGAAGAGCAAAAGAAGAACTGATGTCTTTGAATTATGGTGTTGGTGAAGAATATTGAATATACCATGGACTGCCAGAAGTATGAACAAATCTGTCTTGGAAGAAGTACAGCCAGAATGCTCCTTAGAAACAAGGATGGGGAGACTTCGTCTCACATACTTTGGACATGTTATCAGGAGGGACCAATCCCTGGAGAAGGACATCATGCCTGGTAAAGTAGAGGGTCAACAAAAAAGAGGAAGACCCTAAATGAGATGGATTGACACAGTGGTTGCAACAATGGGCTGAAACAGCATCAATTGTGAGGATAGGTCAGGATGAAGCAGTGTTTCATTTGTTGTACATGCAGTCACTATGAGTCAGAACCGACTTGACGTCACTTAACAACAACATATATACACACATACATGTCTAATAAAACAAGGAAGAAACACTCATAACAATTACAGTCCTCGTTTCTGCAATGGGTCATGTGGTCATTGCTGGTATTTAGAACAATCTTCTTCCACCACCCATTCCGTATTCTCTTTGCACCTCAGCTAATCATGGTTCTTTGCCTGGTGGGATAACCCAAACCTTCATTCCCGTAGGGTCAGGGCCATTAGTAGTTGTCACAGGCTGGGTTCTCTAGAAAAGCAAAACAAGTGAAGTGTGTATATATATAAAGAGAAAGAGATTTATATCAAGAAAATGGCTCTCACAGTTATAGAGGTTGGAAAATCCCAAGTCCATGGGTCAGGCTGGAGGCTTCTCCTGACTCACAGCTGCAAGATCGAAAGGTCACACAGCAGGCCTCTGGTTCACAGGCTGTGGAGGCTGACGAAACACAAGATCGGCACGGAAGCTGCTAGCTCAAGTCCTAAGAACCGGAGGTCAGATGGGCATCCAGAATGAGCAAAAGCCAGGGAGCTTTGCAAGAGAGTCCACATATATTGGATGCAGGCCACACTCCCGAGGAAACTTTCTTTCAACTGACTGGCTGCTTGTAGCAGATCTCATCAGTGAAGTGATTATATCATTACATAGCTGCCGAACTACATCAGGGAGATGATTACATCATTACATAGCTGCCGAACTACATCATAAATGCCAAACCACTAAGAATCAAGGCCCAGCCAGGTTGACACACAACCTTAACCATCACAGTAGTCATGTTGGAATTAGGTTGCTCTAGTTTTCCAATGACTTTAATCACAGGGCATGGTAGTTCTAAGAGATGTCCTAAGGGATTTCCTGTATTCCAGACATACTCTTCTTTATCTCCACTATGCAGTATCAATCTGATTTCCCATTGGTAATCACAATCAATCACACCAGCCAATATAGTAACTACCTTCTTTGCCTGTTGATACAGAGGCATGAGGACCCCAAAGTGGCCGGGTGGCATTTTTAACTTTCAGTTCAATGGAATTAGTGTTGTGTCTCCTCGTGGGAACATTCCTCCCTTTGGAACTAAGACCTTTAGACCTGCAGATCATAGCGTTGCAGGGACAGGAAGTAAAAATTTTGCGAGTGGGGGACCTCATACCATCAAGAAAGCAGTGCTAGGAGCAGAATGCATCCTTTGGACTGGGGTCCCTGCACCGAGAAGCTCCTAGTCCAGGGGAACACTGAAGAGAAGAAGGCCGACAGAGAAAAAGCCTTCCCCTGGAGCTGACACCCTGAATTTGGACTTTTAGCCTACTTTACTGTAAGGAAATAAATTTCTTTTTGTTAAAGCTATCCACTTGTGGTATTTCTGTTATGGCAGCACTAGATAACTAAGACAGAATTTAGTACCGAGAGTGGGGTGCTGCTCTAACAGATACCTAAAATGTGGAAGCGGTTTTAAAACTGTGAATGGATAGATGTGCCACAGTGACAGAGGACCAGCAGCAGCAGAGAACCAACAACAGCAGAACCAGGAGACCGGTGAAAGACAGCGCTGGAGCCGACCCACGGAGCCAGAGAGCTGAATGCCTGTGAGCAGGAGGCTTCCTGGCGGAGTGGGGTGCCTCTGGGCACTTATCGGTGGACCTAGGTTTGCTGACCCACGGAGCGAGGGAGCTGAGTGCCTGTGCGCAGAAGGCTTCCTGGCAGAGTGGGGTGCCTCCGGGCACTTACCGGTGGAACTACAGAGCTTTGGAACACTTGCCCCAGCAGGGCAGATGCGGGTGTGAGGCCCGAGGGCCAAGAGGTCACAGGAAGCAGAAGTTGAAGGGACAAGGGACACAAGAAGCGGAGCTGCCTCAGTCTCAAAAGGTATGGCCATGACCTCAGGGGTTTCAAAGGGTGGAGCAACGGCCTCTGGTGCTTCTAAGGGTAGAGTCGCCACTCAGATGGACTGGGAGAATGGTGTGCTTAAAGCCAAGGGAGCAGAGGTGCTGTCCCAGGGAGCCTGTAAGGCAGAGCTGAAGCCCAGGGCCGAGGGGCCTCCACTCGTAATCCAGAGACTGTGGCCAATACCTAAAGTCTGAAGGGCAGGGCCATTGTGTAAATTGTCTCAGAGAACAGAGGATTATTTTCAAAG
>NW_004444006.1:13470546-13482455 GCF_000243295.1 Trichechus manatus latirostris
GATTGTGTCCTGAGGCAATCTCTTGAGATATAAAAGACAGAAGTGAGCAGTGAGACAGGGGGACCTCATACCATCAAGAAAGCAGTGCCAGGAGCAGAGCGCGTCCTTTGGACTGGGGTCCCTGTGCCGAGAAGCTCCTAGTCCAGGGGAACACTGAAGAGAGGAAGGCCGACAGAGAGAAAAAGACTTCCCCTGGAGCTGACACCCTGAATTTGGACTTTTAGCTTACTTTACTGTAAGGAAATAAATTTTTCTTTGTTAAAGCCTAAAAAAAAAAAAAACTTTTTTTGAGTGGGTCACTAGTGGTAATAGTGAGTGGTGCCACTCCCATTTTCACTCCTTGATTCCTGGATCCATGAATCCTAGCTACGGGAGAAACAGCACCATATATTGGATGCTGGTTTAGAGAATATACAGCATCCTGGAAAACACCGCCCCAACCCCGCAAGGTATTGCCACCTAGCTGGCACCATAATTTTTTCTTTAGAAGGCTATTCCATTGTTCTATCAAACCAGCTGCTTCAGGATGATGGGAACACGGTAAGACCAGTGAATTCCATGACCTTGAGCCCACTGCCACACTTCATGAAGTGAGTTCGTTGATCTGAGGCAATGCTGTGTGGAAGATACTATGACGGTGGATAAGACATTCTAAGTCCACGGATGGTAGTTTTGGCAGAAGCACTGCATGCAGAGAAGGTAAATCCATATTCAGTGTGTCTATCCTAGTAAGAACAAAATGCTGTCCTTTCCATGATGAAAATGGTCCAATGTAATCAACTGGCCACCATGTTGCAAGCTGATAGCCCCTAGCAATGGTGCCATATACAGGATAAGTGTTGGTCTCTGATTCTGGCAGGTTGGGCACTCAGCAGTGGCTGCAGCCAAGTTGGCCTTGGTGAGTGGAAGTCCATGTTACAGAGCCCATGCTTATCCTCTATCCCTGCAACCATGGCCACTTTGTTCATGAGCCTATTAGTCAATGACAGGAGTGGCTGGGGAAAGAGGCTGACTTGTATCCACAGAACATGTCATCCTACCCACTTGATTGTTAAAATCCTCCTTTGCCAAGATCACCCTTGATGAGCATTCACATGAGACACAAATATCTTCACTTCTTTGGCCCATCCAGAGAGGTCTATCCACATGCTTCTTCTCCATACCTCCTCGTCACTAATTTTCCAGTCATGTTCCTTCAAAGTCCCTGACCATCCAGCCAAACCATTGGCCACAACACAAGAATCAGTATATAATCTCGTATCTGTTCATTTCTCCTTTCAGAGCAAAATGAACAACCACGTGCACTGCTCGCAGTTCTTTGCCCACTGGGAGAATTTCCCATCACCGCTGTCCTTTAGGGAGGTCCCAGAAAGGAGCTGCAGTGCTGCCACTGTCCACTTCCAAGTGGTGCCTGCATATCATGCAGAACCATCTGTAAACCAGGCACGAATTTGCTATTCCTCAGTCAACTGATCACAAGGAACTCCACATAGGTGCCAACTAGGATAAGGAAGGTAATGTGACAGGAGTGGGGACCATGGGTATTTGGCCACTTCCTCATGTAACTTACTTGTGCCTTTAAGTCTTGCTCGAGCCCAATCTCGTTTATACCACTTCCATTAAATAATGGAGTGCTGTTGTGCACATCCAACTTTATGACTCTGTGGGTCAGACAACACCTAGTTCATGATGGGCAGCTCGGGCCGGATAGTGACTTGGTTGCCAATAGTTAAACAATCAGTCTCTACTAAGTCCTAGTAACAAGCCAAAAGCTGTTTCTCAAAAGGAGAGTAGCTATCTGTAGAGGATGGCAGAGCTTTGCTCCAAAATTCTAAGGGCCTGTGCTATAATTCACCAGTAGGGGCCTGCCAAAGACTCCAAACAGCATCTCTATCTGCCACTGACACTTCAAGCACCACTGGAACAGCCAGATCATATGGCCCAAGTGGCAGACCAGCTCGCAGGGCAGCGTGGACCAGTTGCAGAGCCTTCTCTTGTTCTGGGCCCCACTCGAAAGTAGCAGCTTTTCAAGTCACTTAATAAATAGGCCAGAGTAGCACATCCACATGAGGGATATTGTTGTTGCTGTTGTTTCGAGTTGATTCCAATTCATAGTGACACTGTACAACAGAACAAAACACTGCCCAGTCCTGTGCCATCTTCACAATCATTGTTATGTTTGAGCCCACTGTTGCAGACACTGCGTCAATCCATTTCATTGACAGTCTTCCTCTTTTTTGCTGACCCTCTACTCTACCAAGCATGATGTCCTTCTCCAGGGACTGGTCCCTCCTGATAACATGTCCAAAGTATGTAAGATGAAGTCTCATCATCTTTGCTTCTAATGAGAATTCTGGCTGTACTTCTTTCAAGACAGATTTTATTCTTCTGGAAATCCATGGTATATTCAACAATCTTCGCCAACACCATAATTCAAAGGTATTAATTCTTCGGTCTTCCTTATTCTTTGGTCAGCTTTCACATGCATATGAGGTGACTGAAAATATGGCTTCGGTCAGGCACACCTTAGCCCTTAAAGTGACATCTTTGCTTTTCAACACTTCAAAGAGGTCTTTTGCAGCAGATTTGCCCAATGCAATGCGTCTTTTGATTTCTTGACTGCTGCTTCCATGGGTGTTGATTGTGGATCCAAGTAAAATGAAATCCTTGACAACTTCAATAGCTCTCTGTTTATCATGATGTTGCTTATTGGTCCAGTTGTGAGGATTTTTGTTTTCTTTACGTTGAGGTGTAACCATACTAAACGCTGTGGTCTTTGATCTTCATCAGTAAGTGCTTCAATTCCTCTTCACTTTCAGCAAGCAAGGTTGTGTCAGCTGCATATCGCAGGTTGTTAATGTGTCTTCCTCCAATCCTGATGCCCCATTCTTCATATAGTCCAGCTTTTCAGACTATTTGCTCAGCATACAGATTGAATCAGTATGGTGAAAGGATACAACCCTGATGCACATCTTTCCTGACTTTAAACCACGCAGTATCCCCTGGTTCTGTTCAAATGACAGCCTCTTGGTCTATGTACAGGTTCCTCATGGGCACAACGAAGTGTTCTGGAATTCCTGTTCTTCACAATGTTATCCATAATTTGATACGATCTACACAGTCAAATATCTTTGCACAGTGAATAAAACACAGGTAAATATCTTTCTGGTATTCTCTGCTTTCAGCCAGGATCCACCTGACATCAGCAATGATATCCCTGGTTCCATATCCTCTTCTGAATCCAGCTTGAATTTCTGGCAGTTCCCTGTAGATATACTGCTGCAGCTGCTTTTTAATGATCTTCAGCAAAATTTAACTTGTATGTGATATTAATGACATTGTTTGATAATTTCCACATTCATTGGATCACCTTTCTGTGGAATGGGTACAAATATGGATCTCTTCCAGTTGGTTGGCCAGGTAGCTGTCTTCCAAATTTCTTGGCATAGACGAGTGAGCGCTTCCAGTGCTGCATCCATTTGTTGAAACGTTGGGATTCCGTCAACTCCTGGAGCCTTGTTTTTCGCCAATGCTTTCAGTGCAGCTTGGACCTCTTCCTTCAGTACCATCGGTTCTTGATCACGTGCTACCTCCTAAAATGACTGACTGTTGACCAATTTTTTTTGGTACAGTGACTCTGTGTATTCCTTCCATCTTCTTTCGATGCTTTCTGCATTGTTTATTATTTTCCCCATAGAATCCTTCAGCTGTGCAACTTGAGGCTTGAATTTTTTCTTCTGTTCTTTCAGCCTGAAAAATGCCTAGCATGTTCTTCCCTTTTGGCTTTCTAACTCCAGGTCTTTGCACATCTCATTATAATACTTTACTTTGTCTTCTCAAGCTGACCTTTGAAGACTTCTGTTCAGCTCTTTTACTTCATTATTTCTTCCTTTTACTTTAGCTACTCTATGTTCAAGAGCAACTTTTAGATTCTCTTCTGACATCCATTTTGGTCTTTTCTTTCTTTTCTGTCTTTATAATGACCCCTTTCTTTCTTCATGTATGATGTCCTTGATGTCATTCCACAACTCCTCTGGTCTTCGGTCATTAGTGCTCAATCCGTCAAATCTACACCTGAGGTCGTCTCAAAATTCAGGTGGTATATACTCAAGGTTGTACTTTGGCTCTTGTGGACTTGTTCTAATTTTCTTCAGTTTCAACTTGAACTTGCATATGAGCAATTGATGGTCTGTTCCACAGTCAGATCCTGGCCTTGTTCTGACCAATGATATTGAGGTTTTCCATTGTCTCCTTTCACAGATGTAGCTGGTTTGATTCCTGTGTATTCCACCTGGCGAGGTTCACGTGTATAGTCGCCATATATTGGTGAAAAAAGATATTTGCAATGAAGAAGTCATTGGTCTTGCAAAATTCTGTCATGTGATCTTCAGCATCATTTCTATCACCAAGGCCATATTTTCCAACTATCAATCCTTCTTCTTTGTTTCCAACTTTTGCATTCCAATCACCAGTAATTATCAATGCATCTTGACTGCATGTTTGATCAATTTCAGACTGCAGAAGTTGGTAAAAATCTTCAGTTTCTTTGTCTTTGGCCTTAGTGGTTGGTGTGCAAATTTGAGTAATATTTGTATTAACTGATCTTCCTTGTAGGCGTATCAATATTTTCCTATCGCTGACAGCATAGTACTTTAGGATAGATCTGGGTATGTTCTCTGACGATGAACGTGATGCCATTCCTCTTCAATTTGTCATTCCCAACCATATGACTGTCTGATTCAAAACTGCCAATACCAGTCCGTTTCAGCTCAGTAATGCCTAGGATATTGATGTTTATGTGTTCCACTTCATTTTTGATGATTTACAGTTTTCCTAGATTCATACTTTGTACATTCCATGTTCCAGTTATTAATGGATGTTTACAGCTGTTTCTTCTCATTTTGAGTCATGCCACATCAGCAAATAAAGGTCCCCAAAACTTGACTCCATCCATGTCACTGACATCAACTCTACTTTGAGGAGGCAGCTCTTCCCCAGTCATATTTTGAGTGTCTTCCAACCTGAGGGGCTTATCTTCCGGCACTGTATCAAACAATGTTCTGCTGCTATTCATAAGGTTTTCACTCACTAATTTTTTTCAGAAGTAGATTGTCAGGTACTTCTTCATAGTTTGTCTTAGTCTGGTAGCTCAGCTGGAATCTGTCCACCATGGGTGACCCTGCTGGTATCTGAATACCGGTGGCATGGCTTCCAGCGTCACAGCAACACATAAGCTGCCACAGTACGAGAAACTGACAAACACATGGGGGAAATGAGGGATAAGTTGCCTCCAAATTCCAAAGAGGCACAACAGGTGTTGTGCCTCCTTTTTAGTTGTAGGAGGGGCAAGATGCAACAACTTATCCTTCACTTTAGTAGGAATATCTCAACATGCCCCACACCACTTGATGCCTAGAAATTTCACTGAGGTGGAAGGCCCTGAATTTTTTTGGGTTAATTTTCCACCCTCTAGCATGAAAATGTCTTACCAGTGAGTCTAGAGTCATTGATACTTCTTCCTTTCTAGGTCCAATCAGCATAATGTTATCAATGTAACGGACCAGTGTGAAGTCTTGTGGAAGGGAAAGGCGATCAAGTTCCCTGGGGACTAAATTATGACATAGGGCTGGAGAATTGATATACCCCTTGAGGTAGGTATTGCTGGTCTTGCTAGTTGAAGGTGAACTGCTTCTGGTGCTTCTTTGAAACAGGTATGGAGGAAAAGGCACTGGTCAGATCAATAGCTGCATACCAGGTACCAGGAGATATATTAATGTGCTCAAGGAATGAAACTACATCCAAACAGCAGCTGCACCACCTGGTCGAGTTTTTAATAATCCACTGTCATTGTCAAAGATCCATCTGCTTTTTGCTCAGGCCAAATAAGTGAGTTGAATGGGGATGTGGTGGGAATCACCACCCCTGCATCTTGATGGTGGCAATAATCTCTGCAGTCCTTCCAGGAATGCAGTACTGTTTTTGGTTTACTATTTTCCTAGGTAGGGGAACTTCTAATGGCTTCCATTTACCTTTTCCTACCATAATAGCCCTTATTCCACATGTCAGGGATCCAACTTGGGGGTTCTGCCAGTTACTGAGTGTGTCTATTCCAATCATGCATTCTGTAACTGGGGAAATCACTTCAGGATGGGTTTGGGAACCCACTGGAACCACTGCAAGAAGGACCTGGGCTAAGACTTCATTAATTACCTGACCTCCACACACCCCTACTTTGACAGGTGGGCCACAGTGATGTTTTTGGTCTCTAAGAATTAGTGTCAGTTCAGAGCCAGTATCCAGTAATCCCCAAAAAGTCTGATTATTTCCTTTTCCCCATTGAACAATCACTCTCATAAAAGGCCATAGATCCCTTTGGGAAATGCTGGGAGAAAGAGTAACAGTATACATTTTTTGCAGTGTAGTAGGGTCCTAGCTCAAGGGGACCCGGCCACCCCTTCATTCAAGGGATTATGGGTCTATAAATTAGCTCAAGTCTGGGAACTGATTGAGGGGCCGTGACTCTCTATTCTGGTGATTTAAGTTTGACTGTTGTTCACTTGGCCAAGAATTCTTCCACTTGTACAGATGAAGTAAATATTTAGTAGATTTCCCATCTATTTCATTCCTAGGGACACAATAACTAAGTAACCAACTCCCTAAGTAATCAGACTATTCTGATTACTGCTTTAACTCTGCTGTCCATTATGGTAACCATGCCCACCTTGTCTTTGTTGATTGAGTGCTGCCTCTTGTCCCCTACCACCACAGGGTCCAATCTGCCCCATTATAGTTGGGTGTCTTAATTCAGTTAGGGCAGTTCGCACTGTCAAATCTGATTTGTATAAAATAGCAATCAGAGCAGTCTTCAAGGATACTAGAGCTTCCTTCACAAATTTGTTCCTCACCGTTGTGGTAAAAGGTGTGTCCTCTGGGTACTCAACGGTTGGGTCTGTGGGTCCAACCTGATAAATCCACTCTAATATGCCAATTTCTCTAAGCCTTTGGATATCTTCTTCTGCAATATACCAAGGCAGGTATGGCATTTCAACTTGATGTAGCATAGGCCACCGCTTAATCTATACGAACTAACCAAATAAACCACTAGATCCTTTTCTAACCTCTCGAACTGAAACGCTGAATGAAGACTCTGTGCTTAGTGGGCCCATATCAATAAACTCAGACTGATCCAACTTTATGTTCTTTGCACCATTATCTCACAAGCTTAATAGCCATTCCCATACATATTCCCCAGGTTTCTGTTTGTATGTATTAGACAAGAAATTGAAAAACTTTTGTAAATTGAAAAACCATAGTTTTACTATGGTTTTCTTATGCTTTGGAGACTGAATGAAAAGTTATATGATTTGAGGCTTTCACTTATTAGCCTTTGTATTTTCTATGCCTATGCCAAACAATGCTCCCACTGGCAGTTATATACTGTGTTATTTGCTTTAATAGTGCAAAATAGTTTAAAACAAGTCACAGATTCACAGAATTAGAAGGAACCTCTGATGGTCATTAGGCCTATTAGTTTGCTTCTAGGTAAGACTCACTGATTTAAGCCACATAGTTGGGTGTCTGATACTTTCTGCAACGGAGATTCCACAGCATCCCTTAGTAACTTGCTCTAGTGGTCAGAAGTTCTTTATAAGTCTAACCTTCAACTTCTGATTACAACTGAAACCGACTTTAGTTTCTAAATCCCACTGTCTTTGAGAATCCAGATATATAAAAAAGTTTAACAACTGAGATTATTAATAGTTAACATTTACAAAGCAGTTTATTGCTCTGTATTTTCACTCTCATTAAACCAGTTTCTCTTGAGTCAATTCCAACTCATGGCAACTCCATGTATGTCTGAGTATAACTGTGCTCCATGGGGTTTTCTATGGCTGATTTTTTTTTTTTTTTTCAGAAACCAGGCCTTTCTTCCAAAATGCCTCTGGGTGACTTGAACCTCCAACCTTACAGTTAGCAGCAAGCACATGTTAACTGTCTGCATCACTCAGGGAGTACACTAGTTTACAATAAATCTCTAAGATATTATTAAATTAGCTTCATTTTACAGCAATTGAGGTTCAGAGAAGTTGAGCTACTTTCCAAAGGTCATAGAGGTAGTAATTGATAGAGCTGGAACTCCAAGCCAGATAATCTATCTCTAATCCTGTGCTTGCACCATTATGCCCCACTACAGAATAAAGAAGCAAAATATAAGCTTATTCTTTACTGTGCTGATAAATTTAAGAACTATCAGGAAAAAAAGTACTCTGGAACCATAGAATCCTAGAGTGAGAAGGGACCTTAAAAATCATATATTGTTGTAACATAATCTTCTAGAGAGCTCAAATTCTGGAAATTGGATGTATGCTACTAGGAAGGCTTTCAGCTGGGTTAGGCTTAATAATGACATCTCACATTGGTGTAGTTCCATTTGCTGATAATACAAAAAATAATAAAGATAGGGTACTTAGGACACTGGAAAAAACAGCATCTGAACATCAAGTTACTGAGTAGGCAGTTCAACTAAACAAATCTTGGAGTTGCAAATTGAAAAATAAAAGGACAAGTGCAGGTTTGCTTAAGAGCATGTACTTTGGAGTCAGACAATTCTTGGTTTAAATCCTACCACTTACTAGCTATAAATCAAAACCAAATCTGTTACTGTAAAGTTGATTCTGACTCATAGTGACCCTATGGGACAGAGTAGAACTGCCCCATACAGGACCTGGCAAAAATTATTTAACCTTTCTAAACTTCAGTTTCTTTTTCTAAAAAATGGACATAAGAGTATCTATATCACTATATTGATGTAAATAATGAAGAACAATGTATGTAAATACTTAGCAGGGTACTCAGCATAATAAATTGTAGTTTTCAATAATAATAACAATATTATCATCATTATTATTATGGTACAGCATCATCTAAGCCCCCACCAAACCTATCATGAAAGTTTATTGTGGGAAATTTGTTTATAATTATTTCATATATGTGTACAGAAGATGATCCTTGGCCTTAAGAACCACATACAAGAATAAGAGGTAACTCAAGACTTGCTCTAAGACTAATAATTTAACCAACATTTATTGAGTCATCAGTATATGCTTTATTAATTACTGTTACAAGTACTTTATTAAGTTCTAAGTCTTCTAAGTTGATACATGTATTAACTAGTTAAATTTTTACAACTCTATGAAATAGTATTATTATTTCCTATTCTACACATGAATAAACCAAGCAGAAGGAAGTCAAATAATTTACTAGGAAGTAGGAGAACTAAGATTTGAATTCAGACGGTCTAGCTCCAGAACTGACACTTTTAACTAGTGTAGTCTACTGTTTCCCACCCACTCTGCTGTTTTGCCTCTATAGTCAACACCTGTGTTAAATGAGTAATAGCAAACTGGAGTTTTAAAACATTATAATATGAGGGCTAGGTTGGTCAACAAATTACAACAGTTAATTCTCATAAAGTGAGAATTAAAAGTGGGTACATAAATACTTACAACTACTACTGATATAATAATATAAAGCTAAAGGTCTGTTAAGATTCATGCGTAGCTTATCCTTTAAAAAAAAAACCTCAAATTTTTAAGAAAGTTAGTATAGATTGAAGGTCAAGCCAAGATGGGGATGAGGGGTGGAGAGGAGTAAGGTAAGTATTCTGGAATAGCGCTGGTAAAGGACTTAGTTCTTAAAATTCACCTGTGGGTCCCTTGCTCTATGCCTTGAAAAGGAGACGGAAAGGACAGAAAGGCAAGGTACCTAGAACAACAGATAAGGACCGAGAAAGAGGCTAAGATCGCTACGGCAGACAGGGTGGTTACCTTTGCCCTTCTCTATCATAAATCCTAGTAGTTTGCAATCTCTGTCCTACAGTCAAAGGAGCCAGTGAAAATATGTTCTGTTCTACCACCTCTGGGTACACTTCCTGAAAACCATCATCCTAAACTTTCCAGTCATCTAAGTGTATTCCTGGAAAAGTTGCTCAATTTATAGGCTTTTATATAATTCACTTTTAGATAGAAGAATATAGTCCTGACCAATACAGTTTACAACATCTTCTTACCTTTTTCTGCTGGGCTCAACACAGTCACTGTGAAAAGATAGAGAGGTAAATATTAGTGATATTTAAAAAAAACTCTTTTTCTAATACATTGTCCATAGGATCAATTTTGAGCAATCTATTTAACGGTACTTTAGTAAACCACCAGTGTGTTAAGATGAGGGAAGGCACGAATGATTAATTTCCATCTTTTGCTATCTTCCTTCATTTTAAATCTCAGTAATTAAGAACTTCCAGTCATTCTACAAATACAAGTATAACTTGGTTTTTAAAAAACTCAACAAATGTAAACACTCAAGCTATAGAACATGGCACTAAGAACTTTAAAAGCTGGTAAGTTAGGAGATGACTATTTACTTTCCCAAAGTTTTCACTGTAGGATGTCTCTCAATAGTTAATACCAAGCCTCTCTTGTATATTTAGAGGTAATACAGTGTGGAGGTTGTGTGTTTGCTCTGGAGTCAGACTGTCTGGGTTAGAATCCCTGTTCCACTATTTTGTGGCCCTGGGCAATTCCTTAATTTCCCTAACTACCTAGCTGACAAGGTTACTTGCGAATTAAATGTGTTAATGAATGTAAATGTTGCTTAATATAGTATCTAGCACAAGGCAAGTACCTAATGAATATTAATTATTACTATATTTGAACTAAGGTTTCATAGAATATCAGAACAGGAAGGTAATTTGGTGATTATCTGGTTTATCTGTCTCATTTTAAAGATGGCAAAATAGGACATTAATAGCAAATGATTTGCCCCAAGTCAGAGAGAAAGTTAGTGGTACAGTGCGACTAGATTCCAGCCTCCAGGGCTGGTAGCGAAGCGGTTAAGAACTCAGGCTGCTAACCAAAAAGGTCAGTAGTTCAAATTCACCAGTTGCTCCTTGGAAACCCTCTGGGGCAGTTCTACTCTGACCTATAGGGTTGCTATGAGTCGGAATTGACTCAATGGCAATGGGTTTGGTTTTGTTATGGGTGTCTACCTCCTCCAATTATTCCTTGCTGTCTTACTTTGATGTATGTTATAGATTAAATTGGAGCCCTGGCAGTGCAAAGATAAAGAGCTATGGCTGTTAATCAAATGGCTGGCAGTTCGAATCCACCAGCCAATCCTTGGAAACCCAATGGGGCAGTTCTACTCTGTCCTATAGGGTTGCTATGAGTCGGAAATGATTCAACAGCAATGAGTTATAGATTAAATTGTGTCCCCCTAAAGAGGTATATTGAAGTCCTAACTCCTATCCCTGTGAATAATACCCTGCTTGGAAGTAGAGGTTGTCTTTTGTTATGTTAATGAGGTCATACCAGAGTAGGGTGCCTCCTAAACCTAATCCTTCTTTTTTTTTATTGTACTTCAGGTGAAGGTTTACAGAACAAATAGTTTCTCCTTAAACAGTCAGTACACATATTGTTTTATGACATTGGTCAACAACCCCACCACATGTCAACACTTTTCCTTCTCCACCTTTTTTTTTTCTTTGGTGAAAATATACATAGCCAAAGATACACCATTTCAAAAATTTCTACATGCACAGTTCAGTGACATTGACTACACTCTTGCAGTTGTGTTGCTATTCTCACTTTAGATGAAGGTTTACAGAACAAAATAGTTTCTCATTAAACAGTTAGTACACATGTTGCCCTATGATAATGGTTAACAACCCCACTACACGTCAACATTGTCCTTACTCAACCTTGGGTTCCCTATCACCAGCTTTCCTGTCCCCTCATGCCTTCTAGTCCTTGTCGCTGGACTGCTGTGCCTCATTAGTTCCGTTTTGTTTTATGGGGCTGTCCAATCCCAGACTGAATGGTGAACCCTGGAAGTGACTTCACCACTGAGCT
>NW_004444006.1:13482555-13502003 GCF_000243295.1 Trichechus manatus latirostris
GTATAATTATTGATAGATGTGAGTTTATTGCTGTCATTTTGTAGTGCTTTTTTTGTGGTGCTGATGTTTTCTTTGTTCCTCTTACTCTCCTGTGCTGAATTCCTTTTGTTTGTGGATTTTTCATTTCTTTTGTTTTTGTAGTTTTGTTTTTACTGAGACTTTATGTTTTTCCTCTTTATTTTTAGGGATTTCACGATTCTTCACTTGCATGTTGCAACTACATCAGCTCCACTAGGCCTTGAATTGGGTTAGAAGCCCTGGTGGTGTAGTGGTTAAGAGTTCGGCTACTAACCAAAAGGTCAGCAGTTACAATACACCAGAGGCTCCTTGGAAACCCTTTGGGGCATTTCTACTCAATATCTCTTTAAAATGGAGTGCGAGACCTCCAGTGCAGGTGGGATTGGAAAATTGTACAACCATTCACGAAAACAGCTGGGCAATTCTTTTAAAAATGCCTCATTCATTTACAACTGGACCCAGCATTCCCACTGGGACATAATTGTTCTACAGATATGAAAACTTATGTTCACAGAGAAAACCTAATGCAAATGATGAAGCAGCTATATTCAAAGCAAAATATGGGAGTAATTCTACTGTCCTTCATCAGGACAAATAATGTAAGTGGTTTTCATCCCTATAATGAGCTATGATTCAGCAATAAAAAGAGTGGGATTTCTTATCTGATTAAATTTCATCTAGTGTAAATTCAACTCTAATTGCGATGTTTGATTCAATGATTGAAAATTTTTAAGACAATTTGGCTTTGGGAATTATCTCTTATGTTGATTTTCTGAAATCTAAATGAACATCAAGTATATTAGGTCAAATTTAACTTCCAAATTGAGATATGCTGAAGTTGTGAACCACATTTTGGATTTAGAGGGTCAGTATGAATAAAAGGACATAATATCTTATTCATCCTTCTGATGGGGATTATATTTTGAAATGACAATACTTTTAATATTTGAGTTAATGACCTTACTTATGTAAAAAGACAAGAACAGGCAAATGTATAGAGACCAAAGTTTATTAGTGGTTACCAGGGTGGGAGACAAAAGGGGGGGGTTCTTATTTGGAGCACTGACTTTTGCTTTATGGTGATGGAAAAATTGCATTGATTAAGGGTAGGAATGCACAGCCAATTAATGTGCTTGCTGTCAGTAAGTTGTACACCTGTAAAAAATTGATTTGGCAAAAGTTGTGTGATAGACATATTATTTGGAAGTTTAGGGTCAAGGTTTCATGTGACATCCCAGTTAATTGGCCTCATATCATGTTTAGTACTTCTGTTCTACCTCCTAGTTCACTGCATAGTACCTGGAGGCTTAAAAGCTTACAAGCAGCCATCCAAGGTACAACAATTGGTCTCTATTCGCCTGGAGCAACAGAGAAAGGAGAGTCAGGACTAGGAGGAAGAAATGGAATATGTGGCTAATTGACTCCATGAACAACTGCCTCCTTTGCCATGAGACCAGAAGAACTGGATGGTGCCTGGCTACCATTACTGAATGTTTTGATAAAAGATTGTATAGGGGAATTCTGATCAAAAAGGGGAAAACGCAGAACACAATTTCAAATTCTCACAGAATTCAGACTTTCTGGAGACACTGAGGCTGGATGAACCCCCAAAACTATCTGCCTGGAGATAATCTTTAAACCTTAACCCAAAATTATTCCTTGAAGTCTTCTTAAAACCAAACAGTGGTTTAGCTTAACTAGTAAAGAATGTCTGCCTTGAGTATTGTGCTCTTCTAAGATCTACATAGGATCAAATTGACAACAGCAACTCAAAAGATTGATAGGAAATTTAGGGGGCAGCAAGTTTATGTTAATGTGGGAAAAACAATTAAGAAAAGGAGTGTGAGAATAGCTGCACAACTTGAAGACTGTAATCAATCTCACTGAATTACAGATGTAGAAATAGTTGAATTGGTGTATGTTCTGCTGTGTATATTCTTAAAAACAAAAAATAAAACAAATTAAAAATATTATGAAAATGAAAATAAAAGATAGAGTGAGAGAGCAGGATTGCTTGAAGATCAATCTTAATGAAGAGTAACTGATAAATTGTTCTTTGGTATACCTCCTCCCTCTGTGGCTGAACACTCACTGCTAAACAAGTGGAAGTCCTAATCCCCATTTGCTTGGGACAGGACTATTGGTAAGGGAAAGAGATCACCCAGTGCTTGCAAGATGCTGGGATGTAACAATGGGTATACAAAAGAATGAGTTGGAACCCAGGAAGTCTCCAGGTAGGGGGCAGCTGTCTTTAAGTAATTGCTGGACTGTCATGTGAAAGCAGGATTGGTTTATATGGTCCCAGAATAGAAGACAGAAATAGAAGCAATGGGTAAAAGCTGCAAGGAGACACATTTTAGCTCATTATAAAAAAAAATGATGATGATGACAACTGCCACTAGCCAAAGTATTTCAAGGTGGACTGACAACCTTGAGAAATAGCAAGTTTCCCATTACCAAAACCCATACCACACCTGTTGCTGTCGAGTCAATTCTGACTCATAGAGACCTTATACGACAGAGCAGAACTGCTCCCATAGGGTTTCCAAGGCTGTAAATTTTTACGGAAGCAGACATCTTTCTCCTGTGGAGCGGCTGGTGGGTTTAACCACTGGTGGGCACTTAACCACTGCACCACCAGGGCTCCTTTCCCCATTACAAACATTTGAAAATGTTATAGAGGAAATTCAGACATTAGGCAGTGGACTTGATTCTTAAAGTATTTCTCATCCTTGAAATTCTATAAAACGTCAAGAAGTCTAAGGGAAGAAGTTACATACTTGTGAGGAAGTTACATGCTTCTGAGGAGAAAAGAAAAACAACACAGTTGCTATTGAGTTGAGTCCAACTCATGGCTACCCTATGTGTGTCAGAGTAGAACTGCTCCATAGTGTTTTCAATGGCTGATATTTCAGTAGATCGCCAGACCTTTCTTCTGAGGTGCCTTTGTGTGGACTCGAACTGCCCACCTTTCGGCCAGCAGCCAAGTGCATTAACCATTCATACCACCCAAGGACACATCTGAGGGGCAAATAAAAGAGACCCTTTATTCCAAAAGATTGTGGTACTTATCTTAGTAGTTCTGCCTTTCCTTTATTTTTCTAATATTCACTTTTGCATTATTAAGAGGGAGATGCTAGAAATACTTCAGTCATATTTAAAATGAAAATGTTACAAAAGTCATACTAAACTTTTACAGAATGAATCCTTTATCATGAATCTCTTGGGTAAGTATACACTTAGCCATTCTATGAGTATCTTGCCATGCATAATTATACAGTGATTTAGTGATATGTGTAATTATACACCCGCTCTATTCTTTCAAATTTCAACTCACTACTGGGAAGTTAAATGACTAGAATTATCATCAAAAAGCTTTTTCACTTCACTCTTGTCTCTCATCTATTTACTTATTCTTTGCAACCCAGGTGCTATGGGTTGAATTGTGTCCCCCCAAAAGATATGCTCAAGTCCTAGCCCCAGGTACCTCTGAACATGACCTTATTTAGAACTGGATTGTTGCAGATATAATTAATTAGATTAAAATGAGGTCATTAGGGTGGGCCCTAATCTCTTTATAACTGGTGTCCTCATACAAAGAAGAGAAGAGACACAGAGAGAAACAGAAAAGGGAAGAGGGAGACAGAGATTGGGCTTTCACTGTCACAAGCCAAGGAATGCCCTGGGGCTAAAAGAAGCTGGAAGAGACGAGGAAGGATCCTGCCCTAGAGATTTTTGAGGGAGCATGGCCCTGCTAACACCCTGATTTGGCTTCTAGCCTCTATAACTGTGAGAGAATAAATTTCTGTTGCCACTCAGTTTGTGGTACTTTGTTATGGCAGCCCTAGGAAACTAATACACCAGGTATGAAGAAAAAGGTGAGATAAGAGCTTTTCATCGTAGAAACCTGGTGTTAAATCCAAGCATATCTCATGACTTCCCTTAAGCAGATGCATGTTGTAGGGTTCACAGAGGGTATCAGTAGAATAAACCTAGTTTGGAGCTAGATAGGGATAATAAGCAAATGTAGTAAAAAGGACGTGGAAGAAACTCCAAAGCACTACTATGTAATAGAAATATAACGTGAGTCATGTAATTTAAAGTTTCCAGTAGGTACATTAAAAACAGTTTTAAAAAACAAGTGAAATTAAGTTTAACAATATATTTTATTTAATCCAGTATATTAAAAAAAATCATTTCAACATGTTATCCATATAAACATAATTAATGAGATATTTTACATTCTTCTTTTTGTACTAAGACTTTGAAAGTTGGTGTGTAGTTTACATTTCCAGCACATCTCAATTCAGATGCCACATTTCAGGTGCTTAACAGCCACATGGGTCTAGTGGCTACTGTATCAGACAACGCAGTTCAGAAGTTTTTTAAAAGGGGAGTGGCGAAGCCAAAAAAAAAAAAAAAAATTAGGAGTCCATTAAGATGAGTGCTTGCTTACAATCCAAAGTTCTCCTTTAATTAATGACCTGTTTGGGGAGGTAGTTCATTGTAGTGATATACACCATATACTTTGGTGGCAAATAGGTATGTACTCAAATTCTGAATTTGCCATTTACTTGTTGCGTGACCTGGGACAAGTTATTTCATCTTTCTGTGTTTCGGTTTCCCATCTGTAAAACTGGGATAAAACAAAAGAATTTGTGCTATAAAGTTATTATAGGGATTAATTGATAAAATGTGTAAAGTGTTTGGGTGTCTGGCACATAGTAAGTATTCAATTATTTTTAGCTATTTATTATTATTTTTCTGAGGACAGTAAACTGTTCACTGAGGGTGTTTTTAACAGTAAGTATGCAACAAACAAAAAAACCTCCTGCCACTGAGTTGATTCTCTTAGTTAAAACCATCCGCTTGTGGTATTTCTGTTATGGCAGCACTAGATGACTAAGACATCATTGTATTTTTGATCTACATTTCTCTAATGGCTAATGATCGTGAGCATTTCTTCATGTGTCTGTTAGCCGCCTGAATATCATTTTTGGTGAAGTGCCTGTTCATATCCTTTGCCCATTTTATAATTGGATTATTTGTCTTTTTGTTGTTGAGGTTTTGCAGTATCGTGTAGATTTTAGAGATTAGACACTGATCAGATCTGTTGTAGCCAAAAATATGTTCCCAGTCTCTACGTTGTGTTTGTACTCTTTTGGTGAAGTCTTTTGATGAGCATAAGTGTTTGAATTTTAGGAGCTCCCATGTATCTGGTCTCTCTTCTGGTGCTTGTGCATTGTTACTTACGGTTCGTATTGTGTTTATGCCATTTATTAGGGCTCCAAGCGTTGTCCCTATTTTTTCTTCCATGATCTTTATCATTTTTGATTTTATATTTAAGTCTTTGATCCATTTTGAGTTAGTTTTTGTGTGTGGTGTGAGGTATGGGTCTTGTTTCAGTGTTTTGCAGATGGATGTCCAGCCATGCCAGCACCATTTGTTAAAGAGACTGTCTTTACCCCCAGTTAACTGACTTTAGGCCTTTGTCAAATATCACCTGCTCATAAGTGGAAGAATTTACATCTGGATTCTCAATTCTGTTCCACTGGTTTACATATCTGTTGTTGTACCAGTACCAGGCTGTTTTGACTACCCTGGTGGTATAATAGGTTCTAAAATCAGGTAGTGTGAGGCCTCCCACTTTGTTCTTCTTGAGTAATGCTTTACTTATTCGGGGCCTCTTCCCTTTCCATATGAAGTCGGTGATTTGTTTCTCCATCTCATTAAAAAATGCCAGTGGAATTTGGATCGGGATTGCATTGTATCTGTAGATCGCTTTGGGTAGAATTGACATTTTCACAATGTTGAGTTTATCTATCTGTGAGCAAGATATGTTTTTCCACTTATGCAGGTCTCTTTTGTTTTCTTGTAGTAGCATCTTGTAGTTTCCACTGTATAGATCTTTTACGTCTCTGGTTACATTTATTTCTAAGTATTTTATCTTCTTGGGGCTATTGTAAATAGTATTGATTTGGTGATTTCCTCTTCGAGGTTCTCTTTGTCGGTGTAAAGGAATCCAACTGATTTTTGCAGCTTATCTTGTATCCTGACACTTTGCTGAAATCTTCTATGACTTCCAGTAGTTTTCTTACGGTTTATTAGGGGTTTTCTGTGTATAAAATTATATCATCTGCAAATAGAGATACTTTGACTTCTTCCCTACCAATTTGGATGCCCTTTATTTCTTTTTCTAGCCTAATTACCCTGGCTAGAACTTCAAGCACAATGTTGAATAAGAGTAGAGATAAAGAGCATCCTTGTCTGGTTCCTGTTCTCAAGGGGAATGGTTTCATTTTAGGATGATGTTGGCTGTTGGCTTTGTATAAATGCCCTTGATTATACTGAGGAATTTCCCTTCTATTCCTATTTTGTTGAGAGTTTTTAATATGAATGGGTGTTGGACTTTGTCAAATGTCTTTTCTGCATCAATTGATAAGATCATGTGGCTCTTGTCTTTTGTTTCATCTATATGACGGATTACTTTGATTGTTTTTCTAATGTTGAACCATCC
Source organism: Trichechus manatus latirostris (assembly GCF_000243295.1). Lineage (NCBI taxonomy): Eukaryota > Metazoa > Chordata > Mammalia > Sirenia > Trichechidae > Trichechus > Trichechus manatus. Next base: position 13,489,091 of record NW_004444006.1, read on the forward strand.
CTCCATACCTGGTATAAATTGCACTTGATCATGATGAATTATTTTTTTGATATGTTGCTGAATTCTATTGGCTAGAATTTTGTTGAGGATTTTTGCATCAATGTTCATGAGGAATACTGGTCTGTAATTTTCTTTTTTTGTGGTGTCTTTACCTGGTTTTGGTATCAGGGTTATGCTGGCTTCATAGAATACGTTTGGGAGTATTCCATCATTTTCTATGCTCTGAAATACCTTTGGTAGTAGTGGTGTTAACTCTTCTCTGAAAGTTTAGTAGAATTCTCCAGTGAAGCCATCGAGGCCAGGGCTTTTTTTTGATTGGGAGTTTTTTAAATACCTTTTCAATCGCTTTTGTTATGAGTTTATTTAGTTGTTCTACCTCTGTGTTAGTTTAGGTAGGTAGTGAGTTTCCAGAAATTTGTCCATTTCCTCTAGGTTTTCAGATTTGTTAGAGTACAATTTTTCATAGTATTCTGTTATGATTCTTTTAATTTCAGTTGGGTCTGCTGTGATATCACCCATTTCATTTCTTATAGGGGTTATCTGTTTCCTCTCCTATTTTTATCTGTCAGTTTGGACAGTGGATTATCAATTTTGTTGATCTTTTCAAAGAACCAGTTTCTGGTCTTGTTAACTCTTTCAATTTTTTTTCTATTCTCTATTTAATTCTGCTGTAATTCTTATTATTTCTTTTGCTGCTCTCTTTCTACTTCTTCCAGTTGCAGGGTTAATGGTTTGATTATGGCCCTTTCTTCTTTTTGGATGTGTGCATTTATTGCTATAAACCAAACTCTGAGTACTGCTTTTGCTGTGTACCAAAGGTTCTGGTAGGATGTGTTTTCATTCTCAATTGATTCTATGAATTTCTTTATTGCATCCTTAATTTCTTCTATAACCCAGTAGTTTTTGAGCAAGAAGTTGTTCAGTTTCTATGTGGCTGATTTTTTCTCCTTGCTTTTTCTGTTGTTGATTTCTACTTCAATGGCTTTATGGTCAGAAAAGATGCTTTATAATATTTCAATGGTTTGGATTTTGTTAAAGCTTGCTTTATGACCTAATATGTGGTCTATTCTGGAGAATGTTCCATGTGGGTTGGAAAAGAAAGTATCCTTGGCTGCTGTTTGGGTGGAGTGTTCGGTATATGTCTATGAGATCAAGTTGGTTGACTGTAGCATTTAACTCTTCCATGTCTTCGTTGAGCTTCTTTCTGGATGTTCTGTCGTTCACCAAAAGTGGTGTGTTGAAGTCCCCTACTACTATTGTGGAGCTGTCTCTCTCTCTTTTCACTGCCGTTAAGAGTTTGTTTTATGTATTTTGGAACCCTGTCATTGGGTGCATAAATATTTATTATAGTTATGTTCTCCTGGTGTATTGACCCTTTAATCATATATAGTGTCCTTCCTTATCTTTTGTAGTGGATTTTACTTTAAAGTCTATTTTGTCAGGGATTAATATTGCCACTCCTGCCTTTTTTGAGTGTTTTTTGCTTGATATATTTTTTTTTCCATCTTTTGAGTTTTAGTTTGTTTGTGTCTTTAAGTCTAAGGTGTGTCTCTTCTAGGAAGCATACAGACGGATCATGTTTTTCTATCCAATCTGACCCTCTTGTCTCTTTATTGGTGCATTTAGTCCATTAACATTCAGTGTAATTATTGATAGGTATGAGTTTAGTGCTGTCATTTTGATGTCTTGTTTTGTGTGTTGTTCACAGTTTATTTGTTCCACTTAATTTTCTGGGCTGAGTCATTTTTCTTTATGTGTTTTTTTTTTTTCATCTTTTTCATTGTGGTTGATTTTATGTTTGCTGAGTCTTCATATTTTTCTAGTTTTTTATTTTGACTTGTAGGGTTGTTAGTGTCCTTTGTGGTTATGTTAATATTCACCTCTATTTTTCTAAGTTTATACCAATCTTTTATTTTTTTATATCACCTTGACTTCCTCTCCATATGAAAAATCTATGTCTACATTTTTAACTCCCTCTTTTTTGTTTTAATGTTATCATCTTTTACATATTGACATCTGTTTCCCTATTTTCAGTGTTTTAGCTTTGATTTACTTTTGTGACTTCCCTATCTCGGTTGATATCTGGTTTCTCTGTCCTGTGTTCTAGTCTTGGGTTGTTATCCAATGTTACTGATTTTCTAACCAGTGGACTACCTTTAGTATTTCTTGTAATGCTGGTTTGGTTTTTGCAAATTCCCTAAACTTCTGTTTATCTGGAAATGCCCTAATTTTGCCATCATATTTTAGAGACAGTTTTGCTGGATATATATTTCTTGGCTGGAAGTTTTTTTTTTTTTTCCTTCAAGGCTTTACATATGTCATGCCATTGCCTTCTTGCCTGTATGGTTTCTGCTCAGTAGTCTGAGCTTATTCTTATTGACTGTCCTTTGTAGATGACTTTTCGTTTCTCCCTAGCTGCTCTTAAAATTTTATCTTTGCTTTTAGCAAGTTTGATTACAATATGTCTTGTTGACTTTCTTTTGGGATCTACCTTATGTAGGGTTCAATAAGCATCTTGCGTAGAACACCTTTCACGATATCAGGAAAGTTTTCTGAAAACAAATCTTCAACAATTCTCTCTGTATTTTCTGTTAACCCCCCGTTCTGGTACTCCAATCACTCGTAGGTTATTCCTCTTGATAGAGTCCCACAGAATTCTTAGGGTTTCATTTCTTTTAATCCTTTTATCTGATTTTTCCTCAAATAAGTTGGTGTCAAGTGCTTTATCTTCAGTCTCACTAATTTTGACCGCCATTGCCTCATTTCTGCTCCTATGACTTTCTATTGAGTTGTCTAATTCTGAAATTTATTGTTAATCTTCTGGACTTCTGATTGATGTCTCTCTATGGATTCTTGCAGCCTGTTAAATTTGTCATTATGCTCTTCTCTAATCTTTGTAATTTCCTGTATTGCGTGTTCTGCGTTTTGCTTAATTTCCTTCCTAATTTCTTGAAGAGTTCTGTATATTAATCTTATGTATTCTGCCTCCGGTAATTCCAAGAAATTTTCCTCCTCTGTAAAATTTCTAGATTCTTTATTTTGAGAGCTTGCTGAAGCCATCACAGATTGCCTCCTTATGTGATTTAATATTGACTGTTGTCCCCAAGCCATCAATAAGTTATTATATTTATTTATGTTTGCTTACTGTGTCCTAGCTTCTTGTTCTGATTTGATATGCCCAAATAGGCTGCTCGTATGAGCTAGTTTGTTTTCGGCACCTTTGAAGCTGCAATGTCCTGTCACCAGATGGTTAGATCTGTTACTAGGTATGTGAGCTTAGGAGTCTGCCCACCCCTCCTGTATGGATTCAGCTCAGGTGCCCAGGTAGATAGCCACCAAGTATATGGTGTAGGTTCTCACTTACAGTCCTAGACAGGCATGGGTGATTGGTGTAGGCACAGGTATCTGGCTGCAGTAGGGGCCGCATTCTGAGCAAGGCGGGGGGCTGACAGCCACCCCCACGTGTCCAGGAGGAAGGCGTGTCCCTGTTCCCTAGAGTGCATATGTGAGTGGGTTTTGTAGCCCGACTATGAACACCTAATGCTGTTGGCTGTAAGGACTGAGGAGCACCTCTTATTCATGGGCCTCTCTTGCAGGTGGCTAGGTGGCGTGGTTGGAGCCAGCAGTCCTCAGGCCCCTGATGTGGGTAGGTGAAGACCCTGCTTTATGGGCAGAGCAGTGTCAAATGTCACGAACCTTCCACTTCACAGCTGAAACAGTTGTAGGTAGAGTTCCAGTATATACCCTGTTGTACTGCGGTAATGAGGGCCTTCGCTGTTGAGATGGGCCCACACAAGTCTATGTAGGGGGAATGGCACTCAAAATCCGTAGATCCCTTATGTCTGTGCCTAGGCAAAGGAGCTGTGCCTACCCTGGTTTCATGTCTTACAGGAGCCGGCAGTTTATTTTTTCCCATTTGTTAATTTTTTCACTTTCTAAGGCAGGGAGAATGGCTCCAGGCATGTGATGGATCCTACATCCGGCCCAGGGGACGCGGTAATTGCTAAAGCCAGTCAGGGACCCAGTGCAGAGCAGGGAGCAGGGAGGTAAATGGGAGAGAGGTTTTCCCCTAAGGAGGGTGTTTTTGATCTTTGCGGTAAGCCATACGGAAGTACTTATCTTTCGTTGATGGCTGTTTCTCACTGGTCCTGGGTGGCCATGTAGAGTCTCTGGTGCTGGGTCTCTCCCGGTGCGGAAAATGTGCCTCCTGAGAACCGCTGTTTGCCTGCCTCACTGCTCACCCACAAGTTGATCAGGCCTGAAGGGCTCAGGCTCTCGCTGGGTCAGGTCTGGCAACTTCTCACTGCTTCCAACCCGTCTCTCCCTCCCCCTGCCACTCAGTCCAGTTCCTCAACTCTGCCTTTGATATTCAGGGCTCCCAGATTGCCATACACAACCGAATCACTTGTTTTTTGGGTCTTTGTTGTAAGAGGGTCCACCGGAAATGTCTGACTACTCTGCCATCTTGGCCCCACATCCTCTGATTATTTTCTGCTTGTTCAAAGGAAGCTAATAACCGCAGTCTTCATGACTCCTTTAAAAAACATTTACTCATACTAGTCATTCATTTACTTTAGTGAGTCATTCCCAAATCTGGATGATCTTTATAATCACATGATTTAGGAAATAATACTGGAGTTATTATTCCCTGTCCTTGAGCATAGAGAATGTGACCCAGCTGGAGCTGGACTCACAAGGGCTCACAAGGACACATCAACTTAGCCCTGAGGTATAAAGACAATAACTAAGATAATCTTGGAAAATATCTTTTAGGGAACCTTTCACATAAAGCTAATCAAACATAATACAAAAGAATTTCTACTGTTATCTTTTTCTATTAGCATTTAGTGAATAGAAATTTGTTGGACCAATGAAGACCCTCCTGACTGTCTTTACTGAAACCTGTACCAATGATTGTTAGGAAAGACAAATCAAAATGTAGGATCACAGTTTCTAGCCAATCTGTGAAAAGGTGAAGCTTTCAATGGTTTTGCCCATTTGTAATGATATATATACTGATAACTCTATAATGGTCTCTGGACTCTGGGCAGACATGGCTGTGGCAGCATGCTTGTCCATTTTCCCACTTTTGTCTGTTACGTGATATTTCCTTGGACTTGGGCAGACATGGCTCTGGAAGCATGGTTGTCCGTTTCCCACTTTTACCTTTCTGAATATATGCTGAATAGAACTTTCTTTTTGCTTTACTAAAATTTGTGATGTTTTTCCCCTACAATACACCTAAGGACCATTATAAAAATATAGATTTGAAGACCCTCTTCACATAACAAATCTCTGGATAGAGGTCCAGGAATTTGTACTTTAAATGCTCAGCAGATGATTCAGACTATCAGCCAGGTTTAAGAACCACTGGAGTTAATTTAGAAGTTTGTATGGTATCTTACTACTAAGGTGTGATACATTTAACTGTTTGACATATGGTTGACTTATAAAACTATTTTAAATGTGGTAATAACTTGATTCATACACCTTTTACTTCTGTAGGAACTTGGTTTCTAAAAAAATGTTCCTTTTGATTTTTTGTTTTATCAGTTTTCCATTTCTTCTGACTCTCTCAAGAGTTTCTAGTTTCTGAGTAGAATTATTGCCTGGCCTTTTTTTTTTTTAATCTCAAAATTGATAATGTTGGTCACCAAAAAAGGCAGAGCAGAGAATTCCAGAACTCTATTCTTCCCCAAAAAGCAACTAATAAGCTGTAAAAAACTGTCAAAATCAACTTTTTCAGAACTCCGGAATCTACTGAAAAACTTAAACCAACCAGGAGAAGACTTGGTGAAGAAAGGAGCTCCAGTTTGTGGGAAGAGAGTGCTATGACATTTTAAATTGCCTGGCTATCATCCTCCACACTATAGATATCAGTGGCCATGAGGATGGCAATCCACACTCCTCATGCAGGCTGTTAGAGCCAAAAGGAGAAATACAGAGCTTATTCTCAAAGAATTATGATTGAGGGTTTTTATCTGTATGGCATCTCCTTCAAGGGCTAGTGCAAAGGTTTCTCTTTGTTTTGCTTAACTTTGTGCATTCCTAGGATGGGGCAAATTCCTGTGAGGCTTTTGCCGAAAGCATTTAAAGGCACAGGTATCAAGCACAGCAGCCTGGGACAAAGGACAAACTTGGGACAAGCAATAGACAGGCTGAGAAGCCTGCAGAGGAAAAAGTTGGGAATGGAGATTTGTGGATGGAATAAGGGCTTTTAAAAGCTCCTGTGTACACTGGGGAATTGAGAGGGCATCCACATGGCCACGGTGGGACACATGCTCAGAGCTTTCGCTTTTGACTGGATTTCAGGCTTCACACAAGCAGAAAAGGAAGGCTAAGTCAGAGTTGCAAACAGCCTAAATAAAAGTTGAAGATGTGCCTCAACACAGAGCCAACCTGCAAAGACTAGGAGCATGATGTTTTTCTTATTTTTTTTTCTTTTTGACTGCAAGTGATTATGAAAATATCTGTCAAACCATTAGCTGAACACAGGCTAAAGGAACAAAGATTTCAGAAAATACACATGACAATACAGTCTTTAAAAAACAAGTAAGAAAAGTCATTAAACAAGCAAACAGCTACAACCCACAACAGGCAGCAACAAAAAAAACCAGGGAGGGGGAAGAATCTGATTGCCAGACTTAATATTTTATAATACTCAAAATGTCCAGTTTTCAAAAAAAAAAATCAAAGCATGTAAAGAAACAAGACAGTATAGCCTGTTGATAGGGAAAAAATGAAATTAACAGAAACTGTTCATTAGGCATTAGACTTACTAGACAATGACTTTAAATCAACTGTATTAAATATGCTCAGGGAGCTAAAGGAAACCATGGACAAAGTGAAGGAAATCAGGAGAACAATGTCTCACCAAATAGAGAATCACAATAAAGAGACAGAAATAAAAATAAACAAAATAGACGTTTTGGAGCTGAAAAGTACAAAACTGAAATAAAATTTCACTAGAGGAGTTTAACAGCAGATTTTAGCAGGCAGAAGAAAGAATCAACAATTATAAATACATATATACCTAACATCAATGCTCCAAAATAAATGAAACAAATACTAATATAAAACGAGAATTAGACAACTCCACAATAATAGTTGGGAAATTCAACACAACACTTTCAATTCTAGACAGAACATCTAAAAAGAAGATCAGTAAAGAGATTGAAAACTTAAATAAAACCACAACCCAATCTGACCTAATGGACATATATAGAACTCTCCACCCATCATCAGAACAATACACATTTTCCTCCTGTGCATATGGATTATTTTCCAGAATAGACCATACACCAGGCCACAAAATAAGTCTCAACAAATTTAAAAAGACTGAAATCATACAAAGCATCTTCTCTGACCGTAATACTATAAAGCTAGAAATAGACAATAGGAATAATAAAGAAAAAAATTACATAGAACATAACACACAACTAAAAAAACTATTGGGTCATAGAAAATATCAAAAGTGAAATTAAAAAAATACTTAGAATCAAATGAAAATGGAAACACAATATATCAAAATCTTTGGGACATAGCTAAAACAGTGCTCAGAGAGAAAATCATAGCAATAAATGCCTTTGTTAAAAAAGAAGAAATGGAGAGTGGGACAAGATGGTGAAGTAAGTGTTTGCTCCCTTTTATCCTACAGCAACTAACCCACTGAACAACGAATAAAAACAAGCACAGACTGAGATCTCGGAACTCCAGATGGCAGCAGGGGTGTTGAAGAGAGTCGAGGTGAGTCCAGAAATGGGAAAAGAGAAGCAGGGGCAGCACAGAAGCTGGGATATACTAGCTGCTGGCACATGGAAGACTCGGCTCATCACAGCAATTTTGGGATGAGGACAGGCAACTCCCCAAAGACAATAGGATGGGAGTTAAATTCAGGAAGCTGTACCCCAATTTTTAAGGTGGCACAGATTGGCTGTGGGAGTTCACAGGCCGCACGTGCACTTGGGCAGGGGTGAAAGGAGGCCGAGGTGCTACTCGTGAGTGACGCTGAATCTCACCAAGTCCCAACCGAAGTGGACGGGCTCTAGAACCTAGAATACTAGGGATACGCACAACCCAGCCTTCAGCCAGGGTTAGAAAAATATATCAAACAACACGGAGGGAAACAACTGACTCCCTGCCCACAGAGGGACACTGTGGGAGAGCCTGTGAGAGAAAGACATACACCGCTCCCCACCTTTGCCTCAGGAAAGCCGAGCCTTATGGCTTACATTAGCATTCGCAGCCAGAGGAACCCCCCCCCACAAATGCTCATTGAGCTGCAGAGCAATAAACATCCCAATCTCAGGTTGGAAAGGAAAACCAACCCCAGAGGTACACCCAGGGCCACAGCCAAAATCATAAAAGACACAGCTATCACACCAGCAAAGTCAGCCACGTCACAAGAACAAGCCAGAATAAACACACGGAGACTTAAACATCAACATAAAAACTCACTCTGAACTCATTACTCAGCACTGAAAAAACATAAGGACAAGAGTGCCCTCTAGCAGTTCTTCGGAAAACCAGAAACTTTGACTTTAAAATATTTTTTAAAAAGGAAAGATATCAAAATGGCCCAAGTTCAACAAAAAAACACTAAAACACATAAAATCACAAGAGAAGAAGGACAAATCGAAAGGAAAACATGAAAAAGAGGAAATTTATCCTATGGAAATCTGGGTAATAGAAAGAATAGAAAACTTTCAGACAGTAATACTAAACATGTTTAAAGAAAGCAAAAAGCATACAGAAAACTAACAGAGATGAGGAAAAAAACTGAGGAACAAACTGAGAAATTCAACAAGGAAATTGAAAACATAAAAAAAAAAACAAAGAGAATTACTGGAACTGAAGAATAAAGCAACTGAATTTAAAAAATGCAAGGGAAACACTCAACAACAGTCAAACAGAAATAGAATAACTGAATTAGAAGACAGAGCAACTGAACTTATCAACTCTCAAGAAAAACAAGAGAAAAGAACAAAGAAAACCAAACAAAGCCAAATGTAAATACGGGATTCAATCAATAAATCTAACATTCAAGGACTTCCAACAAAATGGTGCTCTAGGCAGAAGCACCACATCGTCCCTCCACAGCAAAGATCCGAAAAACTAAGCCTAACAGAGAAAACAACAATCCTGAAACCCTAAAACATCAAATGAAGAGGTAAAGAACTCAGCCAAGCACCAAATGGAGTGAGAAAACTGACAGAGAACAGAAAGCGAGGAAAGATTCATGCAGAGGTCCCCTATCAGCTGACGCAGCGCGGATCTGCCATCTTGGACTCCTATCAGAGACCAGCAAATGGGGTACGAGAAAGCAGCTTCACAGAGCTTCAGTGAGAGACAAAACAACTGGTAATTTTCAATATACGCTTTCCAACACCCCACCCTTCTTCACCCCTACTCGGCCTCCTCTGCCTCCTGTGGCCACAATCTCTTGTCCAGGAAGCATCGGCTGCTTGGATTCCACACACCTGAAAGGGCCGGCTCTCTGAGTGCCATCTGTTGGCTGCTGGTGTTCCTTTTTTCTGCTTCTTTTGATTTCTTCCTTACCTCTCACCACCTCCCCCTCCTTTCGCTCAAATACCTGGCTCCGTGCTCCATCTTTGCTTCTTCCTGAGGGGCTGCGGAGCTCCGGTAATTTGTGATATACGCTTTCCCAACCTCTACGCTTCTTCACCCACACTCGGCCTCCTCTACTTCCCGCGGACACAGTCTCTTGTCCGGGAAGCACCGGCTGCTTGGATTCCACCACCCCGCCCTAGCTGGCTCTCTGAGTGCCATTTGCTGGCTGCTGGTGTTGCTTTTTTTTACTTCTTTTGATTTATTCCTGATCTCTCACCACCTCCCCCTACTTTTGCTCGAATACCTGGCTCCGTGCGCCATTTTTGCTTCTTCCTGAGCTGCTGCGGAGCGCTGTTCAAGTGTGGAGCTACTTCCCAGTCTGGGCTGCCGTGCTGGTGGGATCCCAGGGCCTTTGTTCATTTGTTTGTTTTCAATTGTTTGTTCTCTTTTCCTTTTCTTGAGTTGGGAACACGTTCTGGCCAGGAGGTGCTGCGTGGCTTGAAACTACCCCCTCAGATTGCACAGATGTGCATAGGGATCCCTCAGGGCATTTCTTTTTTCACTGGGTTTTTTTTAATCTGTTTTTTGGGGGGCTTTACTTGTTCTTTTTTTTAAAATTTGTTTTGTTTTCCCTCTTTTTCCCTTTTTGCCTTTCTTCATTATTTAGTTTTTCGTCTCTCTACATCTTCCTTCTCTTTCTGTTTCCTAAATACCTGGCATTGTATACCTCTACACCTTCTAACCAGGCTATACTGCAACACCTGAGAACAACCTCCCCAGACCTCATAGCCACACTGGTGGGATCCCTGGGAACTTTGCTGTTCTTTTCCCTTTCTGATTTTTATTTATTCATTCTTTTCTTTTTCTTCCTCTTCCCCGCTCTGTTTTTCTCCATTTCATAGTCTCACATTCCTCCACTCCAACAGCAAACTCCCCTAGCATTCTTTTTGTTTGTATTTTTTTGGCTCCTGTTCCTCTCTCCCGTATCCATCTTAGCTCCACACATAACAATCTCCCCGCTACACCCTGCCTACCTACACCGTGCAGTTAACATCACACCACCAAGCAGCACAGGCATGGCCTACTGGAACCTGCCCTGCACTGATTACCGACCCACCCTGGTGGCTGTCGTAAGGGCCAAAAAAAAACCCGTCCCAGTAACTCCTCTTCAGCTAGACCTGCCCTGCTGTACCATATCTGAGTGAGTGACCCTGCCAATTGGAGAAGGAGGTGAAAAGTATTCTGCCCACAGACAAGCAAACAACAAAGAAGACACAGCCCGCCTACTCAAACATAGGCAAATTTAAAAGAGATAAAACAAACAAATCTACAATCAATAAATGAGAAAAATACTGAATGCCCCGAAGACAGCAGACAATATCAAAACATTTACAAAAACAAGACATGATGGTTCCAATAGGCGTCCAAAATAAAACACCAGATGACATTCCAGTGAAAGAAAAGGCATTAGAACTACCTGATAGGAAATTCAAATCTCTAATACTCAGAATTCTCCAATAGCTGAAGCAAAAAGCAGACAACGATGAGGAAAAAACAGACAAATTCATGGAAAATATAGACCAAAAAAAAAGAGGAAAAAATGGACAAATTCATGGAAAATACAAAAAAAAAAAAAAAGAATTTAGGAAAATAATGCAGGAACAAACTGCCAAAATAAATTCACAACAAGAAATTATACAAAAACAACAATTCTAAATCCAAAAGATAAACAAGATTTCAGAAATGGACAGTGTCATACAAGGGCTGAGAAGCAGATTTGAAACAGTGGAAGACAGGACCAGTGGAATTGAAGACAAACACTTGGATACAACTCTGTTTGAGGAAAACTCAGAAAAACGAACAAAGAAAAATCAAGAGACCCTGAGAGTTATGTGGGACACAATCAAAAGCAAAAATTTGCGGGTGATTGGAGTTCCAGAACAGGAGAAGAAAACAGAAAACACAGAGAGGATCATTGAAGAACTTCTGACAGAAAACTTCCCCAGTATCATGAAAGATGGAAAGCTGGCCATCCAAGAAGCTCAACGAACCCCACATAGGACAGAACCCAAAAGAACATCACAAAGGCATACCATAATCACACTCGTAAAAAACAAAGAAAAACAAAGAATCCTGAGAGCAGATCATGAAAAACAAGAAGTACATACAGAGGAGAAACAATAAGACTAAGCTCAGATTATTTGGCAGAAACCATGCAGGCAAGAAGGTAATGGGATGACTTATATAAAATCTCAACAGACAGAAACTGCCAGCCAGGAAAAATATATCCTGCAAAACTCTCCTTCAAACATGATGGTGAAATTACACCATTTCCAAATAAACAGAAATAAAGAGAATATGTAAAAGCCAAACTAAATTTACCAGAATTGTTAAAGGGAGTTCTTCGATGTGAGAACAAACAACATCAGCTCACAGGCAGAATCGAGGACACAGGATCCAACCAGCCAGATACCAATCTAGCAAATGAACTCTCAAGGACTATCCAAAACCAAAAGAAATACAATAGGGAATCAAAGCAGTTAATCAGTAAATGACAACAACATCAAAACAATAAAAGAGGGAATAAACAGCATAGGTATAGAACCTTCTAACGGAGAGGAAGGAAAGGTGATACCAAGTAATGGTAGACTGCTTCAAACGTAGAAAGATATGGGTAAAATTCATGGTAACCACAAAGAAAGTTAATAAACAAACTCACAAAAAAAGAGGAAAAACATAAAGTCTCAGCAAAAACAAAACCTACAAAAACAAAACAAATGAAAAAAAAACACAAACAAAATTAACTCAGCACACGGAGTAAGAAGAACAAAGAAAACGTCAGCACCACAAAAAAGCACTACAAAATGACAGCAACAAACCTACATCTATCAATAATTACACTGAATGTAAATGGACTCAACGCACCCATAAAGAGACAGAGAGTGACAGAATGGATAAGAAAACAACACCCATCAATTTGCTGTCTACAAGAGACACACCTTAGAAACAAAGATGTGAATTTATTAAAAGTTAAAGGTTGGAAAAAAATATATCAAGCTAACAACTACCAAAAAAGAGCAGGAGTGGCAATACTAATCTCAGATAAAATAGACTTTAAAACAAAATCCACTATAAAAGACAAAGAAGGACACTACATAATGATTAAGCGGACGATCCATCATGAAGACATAACCCTAATGAACATCTACGCACCCAGTGATGGGGCTCCAAAATACATAAAGCAAACTCTAACAACACTGAAAAGAAAAACGGACAGTTCCACAGTAATAGTAAGAGACTTAACACACCACTCTCACTAAAGGACAGAACAACTAAGAAGAAA
>NW_004444006.1:13502103-13508044 GCF_000243295.1 Trichechus manatus latirostris
TTTCCTTTTCCTCTTTTTCACTTTTTGACTTTCTTCATTGCTCAGTTTCTCGTCTCTCTATATCTTCCTTCTCTTTCAGTTCCTGAATACCTGGTGCTGTATACCTCTACGCCTTCTAGCCAGGCTGTACTGCAACACCTGAGAGCGACTTCCCCAGACGTCATAGCTGCACCGGTGGGATCCCTGGGAACTTTGCGGTTCTTTAACCTTTCTGATTCTTATTTACTCATTCTTTTCTTCTCTTCCTCCTCCCCATTTTGTTTTTCTCCATTTCATAGTCTCTCATCTCTCCATTCCAATGGCAAGGTCCCTTAGCATTCTTTTGAGTTTGTTTGTAGGTTTTTGGCCCCGTTCCTCTCTCCTCTCTCCCATATCCATCTGAGCTCCACAAATAACAATCTCCCCGCTACATTCTGCCTACCTGCACCATGCGCTTGACATCACACCACTAAGCAGCACAGGCACGGCCTACTGAAACCTGCCCTGCACTTATACCGACCCACAATGGTGGCTGTGGTAAGTGCCACAAACAACCCATCCCAGTAACTCCTCTTCAGCTAGACCTGCCCTGCCGTGCTATATCCGAGTGACTGACCCTGCCAGTTGAAGAAGGAGGCAAAATGTATTGTGCCCACAGACGAGCAAACAACAAAGAACACACAGTCGACCTGCTCATAGTCAAATTTTGTTTTTAAAAAAGGGACGAAACAAACAAATCTACAATCAATAAACGAGAAAAATTACTACCGAATGCCCTGAAGACAGACAGACAGAACCGACTTGACTGCACCTAACAACAACAACAACTATAAGAGACGAAAAAAGATTAACATAAATGGAAGGACATTTCATGCTCATGGATTGAAAGATTTAATATAGTAAAAATGTCAGTACTACCTAAAATGATCTACAGACAAAATGCAATCCAACACAAATCTCAACAACATTCTTTACTAAACGGTAAAAATAATGACCAACTTTATATGTAAAGGAAACAGGACTCGAATAGCCAAAGCAATATTGAAGAAGAAAAACAAAACAGGAGGGTTCACACTCCTCCATATCAAAATATACTATACACCTACTGTAATCCAAACAGCCTGGTATTGGTTCAATGAAAGACATAGACCAGTAAAATAAATTGAGAAATTAGAAATAAATCCAGCTATCTATGGACAACAGATTTCGAAAAGAGGTCAAAGCCCATTCAATGGGAAAAACACAGTCTCTTTAATAAATGGTGCTAGCAGGAGGCGGGGCCAAAATGGCAGAGTAGTCAGATGCTCCTGGTGGACCCTCTTACAACAAAGACCCAAAAAAGCAAGTGATTCAATTATATACGGCAATCTGGGAGCCCTGAACATCAAAGGTACAGTTAAGGAACCGGACTGAGTGGCAGGGGGAGGGAGAGATGGTTCAGAAGCAGCAAAGAGTTGCCAGACCTGACCAGGCGAGAGCCTGAGCCCTTCAGGCCTGAGCAGCTCATGGGTGAGTGGTGAGGCAGGCAAGCAGCAGTCCTCGGGAGGCGCGTTTTCCACACCGGGAGAGACCCAGGGCCAGAGAGTCTACACGGCCACCCAGAACCAGTGAGAAGCAGCCCTCATTGGCGAAAGATAAGTACTTGGGTACGGCTTACCGTGCAGATCAAAAACACCCCCCTTAGAGAAAAACCTCCCTCCCATTTAACTCCCCGCTCCCTGCTCTGCACTGGGTGCCAAACCGGCTTCAGCAACTGCTGGCTCCCCTGGGCCGGAAGTAGGATCCATCACATGCCTGGAGCCATTCTCCTTGCCTAGGAGAGTGAACAAACAAATTAACCAACAGGTGAAAAAATAAACTGCCGGCTCCCCTAAGCCAGGAACCGTGGGTAGGCACTGCTCCTTTGCCTAGGCACAGACATAAGGGATCCACGGACTTTCAATGCCTTTCCCCCTATGTAGACTTGTATGGGCCAATCTAAACAGCATAGGCCCTCATTACCATAGTACAACAGGGTATATACCAGAACTCTACCTACAACTGTTTCAAATGTGAAGTGGAAGGTTTGTGACATTTGACACTCCTTTGCCCATAAAGCAGGGTCTTCACCTACCCACATCAGGGGGCTGAGGACTGCTGGCTCCAACCACGCCACCTGCAAGAGAGGCCCATGAATAAGAGGTGCCCCTCAGTCCTTACAGCCAACAGCATTAGGTGCTCACAGTCTGGCTGCAAAACCCACCCACGTACGCACTCTAGGGAACAGGGACACACCTTCCTCCTGGACAATCGGGGGTGGCTGTCAGCCCCCTGCCTTGCTCAGAATGTGTCCCCCTACTGCAGCCAGATACCTGTGCCTACACCAATCACCCATGCCTGTCTAGGACTGTAAGTGAGAGCTTACACCATATACTTGGTGGCTATCTACCTGGGCACCTAAGCT
The DNA here is from genome assembly GCF_000243295.1 of Trichechus manatus latirostris. Lineage (NCBI taxonomy): Eukaryota > Metazoa > Chordata > Mammalia > Sirenia > Trichechidae > Trichechus > Trichechus manatus. The sequence continues at coordinate 13,504,526 of NW_004444006.1, forward strand.
GAATCCATATAGGAAGAGTGGGCGGACTCCTAAGCTCACATACCTAGTAACAGATCTAACCATCTGGTGACAGGACATTAGAGCTTCAACGGTGCCAAAATCAAACTAGGTCATACGAGCACCCTATTTGGGCAAATCAAAACAGAACAAGAAGCTAGAACATAGTAAGCAAACATAAATAAATATAACTTATTGATGGCTCAGGGACAACAGTCAATATTAAATCACATAAGGAATCAATCTATGACGGCTTCAGCAAACTCTCAAAATAAAGAATCTAGAAATTTTACAGAGGAGGAAAATTTCTTGGAATTACCGGAGGCAGAATACAAAAGATTAATATACAGAACTCTTCAAGAAATTAGGGAGGAAATTAAGCAAAGCGCAGAACACGCAATACAGGAAATTACAAAGATTAGAGAAGACCATAATGACAAATTTAACAGGCTGCAAAAATACTTAGAGAGACAGCAATCAGAAATCCAGAAGATTAACAATAAAATTTCAGAATTAGACAATTCAATAGAACATCACAGGAGCAGAAATGAGGCAATGGAAATCAAAATTAGTGAGATTGAAGATAAAGCATTTGACACCAACTTATTTGAGGAAATATCAGATAAAAGGGTTTTAAAAAACAAAGAAACCCTAAGAATTATGTGGGACGCTATCAAGAAGAATAACCTATGAGTGACTGGAGTACCAGAACAAGAGGGGATAACCAAAAATACAGAGAGAATTGTTGAAGATTTGTTGGCAGAAAACTTCCCTGATGTCGTGAAAGATGACAAGATATCTATCCAAGATGGTCATCGAACCCCACATAAGGTAGATCCCAAAAGAAAGTCAACAAGACATATTAAAATCAAACTTGCCAAAACCAAAGATAAAGAGAAAATTGTAAGAGCGTCTAGAAGAAACGAAAAGTCATCTATAAAGGAGAGTCAATAAGAATAGGCTCGGACTACTCAGTAGAAACCATGCGAGCAAGAAGGCAATGGGATAACATAGATAAAGCCTTGAAGGAAAAAAAAAATGCCATCCAAGAATTATATATCCAGCAAATCTGTCTCTAAAATATGATGGTGAAATTACGGCATTTCCAGATAAACATAACTTTAGGGAGTCTGCAAAAACCAAACCAAAGTTACAAGAAATATTAAAGGGAGTCCTCTGGTTAGAAAATCAGTAACAACAGATAACAATCCAAGACTAGAGCACAAGACAGGGAAACCAGTTATCAACCCAGATAGAGAAGTCATGAAAGTAAATCAAAGCTAAAACACTGAAAAGAGGGAAACAGATGTCAATATGTAAAAGATGACAACACTAAAGCAAAAAAGAGGAACTTAGAAAACGTAGACATAGATTTTTCATATGGAGAGGAAGTCAAGGCAATAAAAAAAAAAGACTGGTATAAAATTAGAAAAATAGGAGTAAATATTAAGGTAACCACAAAGAAAACTAACAATCCTACAAATCAAAATAAAAAACTAGAAAATTATAAAGACTCAGCAAACATAAAATCAACCACAAAGATGAAAAGAAAACACATAAAGAAAAACGACTCAGCACAGAAAATTAAGTGGAACAAAGAAACTGAAAAACACACAAAACAAGACATCAAAATGACAACACTAAACTAATACCTATCAATAATTACGCTAATGTAAATGGAATAAATACACCAATAAAGAGACAGAGTGGCAAACTGAATAAAAAAACACGATGCATCTATATGCTGCTTACAAGAGACACGCCGTAGACTCAAAAACACAAACAAACTAAAACTCAAAGGATAGAAAAAAATACATCAAACAAACAACACTCAAAAAAGAGCAGGAGTGGTAATATTAATCTGTGACAAAATAGACTTTAAAGTAAAATCGACCACAAAGGAAAAGAAGGGCACTATATAACGATTAAAGGGTCAATACACCAGAGGAACATAACTATAATAAATATTTACACACCCAAGGAAAGGGCTCCAAAATACATAAAACAAACTCTAACAGCACTGAAAAGAGAGACAGACAGCTCCACAATAGAAGTAGGAGACTTCAACACACCACTTGCGGTGAAGGACAGAACATCAAGAAAGAAGCTCAGCGAAGACACGGAAGAGCTAAATGCTACAGTCAACCAACTTGCTCTCATAGACATATACCAAACACTCCACACAACAGCAGCCAAGTATACATTCTTCTCCAACCCACATGGAACATTCTCCAGAATAGACCACATATTAGGCCATAAAGCAAGCCTTAACAAAATCCAAAGCACTGACTTACTACAAAGCATCTTTTCTGACCATAAAGCCATAAAAGTAAAAATCAACAACAGAAAAAGCAAGGAAAAAAAAATCAAACACATGAAAACTGAACAACTCCTTGCTCAAAAACTACTGGCTTATAGAAGAAATTAATGATGCAATAAAGAAATGCATAGAATCAAATGAGAATGAAAACTAATCCTACCACAACCTTTGGGACACAGCAAAATGAGTACTCAGAGGTCAGTTTATAGCAATAAATGCACACATCCAAAAAGAAGAAAGGGCATAATCAAACCATTAACCCTACAACTGGAAGAAGTAGAAAGAGAGCAGCAAAAGAAGCCCTCAGGCGCCAGAAGAAAGGAAATAATAAGAATTAGAGCAGAATTAAATGCAATGGAGAATAGAAAAACAACTGAAAGAGTTAACAAGACCAAAAGCTGGTTCTTTGAAAAGATCAACAAAATTGATAAACCACTGGCCAAACTGACAAAAGAAAAACAAGAGAGGAAGCGGATAACCTTATAAGAAATGAGATAGATGATATCAAAACAGACCCAACTGAAATTAAAACAATCATAACAGAATACTATAAAATATTGTACTCTAACAAATTTGAAAACCTAGAGGAAATGGACAAATTTCTAGAAACTCACTACTTACCTAAACTAACACAGAGATAGAACAACTAAATAAACCCATAACAAAAGAAGACATTGAAAAGGTAATTAAAAAACTCCCAACAACAACAAAGAAAAAGCCCTGGCCCTGATGGCTTCACTGGAGAATTCTACCAAACTTTCAGAGAAGAGTGAACACCACTACTACTAAAGGTATTTCAGAGCATAGAAAAGTATAGAATACTCCCAAACTCATTCTATGAAGCCAGCATAACCCTGATAACAAAAGCAGGTAAAGACATTACAAAAAAAGAAAATTACAGACCAATATCCCTCATGAACATTGACGCAAAAATCCTCAACACAGTTCTAGCCAATAGAATTCAGCAACATATCAAAAAAATAATTCACCATGATCAAATGGCATTTATACCAGGTATGCAGGGATGGTTCAACATTAGAAAAACAGTGTAATCCATCAGATTTATAAAACAAAAGACAAGAACCACGTGATCTTATCAATCGATGCTGAAAAGGCATTTGACAAAGTCCAACACCCATTCATGATAAAAACTCTCAACAAAATAGGAATAGAAGGGAAATTCCTCAATATAATCAAGGGCA
>NW_004444006.1:13510143-13519881 GCF_000243295.1 Trichechus manatus latirostris
AGTAATAGCCCAAGAGGCAGAAAGGGCCACATAAACCAGAGACTTCATCAGCCTGAGACCAGAAGAACTAGATGGTGCCCAGCTACCACCAATGACTGCCCTGAGAGGGAACACAACAGAGAGTCCCTGATGGAGCAAGGGAAAGATGGGGTGCAGAATTCAAATTCTAGTAAGAAAACCACTTAATGGTCTGACTGAGACTGTAGGAACCCCGGAAAGCATGGCCCCTGGATTCTGTATCGGCCCAGAACTAAAACAATTTCCAAGGCCAACTCTTCAGACAGGGATTGGACTAGACTGTGGGACATAAAGTGATACTCGTGAGGACTGTGCCTCTTAGCTCAAGTAGATACAAGAGACTAAATGGGCAGCTTCTGTCTGGAGGTGAGATGGGAAGGCAGAGACCATTAGGAGCTGGTTGAATGGACATTAGGAATCAGGGATGGAAAGGAGGAGTGTGCTGTCGCAAATGGGGTGAGCAATTTGTCAGATAATAATGTATGTATAAATTTTTGTATGGTAAAAAAAGAAAAAAAAATGTTGCTAGCAAACCTGGATATCCACTTACAGAAAAATGAAATGAGACCATACCTCACACCACAAACAGAAACTGACTCAAAATGGATCAAAGACCTAAATGTTAAACTTGTTGTTAGGTGCCCTTGAGTCAGTTTTGGCTCGTAGCGCCCCTATGTACAACAGAATGAAACACTGCCTGGTCCTGTGCCCTCCTCACAATCATTCCTATGCTTGAGCCCACTGTTGTAGCCACTGTGTCAGTCCATCTCGTTGCGTGTCTTCCTCTCTTTGGCTGACCCTCTACTTTACCAAGCATGATGTGCTTCTCCAGGGACTGATCTCTCCTGATAACATGTCCAAACTACCTGAGATGAAGTCTTGCTATCCTTGCTTCTAAGGAGCATTCTGGCTGTACTTCTTCCATGACAGATTTGTTCATTATTCTGGCAGTCCATGGTATATTCAATATCCTTTGCCAATATCATAATTCAAAGGCATCAATTTTTCTTTTGGTATTCCTTATTCACTGTCCAGCTTTCATATGTACATGAGCGAATTGAAAATACCATGGCTTAGGTCAGGCACATCTTAGTCCTTAAAGTGACATCTTTGCATTTTAACACTTTAAAGAGTTCTTTTGCAGATTAGCCCAATGCAATTTGTCATTTGATTTCTTGACTGATGCTTTCATGGGTGTTTATTGTGTATCCAAGTAAAATGAAATCCTTGACAACTTCAATCTTTTCTCCGTTTATCATGATGTTACTTATTGGTCCAGTTGTGAGGATTTTTGTTTTCTTTATGTTGAGGTGTAATCCATACCGAAGGCTGTAGTCTTTGATTTTCCTCAGTAAGTGCTTCAACTCCTCTTCGTTTTCAGCAAGCAAGGCGGTGTCATCTGCATATTGCACTTGTTAAGTCTCAAATACTGATGTCACATTCTTCATATAGTCCAGCTTCTTGAATTATTTGCTCAGCATACAGATAGAATCAGTATGGTGAAAGGATACAACCCTGATGCACACGTTTCCTGACTTTAAACCACGCAGTATCCCCTTCTTCTGTTCGAAAGACTGTCTCTTAATCTATGTACAGGTTCCTCATGAGCACAATTAAGTATTCTGACAATGGTATTCAACATTTATTATAAGCCACACAGTCGAATGCCTTTGCATAGTCAATGATACACAGGTAAACATCTTTCTGGTATTCTCTGCTTTCAGCCATGACCCAGCCGACATCAGCAAAGATAATCCTTCATTCCATGTCCTCTTCTGAATCCAGCTTGAATTTCTTGCAGTTCCCTGTCGATGTAATGCTGCAACCGGTTGTGAATTATCGTCAGCAACATTTTACTTGCATGTGATATTAATGATATCATTCAATAATTTCTGCATTTTGTTGGATTGCCTCTCTTTGGAATGAGCACAAATATGGATCTCTTCCAGTTGGTTGGCCAGGTAGCTGTCTTCCAAATTTCATAGCATAGAGGAGTGAGCACCTCTAGCACTGCATACATTGTTGAAACATCTCAATTGGTATTCTGTCAATTCCTGTAGCCTTGTTTTTCGCCTTAGCCTTCATTGTAGCTTGGACCTCTTCCTTTAAAGAGGTCTTTAAAACTATTGGTTCTTGATCATATGCTACCTCCTGAAATGGTTCTTTTTGGTACAGTGACTCTGTGTATTCTTTCCATCTTTTTATGCTTCTTGCGTCATTCAATATTTTCCCCATAGAATCCTTCAATATTGCAACTCGAGACATGAATTTTTTTTTTCTTAGTTCTTTCAGCTTGAGAAATACTGAGCCTGTTCTTCCTTTTTGGTTTTCAACCTCCAGGTCTTTGCACATGTCATTATAATACTTGACTTTCTCTTCTCAAGCCGCCCTTTAAAATCTTCGGTTCAGCTCTTTTACTTCATTATTTCTTCCATTCACTTTAGCTGCTCTAGGTTCAAGAGCAAGTTTTAGAGTCTTCTGACATCTATTTTGGTTTTTTCTTTCTTTCTTATCTTTTTAATGACCTTTTGCTTCATTCATGTGTGATGTCCTTCATGTCATTCCACAACTCTTCTGGTCTTCAGTCATTAGTTTCAATGCATCAAATCTATTCTTGAGATGGTCTCTAAACTCAGGGTTATACTCAAAGTCGTATTTTGGCTCTCATGGACTTAATTTTCTTCAGCTTCAACTTGAACTTGCATATGGGTAATTGATGGTCTATTCTGCAGACAGCCCCTGGCCTTGTTCTGACTGATGATATTGAGCTTCTCCATCGTCTCTTTCCACAGATGTAGTCGATTTGGTTCCTGTGTATTCCTTCTGGTGAAGTCCATGTGTATAGTCACCATTTATGCTGGTGAAAAAAGGTGTTTGTAATGAAGACGTCGTTGGTCTTGCAAAATTCTGTCACGTGATCTCCCACATCGTTTCTATCACCAAGGACATATTTTCCAACTACTGATCTTTGTTCTTTGTTTCCATCTTTCACATTCCTATTAGAGTAATTATCATTGCACCTTGATTGCAGGTTTGGTAAATTTCAGACTGCAAGAGTTGGTAAAAATCTTCAATTTCTTCATCTTTGTCATTATCAGTTGATATATAAATTTGAATAACAGTTGTATTAACTGGTCTTTCTTCTGGCATATGGATATTATCCTATCACTGACAGTGTTGTACTTCAGGACAGATCTTGAAATGTTCTTTTTGACCATGAATGCTACAGCATTCTTCTTCAATTTGTGATTCTTGGCATAGTAGACCATATGATTGTCCAATTCAAAATGGCCAATACTAGTCCATTTCAGCTCACTATTGCCTAAGATAGTGATCTTTATGCATTCCATTTCATTTTCGATGACTTCCAATTTTCCTAGATTCATACTTCGTACATTACATGTTCTGATTATTAATGGATATTTGCAACTGTCTCTTTTCATTTTGAGTTATGCCACTTCAGCAAATAAAGGTTCTGAAAGCTTTAATCTATCCACGTCATTAAGGTCGACTCTCTTTTGAGGAGGCAGCTGTTCCCAGTTATATTTTGAGTGCCTTCCAACCTGAGGGATTCATCTTCCAGCACTATATCAGACAGTGTTCCACTGCTATTCATAAGGTTTTCACTGGCCAATTTTTTCAGAAGTAGACTGCCAGGTCCCTTTTCCTAGTATCTCATAGTCTGGAAGCTGCTGAAACCTTTCTACCATAGGTGACCCTGATGGTATTTGAAATACTGTTGGCATAGCTTCCAGCAACACAGCAACACACAGGTGACCACAGTACAACAAACTGACATGACACTACAATGTTAAACATAAAAATATAAAATTCCTGGGAGAAAACTCTGGGATCTAATCTTTGTAAAAACAGGATAACAAAAATAACAACAAATGAACAAATAAAAGAAGACAAAATAGATAAAAAGACCTCATAAAAATTAAAAACTTATGTCCATCAAAAGATATTATCAAAAGAGTAAAAACACAATCTTCAGACTGGGAAAAAAAAAATCTTCCGAAATGACATATTTGATAAAGGTCTAATCTCTAAAATATACAGAAAACTTCAACATTTCAACAATAAAAAGGACAAACAACCCAATTTAAAAATGGTCAAAGGACACGAACAGAACCTTCACTAAAGAGGACATCCAAACAGCAAAGACATGAAAAAATGCTCATGATCATTAGCCATTAGAGAGATGCAAATCAAAATTACAAGGAGATACCATCTAACCCCAGCTCAAATGGCACTGATAAAACAACAGATAACACGAAATGTTGGCAGTGATGTGGGGAGACTGGAATCCTTATCCATTGCTGGTGGGACTGTAAAATGGTATAACCCCTATGGAAAATGTTATAGCACTTCCTCAAAAAACTAGAAATAGAACTACCTTATGATCCAGCAATCCCACTCCTGGGTATGTACCCTAGAGATCTAAAAGTAGTGATACGAACGTATATACGTACACCTATGTACATTGCAGCTGTATTAACAATAGCAAAACAACGGAAACTACTGAACTACCCATCAGATGATGAATGAATAAGCAAAATGTGGTACATACATACAATAAAATACTATGCAACCATAAAGAACAATGATGAGTCCGCGAATCATATTATAATATGGGTGGACCTGGAAGGCATAATGCTAACTGAAATAAGTCAAGCACATAAGGACAAATATTGTATGATCCCTCTTAAAAAGATAAGTAAAGATATACTGTATATTTATGCAAATAATGCATACCTTCCATTTTTGTTTGCCACCTGCTCCTTCCCCCATGAGGTATTTACAAAAGCACCGCTATGCCAATTTTTTTTTTACATGTTCCTGTAAAAAAAAGTTACCATAGCACACTTACGAAAATACCTCATTGGGGAGCGAGCAGTTGGCAAATATAGAAGGTGCACATTATTTATGTAAAAATACAGCATATAAAGAGACCAATGTTTAGTGGTGGTTACCAGGGTAAGGTGGGGAGGGAGGGGGAAGCACACTCTAGATCATAGATACTTGTCATTTTTGGTGATGGGAAAAGTAGTACCAAATGCGGGTTTTGTAAGCACAGTATGACCAAAGTAAATAATGTCACTGAGCAGTGCTCAAGACAAAAGAATGCCTGTACTAAAAAATCTGACATATATAAGAGGATAACAACTCCAACAAAGACCAAAAAACGACTCTAGGATCACATATGGATGGGTACAGGCAAATACATATATGAGTAGGTACAGGTGTATACATCTGTGAGAACAGATACAAGTATCTATATGGGGGGTGGGGCCAAGATAGCAGAGTAGTCAGACACTTCCAGTGGACCCTCTTACAACAAAGGCCTGAAAAACAAGTGATTCGATTATATATGGCCATCTGGGAGCCCTGAACATCAAAGGCAGAGCTGAGGAACCGGACTGAGTGGCAGGTGGAGGGAAAGATGGTTTGGAAGCAGCGAGGAGTTCCCAGACCTGACCTGGCGAGAGCCTGAGCCCTTCAGGCCTAAACAGCTCGGGGGTAAGGGGTGAGGAAGCAAACAGCCTTACTCCGGAGGCGCATTTTCCACACCGGGAAGCCCCAGTGCCAGAGACTCTACACGGCCACCCAAAACCAGTGAGAAGCAGCCCTCCACGATAGATAAGTACTTGCGCAGGGCTTAACCAGCAGATCAAAAACACTCCCCTTAGGGAAAAACCTCTCTCCCATTCACCTCCCTACTCCCTGCTCTGCACTGGGTCCCTGACTGGCTTCAGCAATTGCTGAGTCCCCTGGGCTGGAAGTAGGATCCGTCACATGCCCTGAGCCATTCTCCCGGCTTTGGAGAGTGAACAAATTAACAAAGAGGGGAAAAAATAAACTGCCCGCTCCCCTAAGGCAGGGACCAAGGGTAGGCACAGCTCCTTTGCCTAGGCACAGGCATAAGGGATCCAGGAACTCTGACCTTCTTTCACCCTGCATAGATGTGTGTGGGGTTATCTCAACAGCATAGGCAATCATCACCCAGTACAACAGGGTATATACCAGACTCTAACTTCAACTGTTTCAGCTGTGAAGTGGCAGGTTTGTGACATTTGACACTGCTCTGCCCATAAAGCACGGTCTTCACCTACCCACATCAGAGGCCTGAGGACTGGTGGCTCCAACCACGCCAACTAGCCATCTGCGAGAGGGGCCCATGAATAAGAGGTGCCCCTCAGTCTTTACAGCCAACAGCATTAGGTGCTCATAGGCTGGCTGCAAAACCCACCCACCTACACACTAGGGAACAGGGACATGCCTTCCTCTTAGACACTCAGGGGCAGCCGTCGGCCCCCTGCCGTGCTCAGAGTCTGCCCCCTGCTCCAGCCTGATGCCTGTGCCTACACCAATCACCCAAGCCTGTCTAGGACTGTTAGTGAGAGCCTACACCACACACTTTGTGGCTATATCCCTGGGCACTTGAGCTGAATCCATACAGGAGGAGTGGGCAGACTCCTGAGTTCACATACGTAGTAACAGATCTAACCACCTGGTTGCAGGACATTAAAGCTTCAAAGGCGCCAATAATCAAACTAGCTCATATGAGCAGCCTATTTGACCATATCAAAACAAAACAAGAAGCTAGGACACAGTAAGCAAATATAAAATAAATGAATATAATAACTTATTGATGGCTTGGAGACAACAGTCAATATCAAATCACATAAAGAAGCAATCCACGATGGCTTCGGCAAGCTCCCAAAATAAAGAATCTAAAAATTTTCCAGAGGAGGAAAATTTCTTGGAATTACTGGAGGCAGGATACAAAAGATTAATACACAGAACTCTTCAGAAATTAGGAAGAAAATTAAGCAAAATGCAGAACACGCAATAGAAAAAATTAAAAAGATTAGAGAAGAGCACAATGACAAATTTAACAGGCTACAAGAATCCATGGAGAGACAGCAATCAGAAATCCAGAAGATTAACAATAAAATTTCAGAATTAGACAACTCAATAGAAAGTCATAGGAGCAGAACTGAGGCAGTGGAAGTCAGAATTAGTGAGATTGAAGATAAAGTACTTGACACCAACTTATCTGAGGAAAAATCAGATAAAAGGATTTAAAAAAATGAAGAAATCCTAAGAACTATGTGGGACTCTATCAAGAGGAATAACCTATGAGTGATTGGAGTACCAGAACAGGGGGGATAACAGAAAATACAGACAGAATTGGTGAAGATTTGTTGGCAGAAAACTTCCCTGATATCGTGAAAGATGACAAGATATCCATTCAAGATGCTCATCGAACCCCACATAACATAGATCCCAAAAGAAAGTCACCAAGACATATTATAATCAAACTTGCCAAAACCAAAGATTAAAAAGAGAATTTTAACAGTGGCTAGGGATAAACAAAAAGTCATCTACAAAAGAGAGTCAATAAGAATAACCTCGGACTACTGAGCAGAAACCATGCAGGCAAGAAGGCAATGGGATGACATATATAAAGCCATGAAGGAAAAAAACTGCCAGACAAGAATTATATATCCAGCAAATCTGTCTCTCAAATATGATGGTGAAATTAGGGCATTTCCAGATAAACAGAAGTTTAGGCAATTTACAAAAACCAAACCAAAATTACAAGAAATAATAAAGGGAGTCCTCAGAAAATCAGTAACATCAGATAACAATTCAAGACTAGAACACAGGACAGAGAAACCAGATATCAACACAGATAGGAAGTCACAAAAGTAAATCATGCTAAAACACTGAAATTAGGGAAACAAATGTCAATATGCAAAAGATGACAACATTAAATCAAAAAAGAAGGAATTAAAAAATGTAGACATAGATTTTTCACATGGAGAGAAAGTCAAGGGGATATAAAGAAATAAAAGATTGGCATAAACTTGAAAAAAAAAGGGGTAAATATTAAGGTAACTACAAAGGAAACTAACAATCCTAAACGTCAAAATAAAAAATTAGAAAAATATGAAGACTCAGCAAACACAAAATCGAAAAAGATGAAAAGAAAATACATAAAGAAAAACGACTCAGCACAGAAAATTAAGTGGAACAAAGAGTGTGAACAACAAACAAAAAAAGACATCAAAATGACAGCACTAAACTCATATGTATCAATAATTACACTGAATGTAAATGGACTAAATGCACCAATAAAGAGACAGAGTGGCAGACTGGATAAAAAAACATGATCCGTCTATATGCTGCCTACAAGAGACACACCTTAGACTTAAAGACACAAACAAACTAAAACTCAAAGGATGAAAAAATATATATCAAGCAAACAACACTCAAAAAAGAGCAGGAGTGGCAATATTAATCTCTGACAAAATAGACTTTGAAGTAAAATCCACCACAAAGAATAAGGAAGGACACCACATAATGATTAAAGGGTCAGTACCAGCAGGACATAACTATAATAAACATTTACACACCTAACGACAGGGCTCCAAAATACATAAAACAGACTCTAATAGCACTGAAAAGAGAGACAGACAGCTCCACAATACTAGTAGAAGACTTCAACACACCACTTTCAGTGAAGGACAGAACATCCAGAAAGAAGATAAAGACACAGAAGATCTAAATACTACAATCAACCAACTTGATCTCATAGACATATACCGAACACTCCACCCAACAGCAGCCAAGTATACATTCTTCTCCAACCCACATGGAACATTCTCCAGAATAGACCACATATTAGGCCATAAAGCAAGCCATAACAAAATCCAAAGCACTGACATATTACAAAGCATCTTTTCTGACCATAAAGCCATAAAAGTAGAAATCAACAACAGAAAAAGCAAGGAAAAAGAAATCAAACACGTGGAAACTGAACAACACTTTGCTCAAAAACTACTGGCTTACAGAAGAAATTAAGGATGCAACAAAGAAATTCATAGAATCAAACCAGAATGAAAACTAATCCTACCATAAACTTTGGGACACAGCAAAACCAGTGCTCAGAGGTCAGTTTATAGCAATAAATGCACACATCCAAAAAGAAGAAAGGGCCATAATCAAACCATTAACCCTACAACTGGAAGAAGTAGAAAGAGAGCAGCAAAAGAAGCCCTCAGGCACCAGAAGAAAGGAAATAATAAGAATTAGAGCAGAATTAAATGCAATGGAGAACAGAAAAACAATTGAAAGAGTTAACAAGACCAAAAGCTGTTTCTTTGAAAAGATCAGTGAAATTGATAAACCATTGGCCAAAGTGACAAAAGAAAAATAGAAGAGGAAGCAGATAACCCGTATAAGAAATGAGATGGGTGATATCATAACAGACCCAACTGAAATTAAAACAATCGTAACAGAATACTATGAAATATTGTATTTTAACAAATTTGAAAACCTAGAGGAAATGGAAAAATTTCTAGAAACTCACTACCTACCTAAACTAACACAAACAGAGGTAGAACAACTAAATAAACCCATAACAAAAGAAGACATTGAAAAGGTAATTAAACAAACCCCAACAAAAAAAAGCCCTGGCCCTGATGGCTTCACTGGAGAATTCTACCAAATTTTCAGAGAAGAGTTAACACCACTACTACTAAAGGTAGTTCAGAGTATAGAAAACGATGGAATACTTCCAAACTGATTCTATGAAGCCAGCATAACCCTGATACCAAAAGCAGGAAAAGACACCACAAAAATAGAAAATTACAGGCCAATATCCCTCATGAACATTGACGCAAAAATCCTCAACAAAATTCTAGCCAA
>NW_004444006.1:13519981-13524251 GCF_000243295.1 Trichechus manatus latirostris
AGCTGTCACATGAGTAGATACATACACACCCATGTTCATTGCAGCACTGTTCACAATAGCAAAAAGATGGAAATAACCTGGGTGCCCATCAATGGATGAATGGATAAACAAATTATGGTATATCCACACAATGGAATACTACACAATGATAAAGAACAATGATGAAGTAGTGATACATAACATGGAGGAATCTGGAGGTCATTATGCTGAGTGAATTTAGTCAGTCACAGATGACACAATCCTATACACAGAAAATCCTAAAGATTCCACAATAGCATAGCTGGATCCAATAGAAGAATTCAGCAATATTGCTGGATACAAGACTGACCTACAAAAATCAGTTGGTTCCTTTACACTAACAAAGAGTATTGTGAAAAGTAATTCAAGAAAATAATACCATTTACTATAGTCACAAAAATGATAAGATACCTAGGAATTAACCTAACTAGGGACACAAAAGACTTATACAATAAAAATTACAAAACACTACAAGAGACTAAAAGAGACCTACATAAATGGAAGAATGTTCCATGTTTATGGATTGGAAGACTTAATGTAGTGAAAATGCCAATACTACCTAAGGCGATCTACAGATAAAATGCAATCCCAATAAAACCTCAACAACATTCTTCATTGAAATGGAAAAACTAATGACCACCTTTATATTTAAAGGTAAGAGGCCCCAAATAGCCAAAGCAATACAGAAGAAGAACAAAGTAGGAGGCCTCACACTCCCCAATAGCAAAACATAGTATACAGCCAGTGTAATCAAAACAGCCTGGTATCCATTCAATGACAAACACATAGACCCGTGGAGCAGAACTGAGAACTCAGAAATAAAGCCAACCGTTTATGAATAACTGATTTTCTACAAGGGGTCAAAATCCATTCAATGGGGAAGAAACAGTCTATTTAATAAATGGTGCTGTAAAAACTGGGTATCTAATTGCAGAAGTGGTTGAAAGTCAGGAAAGGTGTGCATCAGGGTTGTATCCTTTCACCATACCTATTCAATCCGTATGCTGAGCAAATAGTCTGAAAAGCTGGACTATATGAAAAAGAATGGGGCATCAGGACAGGAGGAAGACTCATTAACAACCTGCGTTATGCAGATGACACAACCCTCCTTGCTGAAAGTAAAGAGGACGTGAAGCACTTACTGATGAAGACCAAAGACCACAGCCTTCAGTGTGGATTACACCTCAACATAAAGAAAACAAAAATTCTCACAACTGGACCAATAAGCAACATCATGATAGACGGAGAAAATACTGAGTGCCCTTGGGAGAGGCCTAGGGCCAGGGAGAGGTGTACCTGCAAGCATGGTTGAGAAGAGGCTGTCCTGATGGAAGAACTGTATCCTGAGTGTTCCTGAGCCTGAATTGTAACTGTTACTTCCCTAATAAACCCCATGATCATGAGTATGGTCTGTGAGTTCTGTGTGGCCACTGCAATAACTTATTGAACCCAGTAGAGAAGTAGAGGGTACCGTGTGAGGGACGGTTGGTGTCAGAATTAGAAAAGATGGTGGACAGAGGAGGCTTGTCTGGCCTCCACCTCATGGGAGTCAGCCTTGCACTGTTGATCCTGGTTCTCCTTCCCCCTTGTGGGGTTGCAGGAGGACAGACACTGCCCCCAAGTCATTTTTATACATGGTATAAAATGGATGGATCTGGAAAACACAATGCTGAGTGAATTAAGTCAATCACATAAGGACAAATATTGTGTGATCCTACTTTTATAAGAAGACAAGTATATATATACAGAAACCAATGTTCATTGGTGGTTACCAGGGATGGGGGGGGGACAGGGATTCACTCACTATAGATACTTGTTATTTTTTGTGATGCACCAAATGTGGGTGTAATAAGCACAGCTTGACCAAAGTAAACAATGCCACTAAGAAGTGCCCAAGATAAAGGGATGTTTGTGCTAAGTAATATCACGTACATAATTCGGTAACAACAAGGGAGGGTGTTGTGCTCTCTTTGAGACATGGAAGCTCTGCACTGGGGACCCTCCCAGATCTCACCATGTGTGTATTCCTTCTGACTATCCTGCTCTGTATCCTTTTGCTATAATAAATCTATAATCATAAGTATAGTACTTTCCCTGAGCTCTGTGAGTTGTTCCTACAAATTATCAAACCTAAAGGAGAAAGGACAGCCAGCAGGTAAACATGAGGATGCTGTGTGGACTCACAATTTTGTGGCTGGTGTATGCTTATTTGGCAGTCTAAAGGATGGCGTCCTTTTAACTTGTGAGCTATGCCTTAGCTCCAAGTGACTCGGGTTAGAGAGAGAGAAAGTGTACTACCTGGGTGGCTGGTGTCAGCAATTACTGAAAAGTGGAAAAGTGGGGACTAGACCAATCTCCATATTCTGGGCATTGGATTCATACTAATTCTTATCCACAAATATATAATTGAGAGTCCAGAAGTAAACCCCTACATCTATGGTCAACTGATGTTCAATAAGGGTGCTAAATCCATTCAATGGAGAAAGACTAGTGTCTTCAACAAACGGTGTTGTGACAACTGCATATCCATATGCAAAAGATTGAAGTTGGACCCTTACCTCACAATGTGTACGAAAATTAACTCAAAATGGATCAAAGACATAAATGTCATAGCTAAAACTATAAAACTCTTAGAAGAAAACATATGGGCAAATCTTTGTGACCTTTGATTTGGCAATAGATTCTTAGATATGATACCAAAAGCATAAGAAACAAAAGACAAAATAGATAAATTGGACTTATCAAAATTATAACCTTTTGTACATAAAAAACACTATCAAGAAAGTGAAAAGACAACCCAAAGAATGGAAGAAAACATCTGCAAATCATGTGTCTAGTAAGGATGGACTATCCAGGATATATAAACAATTCTTAAAACTCAACAAGCAAGAGATGAACAACCCAATTTTAAAAATGGGCAAAGGACTTGAATAGACATTATTTCAAAGACATACAAATATCCAATAAGTACACTGAAGAGATGCTCAAGATCATCAGTCATTAGAAAAATGCAAATCAAAAGCACAATGATATACCACTTCACACCCACTACGATGGCAACAATAATAATAATAAACATAAAATAAAAAGTGTTGGAGAGAATGTGGAGAAACTGGAAATCTCATATATTGCTGGTGAGAATGTAAAATGGTACAGCTGCTGTGGAAAACAGTTGGGTGGTTCCTCATAAAGACAAACATAGAATTATCACATGGCTCATCAATCCCCATCATGGATTGAATTGTGTTCCCCAAAAATATGTGTATGAATTTGGCTGGGCCATGATTCGCAGTATTTTGTGATTGTCAACCATTTTGTCATCCAATGTGATGTGTTGTAAATCCTATGTCTATGATGTTGATGAGATGGGATTAACAGCAGGATTCAATTAGAGACAGGACTCAATCTACAAGATTGGACTGTGTCTTGAGCCAATCTCTTTTGAGATATAAAAGAGAGAAGCGAGCAGAAAGGAGAGGGACCTCATACTCCCAAGAAAGTAGTTGCCAGGAGCAGAGCGCATCCTTTGGACCCGGGATTCCTGCGTGGAGAAGCTCCTAGTCCAGGGGAAGATTGATGAGAAGGACCTTCGTACAGAGCTGACAAAGAGAGAAAGCCTTTCCCCAGAGCTGACACCCTGAATTTGTACTTCTAGCCTACTAGCCTACTTGTTTGTTAAAGCCATCCACTTGTGGTATTTCTGTTATAGCAGCACTAGATAACTAAGACACCCCCGACTCAAGTAAATACCCAAAAGAATTGAAAACAAGTATTCAAACAAATACTTGTACACAAATGCTTATAACCATATTATTTAGAATACCCAAAAAAGAGGAAACAACCAACTGATGAATAAACTGTGGCATATCCATACAATGGAATATTATTCAATCATAAAAAGGAATGAAGTACTGATACAAGTTATAACATAGATGAATGTTGAAAACATTATGCTAAGTGAAAGAAGCCAGACACAAAAGAACATAGATTGTATGATTCTACTTATATGAAACATCCAGAATGGGTAAATCCATATAGACAGAACACAGATTACTGTTTTCCATGACCAGGGTAGGGAGGGGGTAGAATGGGAAATGACAACTTAATAGGTATGAGATTTCTTTTGGGGGTGATGAAAATGTTTGGAACTAGACAGGTGTGATGGCTGCACATTATGAAGGTACTCAACACCACCAAATTATACACTTTAAAATGGTTAGTTTTGTACAACGACAGATACATTGACCAATGG
>NW_004444006.1:13525543-13532689 GCF_000243295.1 Trichechus manatus latirostris
GTTAGAGGGTTGACATGTTGTGGGGTTGTTAACCAATGTCATGAAACAATATGTGTACTACTGTTTCATGAGAAACTATTTGTTCTGTAAGCCTTCAGCTGAAGTACAATTTTAAAAAAAAAGGTTAGTTTTATGTTATGTGAATTTTATCTAAATTAAAAAAATAATAATACTCTTCCTTTCCTCCCTGTCTAAAAGCCCAACCCTCTTATTCTGAGCCAAGCAGAATCCTTATATATTCATGAACAATAGTAATAATAAGTTACTAGTTAATGAGCTCTTACAATGTGTTGTGAAATGTGATACATGCTCTTCACACACCATATTATTTAAACCTTACAACAATGCTTTGCATACAGTATGTGCTAAGCAAGTGTTTGTGGTTTCAATGAACAACCCTATAACCAAGGCACATGTGAGGCAACCAATGTTGAAAGATATTAGGTAACTTGCCCCAGGTTTCCTAGCTAGTGACAGAATTCAAACTCTAAGATTTATAGGACGAAAATACCACTTTTGGCTTCACCTCTAACCTGGCATTAGGGATAAGACATCAGGTGCTATTCCTAGAGAGACATAATGTCCTTAATATTACCTTTTTAGTCATGTTGAAACTCAAACCTGTTAATTCAGTTGTAATGGAAAAAGGCATGGCCTTTAGTATCAGGCGGCCTTAATTTCTAATTCTATCTCCATTATTTATTATATGTGCAACTTTTAAATTTCATTTAACCTTTTTGAAAACCAGGTCCCTCATTTGCTGAAAGATTGTAAAATGAGGATGGCAAGATGAATTGGTGGATCCAGAATTGGAAGTCAAGGCTGCCTTACTCTCCTGATTTTTAAATAATAGAAAATGACACAAAATGTTAAGAAAACACTGCAAAGGCCAAATCAAATACATCTCATTTCTTATACGGGTTATCTGCAGGCTGCATTTAGTCTGTGGGTCACCAGTCTGACCTCTGTATTAGCCGAGAGGAGATGGGGAGTTAAGATAGTGTGGTGGATAAGGGCATGGACTGTGGAGCCACACTGCTTGGGTTGTTAATCCAAGCTCAACCACTTACTAGCTCTGTGACTTGAGGCAAGCTACATAATCTGTCTGTATCTCAGTTTACTCATCTGTGAAACAGGTGTAATAATAGTACATACCTCATAAGGTTGTTGTAAGGATTAAGTGGTATGTGGGTGTGTGTATGTGTGTGCACTTAGTCAGAAACAGTGTTTGCCATGCGGCAAGCAAATATGTTAAATAAAATAAAAACAAACTCTAAGCTCCTTTCAGCTATAAATATTACATTATTCTATAAGAACTTATAAGAAAGCTGATTATCTGCACTGATTCTAACTTGGTCTTTACTTCAGTTTGCTCATCTTTGCCTAAGTTTACACATCTGCACAATGGGAATAATAATGGTACCTGCCTTATATGGTTATTGTAAGGATTGAACGAGTTAATACATAGAGAGGTAATATATCTACTTAGAACAGTGCCTGGCACAGAGTAAGCACTATATAAGTGTTGCACATTATATTTATTAAATTTTTTAAAGATTTCTTGGCAAAGCTCATGTGAATGTACTGAAAAACTCCTATTTTAATAGTGGTTACAATATAGCATTGATCCTGGGAACAAAAGTCCACACCGTAATAATGGTGTTGAACTTTTGATTCTTCAATCAATCACTTAAAAAAGCTAAAGTGGTAAGGTTTGCGAACAGAAAAACTTGCAGTCACTGGGAAGCTTTGAGGCTTAGTGAACCTCAATACCAGATTTAGATTTTCAAAAGCCTAAATTTGTATTATGAAAGCAACTAACTGAATTAATTTTTTAAAAATATCTTTCTGTACTTTTCATAATATCTCTAAGAAGGAGGTGAGAAAATTCAAATTCTAAGCTGAGTAGAAGAAAGTTCCATTTTGGAAGAGATGGTTATCTCATGCCTCCTTAGTTAATCCCAATCTACCTGGGGTAGACTACTGCTTTGTCAATTCTATAAGAGAAGGAAGTTATAAGTGGATGCAGGTCCTGGGATGGGGGAAGTGGCACCCCAAACATAATTTGCAAGGTAAGAGGAGTCTGGTGTGAATAAATAAAGGAGTCTTGGAAGGACTTGGGAGTGAAGGGATATCCAGTGGGACAAGTAGGAGTCCTACTGTGAGAGGACTGAAAATATGCTGAATTCTCACACTGAATAAATAGGGAACACTGAGGGATACAAGTTTAACAGCAATAGTAGTGGAATTCTAGTATTGAAGTGACAATAAATGTTAGTGGAATATCCAGTGGGAGGAGATGGAAATTCCTCAATATGACAGGACAGGGGCAAGATAAGAAAAAATAAGGGTCTTGTCACGAGAAGACGGGATATAATATGAAAACTCCATTGTGAATCAATAAGAACACTATAAACCTGTTAGTGATAAGGACCAGGGACTAGAGGAAATCCAAGTGGGGAAAAAATAGGGGGGGGGTCTTGGGGTTTGTGTCAGGAAATATTGTGGAATTCTGAGTTTGAAGGAATAAGATATACCGGGAAAATCATTTAATAGCTAAAGAATGGGGTGTTCCCCAATGTAACAGGACAGAGTACAAGAGGAGACCTCAGATTTATAGAAGAGGTGGTCTAATAAGAGGGAAAAAGAAATGAGGTCCCCATTGAGACGGGTAGGAAATAATATTAGAAATCCCAGGGGAAAAGGATGGGGTTCCCCAGTTTCAGAAGATAGGGGATAAGTGTAATCCTATAGGGAAGGAAGAGGAAATAATATCTAGCAACCCCAGAGAAAGGGGATGGAAAAATGTGGGGCTAACAGTAGAAGACTGTAGGAGATGAGAAGTGGGTTTCCCAGGAGAAAGAAAGGATAGCAAGGGCCCTTTGAAGGAGTATGAGAGAGAACCCTCGTGGGCGGGTGTTATAGATTGAATTGTTTCCCCAAAAAATATGTGTTGTAAATCCTAACCCTTAAATCTGTGGTTATAAATCCATTTAAGAATGAGTTTTCTACTTTATGTTAATGAGGCAGTATTAGTGTAGGGTGTGTCTTAAGTCAATCTCTTTTGAGATATAAAAGCAGATAAGCAAGCAAGCACAAATGGAGGGGAAGATACACGCCACATGATCACCAAGGAACCTAGGAACAGAAGCAGAAAAGAGACAAGGACCTTCCCACAGAGCAAACACAGAGAGAGAGCTTTCCCCTAAAGCCGAGCCCTGGATTCGGACTTGCAGCCTCCAAAAATGTGAGCAAATAAATTTCTGTTTGTTAAAGCCACCCACTTGTAATGTTTCTGTTATAGCAGCACTAGATAAGTAAGACAGAATTTGGAACCAGCGAGTGAGGTATTGCTCTAACAAATACCTAAAATGCGGAAGTGGTTTTGGAATTAGGTAATGGGTGGAGGCTAGAAGACTTGTAAGGTGCCTAATAGCAAAAGCCTAGATTGCCTTGAAAAGACTGTTGGTAGACTTATGGATGCCAAAGGTAATTCTGGTGAGGACTCAGAAGGAAGTGAGATCTACAGAGAAAGTCTCTATCATCTTAGAGAATACACAGGGCACCATCAACAGAATATTTCTAGATATGTGGAATTTACATGTGCTTCCGGCGAGGTTTTAAAAGAAAATGATGAACATGTGATTGGACAATGGAGGAAGGGCAATGCTTTTTACGCAGTAAAGGACTTGTCTGAATTATGTTCAAAAGTCTGGTGGAAGGTAGATCTCATAAGTAATAAACTTGGATATTTGGCTAAGGAGATTTCTAAGGAAGATCTTAAATGGGCCACATGGTTTCTCTTTGCCACTTATAGTAAAATGTGAGAGGAAAGAGATGGACTGAAAAATGAACTGTGCAAAATGAAACCAGAGCTTAAAGATTTGGAAAATTCTGTTGTACAAACTAAGGACACATGTCCTAGCATTTTCACCAAGGATGTGACTACACAATCTTCTGTTAAAGACATTAAGCCTGTGACTGATGGCTCTAACCAGCTACCACAGCAGAATACACATCAGCTTATACATAAGGAGACAGGGACAGGACTAAAGGAAAGAAAGCTGTGTGCCTCTTGGAATTCTACAGGCAGGAAACAGACCAAAGGAGCTACATCTGTCGTCCTCCAAGAAAAGAAAAGGACGATTCCTGCAGCAGCTCAGAGATCAGCAGAACTGTTCGAAGGACCACAGGAAGCAGGGTTGCCTCAGTTTCAAAGAGTGGAACGAGGGTCTCCTAGGTGTCAAAAGGTGGAGCCATAGCCTCTGAGGTTTCAAAGTGTGGAGCCATGGCCTCCTGGGTTTCAAAGGGTGGGGCTATGGCCTCCTAAGTTTCAAAGAGTCAGATCTCACCAACTCAGTTCCAAAGTGTGAGGCTACCACAGAAGGTGTAAGAGTACACTAGTGTGAGAAGACAGTGAACAAGGCAGGATCATAGTGTGACAAAAGTAGGGTCACTAGTATGAGGTGTTAGGAAATGGTGTGGGGCCCCTAATGGGAAGAAGTGAGTGCTCTTCAAAGCGGGAAGGTAGAAGACTATGGTAAACTCCAGTGTGAATAAATCAGGGGCTGAAGTGTGAGAGGACAGGATATACTAAAGGACTCCCATCCCATTGGAGAGGATGAGAAAATGGTGAAGCCTACAAAGAAAGAGAATTGAAGGCCTACCACTGTATGAAAAGATGGTATCCCAGTGGGATAGGACAGGGTGTACTGTGGGATCCCAAGTGGGAGAAGATGTGAAACTCTTCAGCCAGTGTGACAGGATTGGGGAAAAAAGGATGGATGCTCAGAACTGAAACAACTCCCGGAGCCCACTTTTCACACAAAGATTAGACAGGCCTACATGACAAAAAATAACACACGTGAGGAATGTGCTCCTTAGTTCAGTCAAATATACGAGACCAAATGGGAAACTCCCGTCCCAAAGCAAGACAGGGAGGCAGGAAGGGAGAGGAACTGGATGAATGGACACAGGGAACCCGGGGTGGAAATGGGGAGCATGCTGTCACATTGTGGCGACTGCAACCAATGTCACAAAACAATATGTGTATAAATTTTTGAACGAGAAAAAAGGTTTATACAACAACAACGAAAAAAGGATAGATCCCAGTGTGGGTAAAAGGGAGGTAGTAAAAGAGGACAGAAAATATTTTGGGGTTCCTATAGGAGGGAATGGCAAAATGGTGGAGCTCCTAATTGGATGCAATGATGGGATTCCTAGTGAGCAAGGAAAATTTAAGGATACAGGCTATGTTGTTTCCTCAGTTAGGTAGGGTGCCCTCCTCCCCGAATGAGGGTACAAGGCACAAGTGTTTGTCCTGTAGGAGAAAAGGGAGCTCTAGTGGAAAAGTCAGAAAATTACTGTGGGTAGAGCCAGGAAATAATGTAAGAAACCCTAGGTGGGAGGCGATGGCGACATGGTGGGACCCTAATGGGAGGACGCAGGAAATATTGGGAGGCCAGAGGTTAGGGGCACGGAGCTCTCCAGGGAGCGAAAGGAAAACCGCAGTATGATGGCTGAGAACCCAGGGGGACACCAGTGTGAAGGATAGGGCAGGCGATTATGCTGGAGCATAATTTCCCTACCTTAAGTGCCCAGTCCCACTTACCCAGGCAGAGCTCAAAGACGTAGGCATAGTAGGACCAGAGCACGACGAGGACGATAACGAGCACTGGCACCCAGGACAGTACCTGGCGGCAACACCGCAATCCCCCCGACAGAGCCATCTTCCAGCCCCGCCGCATCTTCGGCTCGAAGATCGATCGAGCAGGCCTGCTGGCGCAGGGTCGGAACTGCTAGGGCGGTGGCCGGGAGGCGGGTAGGTGCGTCGTGCGGCGCTCCACTGCCTAGCCTGGCGGGGACCGTGTTACGGAGGAGATGACACTTGTGGGGCTGCACGGTAGAGTGCGCCCTGCCTGGCACAATAAGCATGAGTCAAGGCGAGGAGGTACTGGCCTTGGTGGAGCAGAAGGTGATCCGCCAGGCTGTGGAGGCTAGGCGCTCTTAGAGGGCGTGCAGTCCCCCCCCTTTCCGCCCCCTTTCACCTTCCGTGCCACAGCGTTTGATGTAAAGCGGAAGAAATTTGGGTCCGCCTATCTGCTCTTACTGTACTGCGTTTCCCTCTTATCTCCTCTCTCATCTCTGCCTGTTTCTATCTCGCTGTCTCTTTCTCTAGCGCTCTCTCACACACACACACAAACGCGCGCGCGCACACGCACGCGCGAACACACTGTGAAAGATGCGAGCCATAGCATCTCATGACTTAAAGGTCATCCAGCCTCATTTTACCATTGCTGCTTGACAATATGCTTAACACGTAGCGCTGCAGTCACCGCTGTATAAGTCTAGTGACAGAGCGCTCCCCCCTTCCCTTTCTTGTTCCCTCCCTTATGAGTTAGCCTAGTCCATTTTCAGAATAAATAAGTGCATTGCTACAGAGAAACTGATAGAATAAATAAATACATTGCAATCTGGAGGGCATCATGCTGAGTGATAAAACATAAAATAATACTCGTGAAGAGTGTGCTTCTTAGTTCAAGCAGATACACGAGACCAAATGGGCGGCTCCTGTCTGGAGGCAGGATGAGAAGGCAGGAAAGGACCGGAACTGATTGAATGAACGCAAGAAACCCAGGGTGGAAAGGTGGAGTGTGCTGTCACATTTTAGGGATTGCAACTAATGTCACATAACAATGTATGTATACATTTTTGTATGAGAAATTAACTTGAGCTGTAAACTTTCACCTGAAGCACAATAAAAAAAAGATGAAGAGTTAAAAGCATAAATTAAAAATCTAGACTTAAATAAATACATTGCTACAGAGAAACCGATGGAGGAGACACTGATTATTTGAGGGTTCAGGGAAAACTACAAAGATTGTTCTATGTAAGCTAAGCTTTAACAATAAATAAGAGTTTGCCAGGCAAATGAGAAGAAAAGGACCTTTCAGACAGAGGAAACAGCATTCGCAAAGGCAAAGAGTAATGAAAGTCAAAAGTGTTCGAGGAGGATAACAGCACAATTGGAAGGGCGTGGTCAATGTCACTGAACTGTGCATGTAGAAATTTTTGAAATGGTGTATCTTTGGCTATGTGTATTTTCACCAAAAAAAAAGTTGAGATGTTAGAGGGTTGACATGTTGT
>NW_004444006.1:13532789-13540228 GCF_000243295.1 Trichechus manatus latirostris
TTTTGGATTTCTAATTGTTGTTTTTGTATGATTTCTAGTTGTGAATTTATTTTGACATTTTGTCCCTGCATTATTTTCCTGAATTCTTCCATTTTTTTGTCTGCATTTTCCATGAGTTTTTTTGCCTTTTCCATGAAGTTGTCTATTTTCCCTCAGTTTTGTCTGCTTTTTCTTTCAACTCTTGGATAGCTCTGAATATTAGAGATGTGAATTCCCTATCAGTTAGGGCTAGTGCCTTTTCTTCTACTGGAAAGTCATCTGGTGTTTTATTTTGGACGCCTACTGGAACTATCCTGTCCTGTTTTTTTTAAATGTTTTGATATTGTCTGCTGTCTTTGGGGCATTCAGCAGTTATTTTTCTTGTTTATTGATTGTAGGTTTGTTTGTTTCATCCTCTTTTTGTTTTATTTGGCTGTGTCTGAGCAGGCGGGCTATGCATTCTTTGTTGTTTGCTTGTCTGTGGGCACGATACTTTTCACCTCCTTCTCAAATTGGCAGGGTCAGTCACTCAAATATTGTACAGCAGGGTAGGTCTTAGCTGAAGAGGAGTTGCTGGGAAGAGTTGTTTGTGGCACTTACTACGGCCACCAGGGTAGGCCAATAATCCGTGCAGGGAAGGTGCTGGTAGGCCGTGCCTGGACTGCTTTGTGGTGTGATGTTCAGCACATGGTGCAGGTAGGCAGAATGGAGGGGGGAGATTGTGATGTGTGGAGCTAAGATGGGTACGGGCGAAAAGAGAAAGGAACAGTAGCCAAAAACATACAAACAAAAAAGTGCTAGGGGAGCTTGCCATTGGAGTGGAGAGATGAGAGACTATGAAATGGAGAAAAACAAAAAGGAGAAGAAGAAAAAAAGAAAAGAAAAAAGTGAATAAATAAAATTTAGAAAGATAAAAGAAAATAAAAGCTCCCAGGGATCCCACCGGTGTGGCTGTGAGGTCTGGGGAAGTTGCTCCCAGGCCGTGAAGTACAGCCTGGCTGGAAGGCGTGGAGGTGTCACTCAGCACCAGGTATTCAGGGAACAGGAAGGGAAGGAAACTAGAGAGAGACAAGAAACTGAGTAATGATGAAAGACAAAAAGGGAAAGGAAAACAAAACAAACAAAATTTAAAAAAAGAACAAGAAACCCCCCAAAAAACCTGAAAAAAAACAAGAAGAAAATGCCCTTAGGGATCCCTCTTTGCGTCTGCGCAAACTGAGGGGGTAGGTCCCTAGCCACACAGTACTGTCTGGCTACAACAGGCTCCCAATTCGAGAAAAGAAAAAGAAAACAAAGAAACAATCCAAAACAAACTAAAAGCCCCCAGATCCCTCCAGCATGGCAGCACAGGCCGGGAAGCAGTCTTACATTTGAGCAGCATTTCACAGCTTTTCAGGAAGAAGCAAAGATGGAGCACAGAGCCAGGTATTTGAGAGAAAGGAGGGGGAGATGGTGAGAGGTAAGGAAGAAATCTAAAGAGCGAAAAAAAGCAACACCAGCAGCCAACAAATGGCACTTAAGGAGTTGGCCAGTGAGGGTGGGTGGAATCCAAGCTGCACTGAGTTGAAGCCATTGCTTCCCGTCCAAGCGACTATGGCTGCAGGAAGCAGAGGAGTCAGAGTGGGGGTGAAGAAGGGTGGGGGGTGGGAAAGTGTATATTGCTGGTTACCGGTTGTTCTGTCTCCTGCTGGTAGCTCCATTAAGCTGCTTTCTTGTACCCTCTGTTCACTGGTCTCTGATAGGGGTCCAAGATGGCAAATCCGTGCTGCATTAGTTGATAGGGGGCCTCTGGATGTATGTCTCCTCGTTCTTTGTTCTCTGTCAGTTTTTATTCCATTCAGTGCTTGGCTGAGTTCTTTATCTCTTCATTTGAAGCTTAGGGTTTCAGGATCGCCGTTTTCTGTGTTTGGCTTAGTTTTTCAGATCTTTGCTGTGGAGGGACGGCATGGTGAGTCTGCCTATAGCGTCATGTTGCGCAGAAGTCGGACAGGGCAAATTTGAGCTGGGTTTTGAATAATGAGTAGGAGTTCAATAAGAAGAGATGGGGATAGGAGTTAAGGGGAAAGGGACTCCGGGTAAATAGGAAATGTTTAGTGGTAAAGATTGTGAAACATCACAGCATTTTTAGAAGACTGCAAGTAATTTGGTCTTGTTTGAAGATATTACAGTAGTCTAATCAAGAGGTAGTAAAAGCCTGGCCCTAAGACAAGATAAGTGGGAAAGGAGAATAGGTAACAGATGTAAGAGTGTTTTGCAGAGAGAATCAACAGAACTTGTTGACCAACTGGATAAGTCAAAGCTAACAACCAGATTTCTGACTTCAATGCCTGGATGAACAGTGTTGCCAATCACCACGATAGGGACTATAGTGAGAAGAACAGGTTTAGAGGATGGGGGAAGGTGATAACTTTAATTTTTGGACATGGTAAATTTTGTTTAAATCTTCCTCTTCTAAGGTGGCCTGGCACCAATCAAGTAGTCTGGGACAGGGTTTTCTTATAGGGGATAATTTCCAGAATTGCATGGAGAGCCAAGAGTTGAAGAGACAAACCAAGTCCAAGCATCTATGGCAGGAGATGGCAAACTATGTCCATGGGCCAACTATAGCCCACTGCCTGCTTTTGTAAATAAAGTTTTATTGGAACACAGCCATGTTCATTCATTTAGTATAGTGTAAGACTGCTTTTGTACTACAATGGCAAAGTTGAGTAGTTGTAACTGAGATCATATGACATGCAAAGCCTAAAATATTTACTATCTAGCCATTTATGGGGAAAATTTGGCAACCCATGGTCTAGAAAAAAAGACAAAGGTCAGACACCAAAAATGCCCAACAACAGATATAAATACTAGAGGGTCAAAATCCCTCTCATCCTCTGTAAGAAAATAGATGGATTGGCCAGGCTGGATCTGGGGGTTTCATGGGACCCAAGGTGGGAGCAAGGAGTTTTCACCCAAGGCACCTTGGGATTACCAAACTAGAGAACAAGCTGAGTTGAAAACAGTGTAGGAAATATGAGGGCTAAGCAGAAGCAAGAATTGACTGGAGGTTATCCCAAGTAAAAGAGTGCTAGAGACAGGAATTGAAGCTGAGCCACAGAATCAGATACCTAGAGCCAGGGTCATAAAAAGACGAGAGCAAGCACAAATGCAAGCAAGTTGGGATCAATGGCAATATGCAGTGGAAAGGATGGGTGATTGGAGTAGTGGGAAAGAATGTGGAAATGAGAGTGTGTGTTGAGAGGTGATGAGTGAGGTCTGAGGTGATAGTTAGAATTCCTATTAGCATTAGCAGCTAGGTTTTATGAATCAACTGAAGTGTGATACTTAGGTGGATCAGTCAGATTTAAAGGAATAATGGCAGAACAGACACTCCTTTCCTGGATTAGGGAGACTTTTCCTAGGTTTGTCTAAAGGAAAATTGTGACATATTCTGGAGTGTTTTGTGGTGGCAGGCACGTTCCCACGAGTGCTCTTCTAGCTTATACCCATCCAATTGCACCAAATATTAGAACTGATTAGTGTCAGTGGAAGTCTAACACTTGCTTCACCATGTATTTTGGTATTCATATAGAGTTTCCCAGGCAGGTAGAGAGGCATGGGATGGCTTTAATGGGTAGGGCCTAGCAGGGAGTGGTGGAAGAGAGATTGTAACTATATGGGTGGGAAGCAATTGGAAATTAAAAGGCTAACATGGTCTTAAATAGCCACAGGTATTTTGGCAGGGTTAGTTAATGCCAGTGTGTCTGAAAGGGAGCAAGACAGCATGTCATTCTTTATATATCCCCTGGTTAATATACTGGAGCCCTGGTGGTGAAGTGGTTAAGAGCTTGGCTGCTAACCCAAAGACTGGCAGTTCAAATCCACCAGCTGCTCCTTGGAAACCCTATGGAGCAGTTCTACTCTGTCCTGTAGGGTCGCTATGAGTCAGAATCGACACGACAGCAACGGGTTTTGTTTTGTTTTTCAGTTAATACACTGTCTGCATACTATCAGCATACTGTCTTGTAGATCTTCTTGAGTGGCCTGTAACTCTTCTGGATATTGTGTGGACTTCCAGGGTTGTGGAATTTCTCAGTGGTATGGTGAAGTTGTGGGGATAAAATCCAGAGGTGTGGATCCATGTTTTGGGTTAAACAGTGTAGTGAATTGTTATAAACAAAATCAGTGTAGTAAAGTACAAGAACTAATCATATTGTTCGAGGAGGTATGACAGTTCAGGTACACTTTTAGAACTTTGTTAAAGCATGCCTGTTGCTTTACCTGTTTGTCTGTGGGTATTAGATGATATATAAGTGAATCTGCATGTGGAGGACTCTAAATTGTGCTTTTCAGAACCAGGATATTAAATGAGGGCCTTGGGAGGTGGGGCCAAGATGGTGGAGTAGTAAGATGCTTCCAGTGGTCACTCTTACAACAAAGACCTGAAAATACAAGTGAATCGATTATATATGACAATCTAGGAGCCCTGAAAATCAAAGGCAAAGTTGAGGAATCAGACTGAGTGGCAGGGGGAGGGAGAGACGGTTCAGAAGCAGTGAGGAGTTGCCAGATCTGACCTGGCGGGAGCTGGAGCCCTTCAGGCCAGATCAGCTCATGGTATGTGGTGAGGCAAGCAGCAACTCTTGGGAGGCGTTTTCCACATCGGGAGAGACCCAGCAGCAGAGAGTCTACTCGGGCATCCACAAACAATGAGAAGCAGCCCTTCATCAGTGAAAGATAGTTACTTGTGTCTGGCCTAACAGGTGAATCTAAAACACCCCCTCTTTGGGAAAAACCTCTCTCCCATTTACCTCCCTGCTCCCTGCTCTGCACTGGGTCCAGGACAGCGTCAGCAATTGCTGAGTCCCCTGGGCCAGAAGTAGGACCCTGAGCCATTTTCCCAGCCTTGGAGAGGGAATAAATTAACAGAGGAAAAAATAATCTGCAGGTTCCCGTAAGCCAGAAACTCATGGTAGACACACCACCTTTGCTAGGCTCAGGAAAAAGGGGTCCTCGGACTTTGAGTGCCTTTCCCCTTGCATAGACTTGTGTGGGTCTATTTCAACAGCATAGGCCCTCATTACCACAGGAAACAGGGTATACACCTGAAGTCTAACTTCAACTGTTTCAGCTGTGAAGTGGCGGGTTTGTGACATTTGACACTGCTCTACCCATTCAGCAGGGTCTTCACCTACTCACATCAGGGGCCTGAGGACTGGTGGCTCCACCCATGCCACCTAGCCACCTGCTACAGGGGCCCAAGATTAAGTGATGCCCCCCATTCTTTACAGCCAACAGCACTGGGTGCTCATAGTCCAGCTTAAAAACTTACCCACCTATGTGCTTTAGGGAACAGGGAGAGGCTTTACTCCCAGACACTCAGGGAAGCTGTCAGTCCCCTGCATTGCTCAGCACGTGACACCCTACTGCAGCCAGATGCCTGTGCCTACACCAATCAACTATGCCAGTCTAGGACTGTAGGTGACAGCCTGCACCACACACTTGGTGACCTACTACCGAGTCACCTGAGCTGAATCCCTACAAGAAAAGGAAATGGAATTCTGTGCTCACATACTTAGTAACAGATCTAACAACCTGGTGACAGGATGTTAGAGCTTCAAACGTGCCAATAATCAAACAAGCTCACACAGACAGCCTATTTGGGCATATCAAAACAAAACAAAAAAGAAGCTAGGACAAAGTAAGCAAACATAAAATAAAAAATATAATAACTTATTGATGGCGCAGAGACAACAGTCAATATCAAATCACACAAAGAAGCGGACCATGATGGCTTCAGCAAGCTCCCAAGAAATTTCCTGGAAGAAGAGAATTTCTTTGAATTACCAGAGGAGGAATACAAAAGATTAATATACAGAACTCTTCAAGATATCAGGAAGGAAATCAAGCAAAATGCAGACCAAGCCAAGGAACATACAGACAAAGCAATAGAGGAACTTAAGAAGATTGGAGAAGAGCATAATGACAAATTTAACAAGCTGAAAAAATCCATAGAGAGACAGCAATCAGAAATCCAGAAGATTAACAATAAAATTTCAGAACTAGACAACCCAATAGAAAGTCATAGGAGCAGAATTGAGGCAATGGAAGTCAGAATTAGTGAGATTGAAGATAAAGCACTTGACACCAACTTAATTGAGGAAAACTCAGATAAAAGAACTTTAAAAAGTGAAGAAACTCTAAGAATTATGCAGGACTATCAAGAGGAATAACCTACGAGTGATTGGAGTACCAGAACATGGGGGTGGGGGTGGGGGAATAACAGAAAATACAGAGAGAATTGTTGAAGATTTGTTGACAGAAAACTTCCCTGATATCATGAAAATGATAAGATATTGATCCAAGATGTTCATTGAAACCCCCATAAGGTAGATCCCAAAAGAAAGTCAACAAGACATAGTATAATCAAACTTGCCAAAACCAAAGATAAAGAGAGAATTTTAAGAGCAGCGAAGGATAAATGAAAAGTCAACTACAAAGGAGAGTCAATAAGAATAAGCTCTGACTACTCAGCAGAAACTATGCAGGCAAGAAGGTAATGGGATGATCTATATAAAGCCTTGAAGGAAAAAAATTGCCAGCCAAGAATTATACCCAGCAAAACTGTCTCTCAAATATGATGGTGAAATTAAGACATTTACAGATAAACAGAAATTTAGGGAAGTTGCAAAAACCAAACCAAAATTACAAGAAATACTAAAGGGAGTCCTCCAGTTAGAGAATCAATAACATTAGATGAAAACCCAAGACTAGAGCACAGGACAGAGCAACCATATATCAACCCAGATATGGAATTCACATAAATAAATCAAAGCTAAAACACCGAAAAAGGGAAATAGAGATGTCAATATGTAAAAGATGACAACATTAAAACAAAAAAGAAGGACTAAAAATGTAGACATAGATTTTTCATATGGGGAGGAAGTCAAGACAATACAAAGAAATAAAAGACTGTTTTAAGCTTAGAAAAATAGGGGTAAATATTAAAGTAACCACAAAGGACTAACAATCCTACACATCAAAATAAAAAACAAGAAAAATAGGAAGACTCAGCAAATACAAAATCAACAACAATGAAAAAGATGAAAAGAAAATACATTAAAGAAAAACAACTCAGCACAGAAAATTAAGTTGAACAAAGAACCTGTCAACAACACACAAAAAAAAGACATCAAAATGACAGCACTAAACTCATACCTATCAATAATTATGCTGAATGTAAATGGACTAAATGTACCAATAGAGACAGAGTGGCAGAAGGGATTAAAAAAACACGATCCGTCTATATGCTGCCTACAAGAAACACACGTTAGACTTAAAAATGCAAACTAAAACTCAAAGGATGGAAAAAAATATATCCAGCAAACAACACTCAAAAAAGAGCAGGAGTGGCAATATTAATCTCTGACAAAATAGACTTTAAAGTAAAATCCACCACAAAGGATAAGGAAGGACAC
>NW_004444006.1:13540328-13551148 GCF_000243295.1 Trichechus manatus latirostris
AAACCCCAAATAATCCACAAGAAAACTACTGGAACTAATAGAAGATTTCAGCAAAGTTTCAGGATACAAGATAAACATACAAAAATCAGTTGGATTCCTGTACACCAATACAGAAAACTTCAAAGAGGAAATCACCAAATCAATACCACTTACAATAGCTCCCAAGAAGATAAAATACTAAGAATAAATCTAACCAGAGATGTAAAAGACCTATATAATGAAAACTACAAGACACTACTGCAAGAAACCAAAAGAGACCTGCATGAGTGGAAATGCATACCTTGCTCATGGCTAGGAAGACTCAACATTGTGAAAATGTCAATTCTACCCAAAGCGATCTACAGATACAATGCAATCTTGATCCATATTCCAATGACATTTTTTATTGAGATGGAGAAACAAATCACCAACTTAGTTTGGAAATGGAAGAGGCCCCAGATAAGTAAAGTATTACTCAAGAAGAAGAACAAAGTGGGAGGCCTCATGCTACCTGATTTTAGAACCTATTATACCGCCAAGGTAGTCAAAACAGCCTGATACTGGTACAACAACAGATTCATAGACCAGTGGAGTAGAATTGAGAATCCAGACATAAATTCATCCACTTATGAGCAGCTGATATTTGACAAAGGCCCAAAGTCTGTGAATTGGGGAAAAGACAGTCTAACAAATGGTGCTGGCATAACTGGATATCCAGCTGCAAAAAACTGAAACAAGACCCATACCTCACACCATGCACAAAAACTAACTCAAAATAGATCAAAGACCTAAACATAAAATTGAAAACAATAAAGATCATGGAAGAAAAAATAGGGACAATGCTAGGAGCCCTAACACATGGTAGAAACAAAATACAAACCATAAGTAATAATGCACAAACACCAGAAGAGAAACTAGATAACTGGGAGCTCCTAAAAATCAAACACTTATGCTGATCAAAAGACTTCACCAAAAGAGTAAAAAGACAACCTACAGACTGGGAAAAAAATTTTGGCTATGCCAAATCAGATCAGTGACTAATCTCTAAAATCCACAAGATACTGCAAAACCTCAACAACAAAAAGACAAATAACCCAATTAAAAAATGGGTGAAGGATATGAACAGACACTTCCCCCAAGAAGATATTCAGGCGGCTAACAGACACATGAAGAAATGCTCACAGTCATTGGCCATTAGAGAAATGCAAATCAAAACTACAATGAGATATCATCTCACCCCAAGAAGGCTAGCATTAATCCAAGAAACACAAAATAATAAATATTGGAGAGGTTGTTGAGAGACGGGAACTCTTATACACTGTTGGTGGGAATGTAAAATGGTACAACCACTTTGGAAATCAATTTGGCACTTCCTTAAAAAGATAGAAATAGAAGTACCATAGGATCCAGCAATCCTGCTCCTTGGAATATATCCTAGAGAAATAAAAGCCATCACACGAATAGATATATGCACACCCATGTTCACTGCAGCACTGTTCACCATAGCAAAAAGATGGAAACAACCTAGGTGCCCATCAAGGGATGAATGGATAAACAAATTATGGTATATTCACACAATGTTAAAGAAAAACAATGAATCCATGAAACGTCTTATAACATGGAGGAATCTGGAAGGCATTATTCTGAGTGAATTTAGTCAGTCACAAAAGGACAAATATGGTGTAATACCACTATTATAAGAACTCAAGAAAAGGTTTAAACACAGAAGAAAACATTCTTTGATGGTTACGAGGGTGAGGAGTGAGGGAGAGCGATATTCACTAACTAGAGAGTAGCCAAGAATTATCTTAGGTGAAGGGAAGGACAGCACACAATACAGGGAAAGTCAGCACAACTGGACTAAACCACAGCTTAGAAGTTTCCTGAATACAACCAAACACTTCAAGGGACAGAGTAGCAGGGGCGGGGGTTTGTGGACGATGCTTTCAGGGGACACCTAGGTCAATTGACATAACAAAGTTTATTAAGAAATCCTACTTTGGTGAGTGGCATCTGGGGTCTTAAAAGCTAGCGAGCTGCCATCTAAGGTGCAATTGGTCCCAGCCCACCTGGAGTAAAGGAGAATGAAGACCAGCCTAGACACAAGGGAAATATTAGCCCAAGAGACAGAAAGGGTCACATAAAACAGAGACTGCATCAGCCTGAGACCAGAAGAGCTAGATGGTGCCCAGCTACCACCAGTGACCACCCTGACAGGGAACACAACAAGAGTCCCTGATGGAGCATGAGAAAAGAGGGGTGCAGAACTCAAATTCTGGTAAAAAGACCAGACTTAACAGTCTAACTGAGACTGGAGGAACCCCGGAAAGCATGGCCCCTGGACTCTCTGTCAACCCAGAACTAAAAGAATTCCCAAGGCCAACTCTTCATACAAAGATTAGACTGGACTATGGGACATAAAATGATACTCGTGAAGAGTGTGCTTCTTGGCTCAAGTAGATACATGAGACTAAATGGGCAGCTCCTGTCCAGAGATGAAATGAGAAGGCAGAGAGGGTCAGGAGCTGCCTGAATGGACACGGGAAATCAGAGGTGGAAAGGAGGAGTGTGCTGTTACAGTATAGGGAGAGAAATTAGGGTCATATAACAATGTACGTATAAATTTTTGTATGAGAGACTAACTTTAATTGTAAACTTTCACTTAAAGTACAATTAAATAAATAAATAAATAAATAAATGAGGGCCTTGCTCAAATTTCAGATTGTTGTGAAGTTCATGGAGATGGAACACTTATTTGATAAACAAAGTGACAGTGGTAGTTGTG
The DNA here is from genome assembly GCF_000243295.1 of Trichechus manatus latirostris. Taxonomy (NCBI): domain Eukaryota; kingdom Metazoa; phylum Chordata; class Mammalia; order Sirenia; family Trichechidae; genus Trichechus; species Trichechus manatus. The sequence continues at coordinate 13,543,093 of NW_004444006.1, forward strand.
AATGGGAGTTCAGGGAAGGGGGTAAAACATACCATCTTAGTGAGGGCTTGAGTCCAATGAAATGGTATTCCATGGAGAATTTGGGTGTCAGGATAAGATAGAGTAATATTTTGGTTCTTCCAGGCCTGTCCTCAGTCTGAAACCACAGTGCCTTGCATACAGTAGGTGCTCAGTACATGTTTGCTGTATGATAGAATGAAGTTTGCACTCGCTAGCCATATTCAGAGTTTTGAATGGGCTGTAGTGGCTGCTTAGGGTAGTGTGGCAGAACAACATCCCTGAAGTTCAGGCTACTCCAGACAGGACATAGAACAGTTTTGCCCATTGAGGTTATCTGTAAGTGGCTAAGTAAATAAGAATCTTATGTTGGAGATCCCCAAGACCACCCTCAGGTTCAGTGATTTGCCAGAAAGACTCACAGGACTCAGCATATAATTGTACTCATGGCTATTATTTATTAAAGTGATTCAGTAAGGATACACAGCCAGATCATAAGGAAAACAAACAAGCAAACAAGCGACACTGTGTCCATGTGCAGATTTCCTTATACTCTTTCCCTCCTATGAGTAGGGTCACACACAGTGCAACCTTCCCCCAGAAATAAAAATGCAGCAACACATGTGAAATGTTGTCTTCCATGGAAGCTCATTAGAGATTCAGAGCCCAAAGTTTTTATTGGGGAGTAGTCACATAGGTTCATGATGAGCCCCATGTAGAGTTGCCATGAGTTGAAATTGACTCCATGGCAACTGATTTCTGGTAGTCACATAGGCGACCTCATGTGCTGAAGAGTAGAATTGCACTCCATAGGGTTTTCAGAAGCAGATTGCCAGGCCTTTCTTCCAAGGTGCCTCAGTGTGGGTTCAAACTGCCAACCTTTCAGTTAGTAGTCAGGGCTTAACTGTTTGAACCACCCAGGGATTCCTATTAATTTGACAGAATTCTTGCCTTTCATGTGGGTGACCTGGGTTCAATTCCTGGCCAATGTATCTCATGCATAGCCACCATCTGTCTGTCAGTGGAGATTTGCATGTTGTCATGATACTGAACAGATTTCAGGGGAGCTTCCAGACGAAGACTAGGAAAAAAGGCTTGGCAATCTAAGAAAAATCAGCCAATGAAAACCTTACGGATCACAGTGGTCTGATCCAAAACCAGTCATAAAGATTGTGCAGGATTGGGCAGTGCTTTGTTCCACTGTGCATGGGGTTACCATGAGTCAGGGGCTGACTTGATGGCAGCTAATGGCAGCTAACAGCAACATCAACAACTTTATAAGAGGCCAAAAATTCTCGAAAGCATGTGAATAGAGAGAACCTCCCTAAAAGCCTCATCTCGCTTGACAACTTCCCTCCAATCATTTCTCCTTTCTAAGTCACCTGCTGTTATTATTATTATTTGTATTCCCTTTACCTATGATTAATTACTCTTGTCCCATTACACGCTCCTTCACAGTCACTTGGTGGGAAATCTCTTGTTAGTAATTCTCATATCCCTGCCTCCATTGTAGTAGATACTTTGGATGACTCTCCTGGTGAGTTTTCCTCCTAGTTTTTCCTGACAGGGAACTCCATGGTTATATAGTTTAGAGTCAGAAAGAGGATGGGGCTGATGAATTGTTGGGATAAACTGAGCAGGCCTTCCTTCTGGATAAGTTCACAGGCATGTGGAGTGGGAAAGTCTTTTATTGTGCTTTAGGTGAAAGTTTACAGAGCAAATTAGTTTCTCATTCAAAAATTTATACACAAATTGTTTCAAGATATTGGTTGCAATTCCCGCAATGTGTCAGCACTCTCCCCCTTTCCACCCTGGGTTCCCTGTTTCCATTCATCCAGTTTTCCTGTCCCTTTCCGCCTTCTTGTCTTTGCTTTTGGGCAGGTGTTGCCCATTTGGTCTCGGTATACCAAACATGTGTTTTTCTTTGTATTATAGGCCCGTCTAATCTTTGGCTGAAAGGTGAACTATGGGAGTGGCTTCAGTTCCGAGTTAAAAGAGTGTCCAGGGGTGCAGTGGGAGTCTTGTCTTAACTCCAGGGAGCCTGGGATATCCAGCAGCCAGGAGAAGGGAGCAAGTTTTGCTGAAGGAATATTGTGCATGCTACTTATGTAAACAGGGGCCAGCAAACTACAGCCAGTAGATCAAATCTAGGCCAATATCTGCGTTTGTAAATAAAATTTTATTGGAACACAGCCATGCCCATTTGTTCATGTATTGTCTATGGCTGCTTTCATGCTACAACAGCAGAGTTGAGTAGTTGTGACCAAGACCACATGGCCTGCAAAGTCTAAAATATTTACTATCTGGTCCTTTACAGAAAATGTTTGGTGACCTCTGGTGTGTGAGATGGAGCATCCTGCATGTTTGGAGGTGTCTGTGCAGGGAAATACTAAAAGATTAAATCTGTGTTCTAGACAGCAACATTTAGAAACACTGAGAGAAGAAGCTGGACTCAGGGACCAGAAAGGAAGTTATCAAAACAGGGCCAATAAGAGGGTATGGGATATGTACGAGGGAGGGCTTAGTACATATAGATAAAAGGGGTCAGCTTTTAGAGATGCCAGTAGAGATAGGTTCTCCTGGATTTGACTGAAGTATGTGTGTGTGTGTGTGTGTGTGTGTGTTGTGGGAGGGGAAGTCTCCATTCTGAGCAAATGAGAGTACAGAGAAAGGAATATAGTACAAAAACAGAGGGAGAAATACCCTCTCTGTTTCTTTAATTTCTGTTTAAAATAACTATTGCATTCCTTGCTGCAGAGAGGAGATTTCCAGAAATTTTCTCTAGGGTTGTTCTTCCAAGGCCTGTATTTGTTAGGCAACATTGTCACTAGTGTCTCCATGACAGCATTGCACTCTAGATAGACTGTTCTGAGAATTACTTAACTAGGGCTGAAAATGATATAGACCAATTGCAGTGATCACATTGCTCAGGCAGTTTTTCCTTCTCTGTCAATATTGATATAGGTGACCCGATGTACTTTCACCAGAAATCCATTATTGAGACAGACTGTGAAGTATACACCTGGTGTGTTTTTTTTTTCCTTGTGAGAACAATTCATAGAAATCTGAAATGTAAAAATACTTCCTATTATCCACTGTTAAGAAACTTCCTCCATTTCTTCCATATCTACAAGGCTATGGACTAAAAGTAAAAACATATGGAATTTTGAGGGGCACTTGTCATGGGTGGTCATGGACAGGAACCACTGAAGTCATGAACTACCCCTCCTCACCATCTCCTTGGCCAGGGTTGCTGCCTTCCTACTGAAGTCCTGTGAGGATGTGGAAGCAGAAAGAAGGTACCAAGTCAGAATATAAAAAGGTGGATGTAAGTCTCAACCATGAGGGTTTACTCCTAAGGCCTCCATTCTTCCCCACCATGAACACACACTGAGTGTGTTAGGTCAGTGCACAGTCCTCTATTACATCCTTACATGGGAGGCTGGACTATCTATTGCCACTAACCTCAAGGAGCCACTAATGACAGGTAGCCATGGGATACAAATCTAGGGGAACAAATTGAAAGTGTAAATGAAAAGTGTATGATTGGGCAGGTCTACTCTGAACTTTGTTTTGTTCTCAGTCTCCAGTTTTTTGGGCACCAAACGATTAAATACTGACCAGTTGTAATAGTGTCATTATGTTTCCTGCAGATTGGAATATGCTTATACACAGATTTTATGGCCTTATTACCCAAAAGTCTGCTGGCTTTTGGCCCTGACTTAAAATTTCCTGAAGAGGACACAAATTCTGGGGCAGAGGTGAGTAGCAAGTTGGATTGCCCTCCCCACTTCCCTTTTCTCCATTCTCACTGATTCCTTCTCTTTTCTCCCTCTTTCCTGAACCTGAGTCCTCTCAGTATGGTAACATAATCACTGACGTAATCTAGAACCAGCATGTAGACTAGAAAGAATTCTAGACCAGGAGTTGTGAACTACTCCTTCTAGACAAAGAGTTGTGGCTTGTGGCTTTATAATTATTTGAATGGCCCGTGGAATATTGCTAAATATGTCCCATCTCCAATTTTCTCATCTTTAACATTAAGAGGGGAGCACTAGATTAGCTCTGAGATACCCCAAATCCATTTGCGATGCCTTCAAATCCATGAACACCTTTTTTTGCAGTGTTGGGCAGTGTTTCTATGGTAGTATACAGAGGTATCCTTCAAGGTCTCACAATAAAGGAGGAGGCAGATCCGAGAGACAGAGAGAGAAGAGAGAAACAACGGAGTCTTTGATAAGTAGAGATCCTTCAGTGAGACAGGAGGTGTCTTAGTCTGGGTTCTCTAGAGGAGTAAAACCAGTGAAACATATATAAATATATAGAGACAGACTTTTACTTCATGGAAATGGCTTATGCAATTGTGAATAAATAGCTCATACAATTGTGGGGGCTGGCAAGTCCCAAATCCATGAGTTGTGTGACAGGCTGAAGACCTCTGCTGGCTCATGTGGTTTCAGGGGCTGATGAACCCAAAATCTGCAGGTCAGGAGGCAGACCAGGGACTTCTGCAGGTGCTAGTACGTTCTTCTTGAAACCTCATGGCAATATGGCAATGCCCTATATAGGTGGATGTAGACAAGGTAGATGCTGAGGGACCATTCTCCCCTGGCTTCCTTCCCTCCTCATTCAAGATACAGACAACCTGATCTTCAGAGTGGCCTTTAATTCCTACCCACCCACCCCACCCCTGCCCCCCACCAACCAGGAGATGACCACAGTTCTCTATCATGGAGTAATTGTCAATAAGACTGCATTTCCCACACGCATATTTTAACTTTGTTCCTGGGATTAGAAGAGCTTTTGTTCTTAACCTCAAGTAAACTTAGATGCCAGCTAGATGATGTTGGTGTTAGCTGTCGGTGAGTCAGCCCCTGACTCATGGCGATCCCATGCACAACAGAACAAAAAGCTGCTGGTCCTGCACCATCCCCATAATCAATTGTAGATCAGATCATTGTGATCCATAGAGTTTTCGTTGGTTGATTTTTGGAAGTAGATAGCTAGGCCTTTCTTCCTAGTCCATCTTAGTCTGGAAGCTCCACTGAAACCTGTTCAGCATCTAGCAGCATGCAAGCCTCCAATGACAGATGGGTGGTGACTGGGATTGAACCCAGGTCTCTCACATGGAACGTGATAATTCTACTACTGAACCACCAATGCCCCCCTTAGTATACCTAAACTTGTAAACACAAACTGAACCTTTATCCAAGTCACTTGGAAACACCCACTGAACATTCATCAAATATGACCATGTAGTGAATCAAAGAAAATCTCAGCTAATTTCAAGTAAGGGGACAGGCTCTTCCCACAGTGAAATCAAAATCAAAATAAAAGTCAGATAGTCAAAACTAAACTAAACAAATCAAAACAAAAAGCAAAAGAGGCACTTCGTGTCATTTCTAGCCCCCCTCCACCCCGGCCCACATACACCCTCTGGAACCGCAAGTTTCTGCCAGCTTAAAATCTGTGTCTCCAGCAAGACGTTCCAAGCAGGCTCTCTCCGCTTACTGGTCCCGGGTTCTGCATCCATTTCTGCTCTGAAGCCAGTCCCCTGCCCCTGGCCTTTCTGGCCTTTCTGCCTTTGGGCTTTGTGGATACTGCCTGCTGCCTCCTTTTGCTGCTTAAGACCCTTCACTGACATCCCTCTCCACCTCTTGCCTTGAAAAGTCCCTCCCCCCAGCCTTGTCCCTCTTGGCTCTCTAGGGCAGCGCTGGCTGCACTGCTCCGTTGGCCCAAGGTGTAGAGTCCAAAAGGTTTGTTTATTTTGTTATTTTCAGTCAAATAATCTGTTTCTTCATTTCATTCTTAAAGCTCATCATTTTATTAATATCTACCTAATTTTTCATTTGAAATTGGTGTTTTGTTTTTCTCTCTCGGTTTATAATATTGAACAGTTGGTTTACGCATTTTCAAATCCTTTCATTTTTTAACATTATGTTTTTAAGGATACATTTTTTCAAGAGCACTGCTTTGTCACATTCTCTGGTTCTGAGTATTTTCATTCTTCATGATGACAATGACTCTAAATCGGTCATTTACCAGTTGTCACATAGGTTATAGACAGCCAGCTAGATAAGGGGACTGAATTGAGAGTGTGTATGTAATCAGTGAAACAGATACTGTGCCTTCATCCCTTCTGTCTTTTTGTTCATTTTCCTTTTGTCATTCAGCATTTAAAGAGTGAGGAGTCATTATGGTATCTTTAGTTTGGCTAGATAAAACCAGGAGTAGGCTTGTCCTGAAGTAGCCTATGGATTTCTGGCTTTCTCACCAGATTTGCAAAAGAGGCTGAAGATCTGACAAAACAGGTGACAAAAAGATTGTTTTCTATTTTTTCCATGCCTCTGCTTCCATACCATTTTAAACCCACAACCCCAACCCCTATTTATAATGTAGAAAACACATGCAGAATAGAAAAACTACTTTACTCTCAGATCTTGTTTTCCCATTTCTAACCACTTGTCCCTGAACATGTTTTGAGTCTTCACTTTGTGCAGGGCAATGTGCTTGGCTCTGTGAGGGGTGCACAGGTGGAAAAAAGACACCATTGCTGCTCTCTAGGAGATATCTATTGGAAGGTAGAACCCATACACATGCAGATGATTTTAATATCTAGAGCCAGTAAGTGTTATGTGCCATAATGGAAGTGTTGATTTCAACAATAGAATTGTGGGGGTGGGGTGGAGGCAGGGTAACAATGTCAAACATGGGAGACCATTAGTGCTTCAGGGTGGTGATGAAATTTGAGCATGACTTTGAATGACTTAACTCTGGGAGGCATTAGTCCAGGTTGGAAGGGACACCACCCTCCCCCCTAAGATATCCTTCTGTCAGGCCCCCAGGATCTGGGATATTATGTTTTCTAGGTTACGTGCAATATGAACAATAAAGAGATAACATGTCTGCTGACAGGGAGTCTAAGACAATGCGCTCTGAAAAAGTTGGGGAAGATAGAGTCATGTATTGTGGATAGCATGCAGATGAAAGGTAGGGTCATGGGTATGGGAAGAGTCTCTCGGGGTGAATCAGCCAATAATCTGAAGAAATTGGAGTGAAGAGTTTGTGGAGATATATTGTGGTCTACAGTGGTACTGTATCCCTCACATATTTGTTAGTATGTTTATTTCTTTATTCATTTATTTTACAGGAGCCTGTATACCCTATCCAGGCACTGTGTTAGGCACTGAAATACACAGAAGAAAATGTTAGTCAGAGTCCTAGCCCTCATGTAACTTACATTCTAGGGGGAACAACAGGCAAGTAAATTGGAAAATAAAACAGTACAGTCTTGTTGTTGCTAGGTGTCATCGAGTTGGTTCCAACTCATAGCGACCCTATGTACAACAGAACAAAACATTGCCTGTTCTTGTGCCATCCTCATAATCATTGTTATGCTTGAGCTCCTTGTTGCAGCCACTAGGTCGATACATCTCGTTGAGGATCTTCCTCTTTCGCTGACCCTCTACTTTACCAACCATGATGTCCTTCTTCAGGGACTGATCCCTGCTGGTAACATGTCTAAAGTATGTAAGAGGGAGTCTCGCCATCCTTGCTGCTAAGGAGCATTCTGGCTGTACTTCTTTCAGGACAGATTTGTTCCTTCTTTTGGCAGTCCATGGTATATTCAATATTCTTTGCCAACACCGTAATTCAAAGATGTCAATTCTTTGGTCTTCCTTATTCAGCATTGTTGGGGTGAGATGGTACCTCAATGTAGTTTTGATTTGCATTTCTCTGATGGCTAATGATTGTGAGCATTTCCTCATGTGTCTGTTAGCTGCCTGAATGTCTTCTTTCATGAAGTGTTTGTTTACATTCTTTGCCCATTTTTAATTGGATTATTTATTTTGTTGTTGTTGAGGTATTGCAGTATCTTATAGATTTTAGAAATTAGACCATTATCAGATATGTCGTAGCCAAAATTTTTTTTCCAGTCTGTAGTTTCTCTTTTTACTCTTTTTTTTTTTTTATTGTACTTCAGGTGAAGGCTTACAGAACAGATAGTTTCTCATGAAACAGAAGTACACATGTTATTTTATGACATTGGTTAACAACC
>NW_004444006.1:13551248-13553981 GCF_000243295.1 Trichechus manatus latirostris
AAACTATTTGTTCTGTAAGCCTTCACCTGAAGTACAATAAAATATAAAAAAACAAAAACAAATAGTGACCAAAGTAAAGGGAAGTTTCTTACTCCTACTTTTGGAATGGGCAATCAGCATCTCTTAGAAAATACATAATGGCAAAATTTCAGTCAGTTGCTTAGGTTGAAAGTCACTCATTTTTTTCTTTACAAAACTTTGAAATTAAGTCTAATGCATGCAAACACTTCCATTAACCATTGAATTACTTCATGCCACTTCTTAAGTGCTTAAGGAAAGGGAAACACTATGTGATATTTGGATTTGGTCCCCAGGACTAGATATTCCTAAGAGGTCAACGGCACTGACACTAGAATTTCAATGGGGCAAAGCCACACCTCCTGGGGTTGTTGTTCAGCAGATCTTAAAATTAAAGCTCTAAGATTCTAGAATTTCTGAGGGGGAAAAGAGAGGATTTTGTATATGTATGCGGTGGTGGTGATGGGGAGGTCAGCTTATACTTGTCCCTGGTTACACGAAATAACATATAAGGAGAACATGGAGGAACCATTTTGAATATCCAGTCAGTCTGGCACGGACAAAAAGAATTAGATTCAATTTGCAGAATCTAACAATACTTGAGGGAGTTGTCTTTGTCAAAGTCCAATTTTTAGTACTTTTCTCATTGAGAACAATAAAGCAAAAAATCCTATGAAACAAAATATTGTGGATATTCATTCTTATACAATAGTAAATATAGGGAACAATGTCCTGAGGAATGAAACAATGTCCTTAGAAACAGGGTCTGTAGTAGTAACCTAATGATAGAATAAGGAAATAGGATACCTGTGACTGCAGACATAGAAAACATACCACTGTGAGCTGGAACAGGCCTGAGAAGGGTCTCAGGATCCTTAATCTGAAATAGAACCTATGGAGCTTCTCCACATTTACCTAAAGGAAATTGTCTTAGATTTCTTTTATACCTATGAAGTAAGACCTCCACCAAAATCTCTGGGCCCACTATTGACAGTGTCAGAGAGAGAGGAGATGGCCTGAAAATATACTGGATTTCCATTACAGAAACTTCAACCTGTGTCAGATGTAGACTGTGGATGTTCTATCTTTAACCTTAGGAAGCCTGAGATCCAGGCAGCCAGGTGAAGAGGTTGAGTCTTGCTGAAGAAAGATTGTGCATGTAAAAGCAATTAGAGGTTGTACATTGTGAATAAATGTAGATTTCAGTGCAGGGAAATGGCAGATATTCAGATCTTTTTTTATATTTTATTTTTTATTGTACTTTAAATGAAGGTTTACAGAACAAACTAGCTTCTCATTAAATAATTAGTACACATATTGATTTGTGACATTGGTTGGCAACTCCACGACATGTCAACACTCTCCCCTTCTCAACCTTGAATTTTCTATTACCAGCTTTCCTGTCACTTCCTGCTTTCTCGTCCTTGCCCCTGGGCTGGTGTGCCCATTTAGTCTACTTCTGTTTTATGGTCCCGTCTAATCTTTGGCTGAAGGTTGAACTTCAGGAGTGAATTCATTACTGAGTTAAAGAGTCTAGGGGGCTATACTCTCGGGGTTTCTCCAGTTTCTGTCAGACCAGTAAATCTGGTCTTTTTTTCTTTTGAGCTAGAATTTTGTTCTATATTTTTCTCCAGCTCTGTCTCCGGTACCCTCTACCGTGATCCCTGTCAGAGCGGTCAGTGGTGGTAGCCAGGCACCATCTAGTTGTGCTAGACTCAGTCTAGTGGAGGCGGTGGTAGTTTTGGTCCATTAGTCCTTTGGACTAATCTTTCCCTTGTGTCTTTGGTTTTCTTTATTCTCCCTCGCTCCAGACAGGGTAAGACCAGTGGAGTATCTTAGATGGCTGCTCGCAGGCTTTTAAGACCCCGGACGCTACTCACCAAAGTAGAATGTAGAACATTTTCTTTATAAACTATATTATGCCCATTTGAGCTAGATGTTCCCCGAGACCATGGTCCCCACATCTCTCAGCCCAGTAATTCGATCCCTCAGGGAGTTTAGATGTGTCTATGGAGCTTCCGTGACCTTGCCTTCTACAAGTTGTGCTGGCTTCCCCAGTATTTTGTACTGTCTTACCCTTCACCAAAGTTACCACTTATCTATCGTCTAGTTAGTGTTTTTCCATTCCCATCACTCCCCTCCCTTGTAACCATCAAAGATTGTTTCTTTTTTGTGTATAAACCTTTTCATGTGTTTTTATATTAGTGGTCTCATACATTATTTGTTCTTTTGTGATTGACTTATATCAATCAGCATAATGTCCTCCAGATTCATCCATGTTGTGAGATGCTTCACAGATTCATCATTGTTCTTTCTCGTTGCATAGTATTCCACTGTGTGTATGTACCATAGTTTGTTTATCCATTCATCTGTTGATGGGCATTTAGGTTGTTTCCATCTTTTTGCTATTGTGAACAACGCTGTAATGAGCATGGGTGAGCATATGTCTATTCGTGTGACGGTTCTTTTTTCTCTAGGATATATTCCTAGGAGTGTGATTCCTCGTTCATATGGTATTTCTAGTTTTAGCTTTTTAAGGAAGCACCATATCGTTTTCCAAAATGGTTTTACCATTTTGCATTCCCACCAGCAGTGCATAAGAGTTCAAATCTCCCTGCAGCCTCTCCAACGTTTGTTATTTTTTTTTTTTTTTTGATTCGCAGCAGTAATGTCAGGGTGAGATACTGTCTCATTGTGTTTTTTTTTTTTTTTAAA
>NW_004444006.1:13571758-13588364 GCF_000243295.1 Trichechus manatus latirostris
GGTCAGTCACTCAGGTATGGTACAGCAGGGAAGGTACAGCTGAAGGGGAGTTGCTTGGATGGGTTTTTTGTGGCATGTACCGAGCTAACAGTGCAGAGATGGAATCAGTGCAGGGCAGGTTCCAGTAGGCCATGCCTGTGCTGCTTGGGAGTGTGATGTTCAGTGCATGGTGTAGGTAGGTAGAAAAGGGGGTAGATTGTGATATGTGGAGCTAAGATGGGTATTCAAAAGAAGAGAGAGAGGAGGGAGTAACAGGAGCCAAAAACAAACAAACACACAAAAAAGAGTGCTAAAGGAGCTTGCTATTGGAGTGGAGAGATAAGAGACTGAGAAATGGGGAAAAACAAAAATAAAAAAGAAAAAAGGTAAAAGAAAAAAATGAATAAATCGAGAAACTGGAAATGAAGAAAGACAAAAAGGGAATAAGAGAGAGAAGAAAACAAAACGAAGAAAGAAAAAACAAAAACCAAAAAAACAAGAAAAAAGAAATGCCCCCAGGGATGTCCCTGTGCATCTGCACAGAGTAAGTGAGTAACTTCCAAGCTGCATGGTACTTCCAGGTTAGAAGGGGCTCCCAAGCCGAGAAAAGAAAAGAAAACAAACAGAATAATCAAAACAACAAATCAGAGCAAACAAACAAAAAAGCCTTGGGGATCCCACCAGCATGGCAGCATGGGCTGGAAAGCAGTTTCACAGTCAAGCGGTGTTTTGCAGCCTTTCAGGAAGAAGCAAAGATGGTGCATGGAGCCAGGTATTTGAGAGAAAGAAGGCGGAGGTGGTGAGAGGTAAAGAAGAAATCTAAAGAGGTAGAAAAAGCAACACCAGCAGCCAACAAAAGGCACTCAGGGAGCCGGTCAGTGTGGGCAGGTGGGATCCAAATGACACAGGGGTGAAGCTGGTGCTTCCCGCCCAAGAGACTGTGGCTGCAGGAAGCAGAGGAGGCTAAGCGGGGGTGAAGAAGGGTGCGGGGTGGAAAAGCATATATTGCTGGTTACCAGTTGTTCTGTCTCCTTCTGGAAGCTCCGTGAAGCTGCTTTCTCGTACCTCCTGTTCACTGATCTCCAATAGGGTCCGTACTGTGGTAGCTGATAGGGTACCGCTGCATATATCTCTCCTTGCTCTCTGTTCTCAGTCAGTTTCTTATTCCATTCAGTGCTAGGCTGAGATCTTTATTTCTTCATTTGATGCTTAGGGTTTTGGGATTGACATGTGACTCTGTTTGACTTAGTTTTTCTGATCTTTGCTGCAGAGGGACGGAGTGGTGCTTCTGACTATAGCGCCATGTTGCCCAGAAGTTTTGTAAAAAAATTTTTTGAAAGCCAAAGACAAGGAGAAAATTCTGAAGGCATCAAGTGAAAAGCACAATATAACATATGTGTCCTTCATAAGGATTTGTGCGGATTTCTCAGAAACCCTGGAGGCCAGAAGACAATGGAGTGACATTATATAAAGTGTTGAAGGAAAACAATTGTCAACCAAGAATTCTTTACCCAGAAAAGTTATGATTCAAAATTGAGAGGGAAATCAAGACTTTTCAAATAAACAGAAGCTCTGGGAATTTGTTACTACCAGATCCTGCTCTGCAAGTATTACTTAAGGAATTCTTCAGGTGGAAAGGAAAGAACACTGCACAAATACTCGAATCTGCACATGGGAAAGAGAAATCTCCAATAAGGTACTGGTATGGACAAGTATAAGGACCAAGTATACAGTGTTTTCAGGGAGTAAACTCAATAGTTAAGTTCCACAAGCAATACAGCATCAGGTGCATAAAAAATAAATACAAATTAAACCTATCAGATATTGGACGTATAATGATGTAACTGAAGACTCAACAACAGAAATTGGGGAGGGGAAAGAAAACCGGAATAGAGTTTTAGTATGTTAATGTTGTATGTTACTTGTTGTTTGTATGTTAAATGTTGGCAGCAAGCTGAAATAAGTTACTGCAATTGTAAGTTGTTCAATGTAATATTTGTGGTAACCACTAAGAAAATGCTTCAGGGGAAAAACAGAAGGAAAGAAGGAAGAAATTAAAAAGGCTCAACACACGAAAAGCACTTAAACACAAAAAAATCCAAATATGGAAATATTGGGTCAAAGAAAATATAAGACATACACAAAAAAAGCAAGAAAATGAATGAAGTAGGTACTTCATTTTCAGTAATTACCTTAAATGTAAATAGTCTAAACTTCCCATTCAAAAGACAGAGAATGGCAGAATGGGTAAAAAAAAAAAAAAAAAAAGGATATGATCCATCATTATGCTGCCTACAAGAGACACACCTTAGACACAAGGATACAAACAGACTGAAAGTAAAAGGATGGAAAAGAATATTCTATACAACTAGTAACCAAAAAAGGACAGGAGTGGTCATGCTGATATCAGATAAAATAGACTTTAAATCAGAATCTATTATACGATATAAAAAAAGACAAAACTTAATACTAAAAGAGTCAATTCATCAAGAAGACATAGCAATTATAAATATATGCACCTAACATCAGTGCTCCAAAATATATGAAACAAATACTGAGTGATACGAAAGGAGTAATAGACAAAACCACAATAATAGTTGAGGACTTCAATACACCACTTTCAATTCTGGACAGAACATCTAGAAAGAAGATCAGTAAGGACATTAAAAAACAAAAACAAATCTGTTGCCGTCGAGTTGATTCTGATTCATAGCGACCCTATAGGACAGAGTAGAACTGCCCCCATAGGGTTTCCAAGGAGTGGCTTGTGGATTTGAACTGCTGACCTTTTGGTTAGCAACCAAACGCTTAACCACTGTGTCACCAGGGCCACAGTAAGGACATAGAGGACTTACATAATACCATAAGCCAACTAGAACTAATGGACATATATAGAACACTCCACCCATTATCAGAAAAATATAGATTTTTATCCTGTGCACATGGATAATTTTTGAGAATAGACTATTTGCTAGGCCACAAAACAAATCTCAACAAGTTTTAAAAGACTGAAATTATACAAAGTATCTTCTCTGACTACAAAGCAATAATCTTAGAAATTAACAGTAGAAGCAAAACTAGAAAACACACAAATTCATGGAAATTAAACAACACACCATTAAATAGCTATTGGGTCAAGGAAGAAATCAAGAATAAAACTAGCAAATACCCGGAGATAAGTGAAAATGAAAACACATGGTACCAAAATTTATGGAATGCTGAGAAGGCAATCCTCAGAGGAAAATTTTTAACAATAAATGCCTACATTAAAAAAGAAGAAAAGATCTCAAATAGTCTATTTCTACAGCTCGAGGAGCTAGTAAAAGAAGCTCAAACTAAACCTAATCTACTAGAAGTAAAGAAATAATAAAGATCAGAGCAGAAATAAATGAAATAGAGAACAGAATAACAGTAGAGAGAATCAACAAATTCAATAGCTGGTTCTTTAAAAATATCCAAGACACAACAATTGGTCTCTGTTTGCCTGGAGCAACAGAGGAAGAAGAAAAGTCGGGAATAGAAGGATATGGAATGAGTGGCTAATTGCCTCCATGAAAAACTTTCTCCTTTGCATGAGACCAGAAGTACTGGATTGTGCCTGGCTACCATTACTGAACATTTTGATCAAATATGCTATAGAAGAATCCTGATCAAAAGGGAGAAAATGCAGAACAGAACTTCAAATTTTCATGGACTCCAGACCTTCTGGAGCCAAGGCTGTATGAATGCCCTGAAAGTATTGCCCTGAGATCATCTTTAAAACTTAAACCAAAACTATTCCCTGAAGTCTTCTTAAAACCAAACAACAGTTTATCTTAACTAGTAAAAAATGTCTGCCTTGAGCATTATACTCTTTTAAGAACTATCTATATGGTATCCAAGTGACAACAGCAACTTGAAAGATTAGATGGAAATCTTAGGGGTCAGTAAGTTTAACGGTGGAGAAACAATTCAGACAAGGAGATTCAGAATGGTTGCACAACTCAAAGAATTTAATCAGTATCACTGAATAGTACTCGTAGACACAGTTGAATTGGTGTATGGTTTGCTGTGTATATTCTCAACAACAACAATAAGATCAGTAAAATCGACAAACTCCTTTCTAGGCTGACAAAGAAACAGACAATATACAAATAACCAAAATAAGAAATGAAAGCGGAGACATTACAACTGACCGAATAGAAGTAAAAAGAATCATAACACTATACTATGAACAAATGTACTCCAACAAAATGGATAACTTTGATGTAATGGACAAATTCTTAGAACCACATAACCTTCCTAAATTGACTCAAAAGGAAAGAGGAAACCTCAACAGACTCATAACAAGTGAAGAGACTGAATTGCTAATAAAAAACCTACCAGAAAATAAAAGTGCAGGACTGGATGGTTTCCCTGAGGAATGCTATCAGACATTTAGAGAAGGACTGGTACCAATCCTGTTCAAATTAAATTCTTCCAAAGAGTAGAGGAAGAAGGAATACTTTCCAACTCTTTTTTATGAAGCCAGCATACCCTGGTACCAAAGCCAAACAAAGACACTGCAAGGAAAAAACCCTACAGACCAGTATCCCTTATGAATATAGATGCCAAAATTCTCCATAAAATACTAGCAAACAGAATCCAACGGTATATTCAAAGACTCATACATTATGATCAAGTGAGATTTACCCCTGGAATGCAAGGTTTGTTCAACTTTAGAAAATCAGTGTAATAAACCACATTAATAGAACAAATGAAAAGAACCACACGATCATTTAAATTGATGCAGAAAAGGCATTCGATAAAATCCAGCACTCTTTTTTTCTTTTTTCTTTTATTGTGCTTTAGGTGAAAGTTTACAGAGCAAATTAGTTTCTCATTAAGCAATTAATACACAAATTGTTTTGTAAAATTGGTTGCCAACCCCACGAGGTGTCAACACTCTCCTCCACTTCGGGTTCCCCATTTCCATTCGTCCAGTTTTCCTGTCCCTTCCTGCCTTCTTATCTTTGCTTTTGGGCTGGTGTGCCTATCTAGTCTCCTATACATGATTGAAGCACGTTCCTCACGTGTGTCATTGTTTTATGGACCTGTCTAATCTTTGGCTGAAGGGTGAACTTTGGGAGTGACCTCAGGACTGAGTTCAAAGCGTGTCTGGGGGCCATACTCTTGGGGTTTCTCCAGTCTCTGTCAGACCAGTAAGTCTGTTTTTTTTTTCTTTTTTGAGTTCGAATTTTGTTCTACATTTTTCTCCAGCTCTATCCACGACCGTCTATTGTGATCCCTGTCAGAGCAGTCAGTGGTGGTAGCCAGGTACCATCTAGTTGTTCTGGACTCAGTCTGGTGGAGGCTGTGGTAGTTGTGGTCCATTAGTCCTTTGGAATAAACTTTCCTTTGTGTCTTTGGTTTTCTTCATTCTCCCTTGCTCCAGATGGGGTGGGACCAGTGGAGTATCTTAGATGGCCGCTCACAGGCTTTTAAGACCCCAGATGCTATTCACCATGATCGGATGTAGAACATTTTCTTATAAACAATGTTATGCCAATTGAGTTAGATGTCCCCTGAAACCATAGTCCCCAGCCCTCAGACCAATAACTCGGTCCCTCAGGGAGTTTAGATGTGTCTGTGAAGCTTCTCTGATTTTGCCTTGGTCAAGTTGTGCTGACATCCCCAGTACTGGGTACTGTCTTACCCTTCATCAAAATTACCACTTATCTGCTATCTAGTTAGTGTTTTTCCCTACCTACCTCTCCCCTCCCTTGTAACCATCAAAGATTACTTCTTTCTCTGTGTAAACTTTTTCTTGAGTTTTTATAATAGTAACCTCATACAGTATTTGTCCTTTTTTGATTGACTTATTTCACTCAGCATAATCCCTCCAGATTCATCCATGTTATGAGATGTTTCACAGATTCATCATCGTTCTTTATCATTGCATAGTATTGCATTGTGTGTATGTACCGTAGTTTTTTTATCCATTCATCTGGTGATGGGCACTTAAATTGTTTCCATCTTTTTGCTATTATGAATAATGCTGCAAAGAACATGGGTGTGCATATGTCTATTCATGTGATCGGCCTTATTTCTCTAGGGTATATTCCTAGGAGTGGGATTACTGGATTTTATGGTATTTCTAGTTCTAGTTTTTTAAGGAAGTGCCATATTGTTTTCCAAAAGGATGGTACCATTTTACATTCCCACCAGCAGTGCATAAGTATTCCAATCTGCCTGCAACCTCTCCAACATTTGTTATTTTCTGTTTTTTTTTTATTGTTGTTGTTAAGTGCAGTCAAGTCGGTTCCAACTCATAGAAACTCTATGTGCAACAGAACAAAACACCACCTGGTCCTGCATCATCCTTACAATCATTGTTATGCTAGAACCCATTGTTGCAGCCACTGTGTCAATCCATCTCGTTGAGAGTCTTCCTCTTTTTCACTTTCCCTCTACTTTACCAACCATGATGTCTTCTCCAAGGACTGGTGCCTCCTGATAACATGTCCAAAGTATGTGAGATGAAGTCGCATCATCCTCACTTCTAAGGAGCATTCTGGCTGTACTTATTTTAGGACAGATTTGTTCGTTCTTCTTACAGTCCATGGTATATTGAATATTCTTCGCCAACAATGCAACTCAAAGGCGTCAATTCTTTGGTCTTCCTTATTCATTGTCCAGCTTTCACATGCATATGAGGCGATTGAAAACACCATGGATTGGCTCAAATGCACCTTAGTCTTCAAGGTGACATCTTTGCTTTTTAACACTTTTAAGAGACTTTTTGCAGCAGATTTTCCCAATGCAGTGTGATGTTTGATTTCTTGACTACTGCTTCCATGGGCGTTGATTGTGGATCCAAGTAAAACGAAATCCTTGACAACTTCAGTCTTTTCTCCGTTTATCATGATGTTGTTTATTGGTCCAGCTGTGAGGATTTTTGTTTTCTTTATGTTGAGATTAGGTCCATATTGAAGGCTGTAGTCTTTGATCTGCATCAGCAAGTGCTTCAAATCCTCTTCACTTTCAGCAAGCAAGGTTGTGTCATCTGCATATTGAAGGTTGTTAATGAGTCTTCTTCCTATCCTGATGCCACATTCTTGTTCATATAGTCCAGCTTCTCTGATTATTTGCTCAGCATACGGATTGAATAAGTATGGGGAAAGGATACAACCCAGATACACACATTTCCTGACTTTAAATCATGCTGTACTCCTTTGTTATGTTCGATGGACTGCTTCTTGGTCTAAGTACAGGTTCTTCATGGGCACAATTAAGTGTTCTGGAATTCCCATTCTTCACAATATTATCCATAATTTGTTATTATCCACACAGTCAAATGCCTTTGCATAGTCAATAAAAAATAGGTAAACATCTTTCTGGTATTCTCTGCTCTCAGCCATGATCTATCTGACATCAACAATGATATCCCTCATTCTGAGTCCTCTTCTGAATCCGGCTTAACTTCCTGGCAGTTCTCTGTCGATATACTGCTGCAAGCGCTTTTGAATGATCTTCAGCAAAATTTTACTTGTGTGTGATATTAATGATATTGTTCGGTAATTTCCTCATTCTATTGGATCACCTTTCTTTGGAATGAGTACAAACATGTGCCCCATCCAGTCTGTTGACCAGGTAGCTGTCTTCCAAATTTCTTGGCATAGACAAGTAAGCACTTCCAGACCTGCATCCATTTCTTGAAACAGCTCAATTAGTATTCCATCAGCTCCTGGAGCCTTGTTTTTCGCCAATGCTTTCAATGCAGCTTGAACCTCTTCCTACAGTACCATCGGTTCTTGATCATATGCTACCTCCTGAAATGGTTGAATGTCGACCAACTCTTTTTGGTACACTGACTCTGGGTATTCCTTCCATCTTCTTTTGATGCTTCCTGTGTCGTTTAGCATTTTCCCCGTAGAATTCTTCGATACTGCAACTAGGGGCTTGAATTCCTTCTTCAGTTCTTTCAGCTTGAGAAATACAGAGAATATTCTTTCCTTTTGGTTTTCTATCTCCAGGTCTCTGCACAGTTCATTATAATACATTACTTTGCCTCCTTGAGCCACCCTTTGAAATCTTCTGTTCAGCTCTTTTACTTCATCATTTCTTCCTTTCACTTTCCTTACTTGAGGTTGAAGAGCAAGTTTCAGAGTCTCTTCTGACATCCATTTTGTTCTTTTCTTTCTTTTTAATGACCTCTTGCTTTCTTCATGTATGATGTCCTTGGTGTCATTCCATAACTTGTCTGGTCTGTGATCATTTGTGTTCAATGCATCAAATCTGTCCTTGAGATGGTCCCTAAATTTAGATAGGGTATACTCAAGGTTGTACTTTGGCTGTCTTTGACTTGTTCTAATTTTCTTCAATTTCAACTTGAACTTGCATATGACCAGTTGGTGGTCTGTTCCATAGTCAGCCCCTGGCCTTTTTCTGTCTTACGATATTGAACTTTTCCATCATTTCTTTCCCCAGATATAGTCGATTTGATTCCTGTGTATTCTATTTGGCAAAGTCCACGTGTGTAGTTGCTGCTTATGTTGTTGAAAAAAAGGTATTTTCAACAAAGGAGTCGTTGGTCTTGCAAAATTCTGTCATGTGATCTCCAACATAGTTTCTATCACCAAAGTTATATTTTCCAACTACCAATCCTTGTCTTTGTTTCCAACTTATGCCTTCCAATTGCCAGTAATTATCAATGGATCTTGATTGCATGTTTGATCAATTTCAGACTGTGGAAGTTGGTAGAAATCTTCAATTTCTTCATCTTCAGCCTTAGTGGTTGGTGTGTAAATTTGAGTAGTAGTCTATTAACTGGTCTTCCTTGTAGGGATATGGATATTATACTATAACTGACAGCGCTGTACTTCAGGATAGATCTGAAATGTCCTTTTGATGATGAACGTGATGCCATTCTTCTTCAATATTTCATTCCTGGCATGGTATACCATGTGACTGTCTGATTCAAAACGGCCAAAACCAGTCCATTTTAGCTCACTAATGTCTAGGGTATCAATGTTTATGCATTCCATTTCATTTTTGACGTTTTCCAATTTTCCTAGATTCATACTTTGCACATTCCACGTTTCTATTATTAAGGTTTGCAGCTGTTTCTTCTCATTTTGAGTCTTGCCACATCTGCAAATGAAGGTCCCCAAAACTTGACTCCATCCACGTAAGTAAGGTCGACTCTACTTTGAGGAGGCAGCTCTTCCCCAGTCTTCTTTTGAGTGCCTTCCAAACTGAGGGGCTCATCTTCCGGCATTATATCAGACAATGTTCCACTGCTATTCCTAAGTTTTTCACTGGCTAATTTTTTTCAGAAGTAGACTGCCAGGTCTTTCTTCCTAGTCTTAGTCTGGAAGCTCAGCTGAAACCTATTCACCGTGGCTGGCCCTGATGGTATTTGAATACCGGTGGCGTAGCTTCCAGCATCACAGCAACATGCCAGTCCTCACAGTACGACAAACTGTCAGACGTCAGACTCCTGGTTTTTCTTTTTTTTGATCAGTACCAGTAATGTCGGGATGAGATTGTATTTCATTGTACTTTTGCTTTGCATTTCTATAATTGCTAGTGGGAGCCCTGGTGGCACAGTGGTTAACAGCTTGGCTGCTAACCAAAAGGTTGGCAGTTTGAATCCACAAGAAACTCTTTGGAAACCCTATTGGGCAGTTCTACTCTGTTCTATAGGGTCGCGATGGGTTGGAATGAACTTGACGGCATTTTTTTTTTTTTTTTGTGGTAATGACTAGTGATCTCGAGCATTTCCTCATATGTCTGTTAGCCACCTGAATGTCTTCTCTGATGATGTGTCTGTTGATTTCCTTTGCCCATTTTTTAAATGGATTTTTTTTTGTCTTTTTGTTGAAGAGGTGTTGGATTTTCTTATAGATTTCAGATAATAGACCTTTGTCAGATATGTTATAGCCTAAATTTTTTCCCCAGTCTGTAGGTTCTTTTTTTTTTTTTCCTACTATTTTGGTGAAGTCTTTGATGGGCATAAGTGCTTAATTTTTAGAAGATCCCAGTTGTCTAGCTTATCTTTTGGTGTTTGTGTATTGTTAGTTATGGTTTTTATCCTATTTATGCAGTGTATTATGGCCCCTAGAATTGGTCCTGTTTTTTCTTCCATAATCTTCATAGTTTTTGGTTTTATATTTAGGTCTTTGATGTATTTGGAATTAGTTTTTGTGTATGGCATGAGGTATGGGTCCTGTTTCAGTTTTTTTACACATGGACATCCAGTTTTGCCAGCACCATTTGTTAAAAAGACTGTCTTTTCCCTATTTAATGGACTTTGGGCCTTTGTTAAAGATCAAGTGACCTTAGGTGGATGGATTTACATCTGGGTTCTTGATTCTGTTCCATTAGTCAATGTGTCTGTCATATCAGTACCAGGCTCTTTTGACTACCATAGCTGTATAGTAGGTTCTGAGGTCAGGTAGTGTGAGGCCTCCTACTTTGTTCTTCTTCTTCAGTAATGCTTTACTTACCCGGGGCCTCTTTCCTTTGCATATAAAGTTAATGATTAGTTTTTCCATCTCGTTAGAGAGTGCCATTTGTATTTGGTTAGGGACTGCATTTTATTTGTAGATCACTTTGGGTATGATTGACATTTTCACAATGTTGAGTCTACCTACCCATGAGCATGGTATGTTTTTCCATTTATTTAGGTCTGTTTTGGTTTCTTGCTGTACTGTTTTGTAGTTATCTTTGTATAGGCTTTGTACGTCCATGGTTAGATTTATTCCTAAACGTTTTATTTTTTTAGGGACTATTATAAATGATATTGCTTTCCTGATATCCTTTTCATAGTTCTCTTTATTGGTGTATAGGAATCCAAGTGATTTTTGTATGTATAGCTTGTAACCTACTACTCTGCTGACTCTTTCTATTAGTTCCAGTAGTTTTCTTGTGGAGTCTTTAGGGTTCTCTGTGTATAGTATCGTATCATCTGCGAATAGGGATAGTTGTACTTCTTCCTTACCAATTTGGATGCCTTTTATTTTTCTTACCAGCACGATGTTAAATAGGAGTGGTGATAAAGGGCATCCTTGTATTTTTCATGTTCTCAGGGGGAATGTTTTCATCCTCTTTCCATTGAGAATGATATTGGCTATTGGTTTTGTATAGATGCCCTTTATTACGTCAAGGAATTTCCCTTCTATCCCTGTTTTATTTAGAGTTTTTATCAGGAATGGATGTTGCATTTTAACAAATGCCTTTTCTGTGTTGATTGAGAAGATCATGTGATTCTTTTCTTTTGGGATTATGTTGAATGATTTTCTAATGTTGAACCATCCTTGCATACCTGGTATGGATCCCACTTGATTGTGGTGTATTTTTTTTATGATGCTGAATTCTATTGGCTAGAATTTTGTTGAGAATTTTGCATCTATAGTCATGAGAGACATTGGTGAGTAATTGTCTTTTTTTTGGTGGTATCAGGGTTATGCTGGCTTCATAAAATAAATTTGGAAGTATCCCTTCCTTTACTATATTCTGAAATAGTTTGAGTAGTACTGATATGACCTCTTCTTTGACTATTTGGTAGAATTCTCCAGTGAAGCCATTTGGGCCAGGACTTTTTTGTTTTTTGTTTTACCTTTTCAATCTCTTGTTATGGGTCTGTTCAGGCTTTCTACTTCAGTTTGTGTTAGTTTAGGTAGGTAGTGTGTTTGTATAAATTTGTCTATTTCCTCTAGGTTTTCAAATTTGGTGGAGTATAGTTTTTCTTAGTACTCTGTTGTTATCCTTTTTATTCCAGTTGAGTCTGTTGTAATTCCCCCATTTCATTTCTTATTTGGGCTATTTGCGTCCTCTCCTATTTTTCTTTTGTCAGTTTGGCCAATGGTTTGTCGATTTTGTTGATCCTTTCAAAGAACCAACTTTTGTTTTTTATTCTTTCTATTCTTTTTTATTCTCTCTTTCATTTATTTCTACTCTTATCTTTATTATTTTCTTTCTTCTGGTGGCTATGAGCTTCTTTTGCTGTTCTCTTTTTATTTCTTCGAGTTGTAAAGCTAACATTTTGATTTTATCTCTTTCTTCTTTTTTATGTGTGCATTTATTGCTATAAATTGACCTCTGAGCACTGCTTTTGCTGTGTCCCAATAGTTTTGGTATGATGTGTTTTCATTCTCATTTGATTCTAGATTTTTTTAAATTCCATCTTTGCTTTCTTCTACTACCTGGTGGCTTTTAAGCAAGGTTTATTCTTTTTCCATGTTTTTGATTTATTTTTCCTTTCTCTTCCAGTCTAGGGTTCAGGCTGAATCTGCTCAGGGCTGCAGAGCATGATGGGGCATGGCCAAGCTTTTGGGGAGTGGTCTGTGGTCCAGGCCGGTTCTACTCAGGGATGTGGAGTATGGCAGGGTGTGGCTGGAGCCAGTGGGGAGGGATCTGAGGTCCAGGCCTGTTCCACTCAGGGCCACAGAGTGTGACAGGCCAGAGCTGAAGCTGATGGGGAGAGGTCTGCAGTTCAAGTCAGTGCTTCAGTTCTGCTCAGGGCCATGGAGCGCGACAGGGTAGGGTCAGAGCCAGTGGGGAGGGGTCTGGGGTCTGGCAGGCAGTGTAGAGGAGAGAGGCAGAAGGAGAGGTGAAGGCAGGGGTGGAGGGGGCTAGATGGAGAACGACAACAGGATGGGTTAGTACTGTGGTCCTTGGCAGTTGAGGCTGCCAGGATGGGGCCGTTCTTGCCACTATTCACCAGAGGGGTGGAGATTGTATGAGCATGCTCCTGTGATTACCATGTGAGAGAGTCTGGGCTTCTGCTTGTGCTGCAGCCAGAAAATATGGTCTTAATTAGCACTGAGTGTGTCTGCACTGTACCTCTTTCTCCTATTGGGAATTCCATGAAGGCACATTTCTGCTTTCTTCCTGTGAGGTTGTTGGTTTTATTCCAAGATGGCCATACTGTGTCATGCCGTTTGGCTGGGAACTTCCATGCTGTATCTCTATTCCTTCACCATTTTCTATTAGTTTCTTTTTCTCAGTGTCTTCTGATCTAATACTTTATTCCTTCATTTAAGGTTCAGGGTTCCAGCATTGACATCTGTATCTGTTTTACTTGATTTTTCGGGTCTTTGTTGCAGCGGGATGGCTTAGTACATCTGACTAGTCTGCCATCTTGGCTCCACCCCCCAGCACACTTTCTTGATAAAAGCTCTTAACACGCTAAGAATAAAAGGGAAATTCCTCAACATGGTTAAGGGCACTTATGAAAAACCAACAGCCAACATTAAACTCAATGGAGAAGGACTGAAAACTTTCCTCTTGGAAATGGGAACAAGACAAGGATATCCACTCTCACTACTCCTATTCAGTATTGTACTGGAAGTCTTAGCCAGAGCAATAAGGAAAGAAAAAGAAATAAAATGTATCAAAATTGGAAAGGAAGAGGTAAAATTATCCCTATTCACAGATGACATGATCCTACGTAGAGAAAAATCCCAAAGAATATACTAAAAAGCTTCTATAACTAATAAAGGAATTTAGCGAAGTTGCAGGATACAAGGTCAGCACACAAAAATCAGTTGGGTTTCTATACACCAGTAATGAGAAATCTGAAAACTTAATTAACAAAATAACTACATTCACAATAGCATCTAAGAGAATGAAATATCTAGGAATAAATTTACCCAGGGATGTGAAGACTTTTACAATGAAAATTATAAAACACCGCTGAAAAAGACTAAAGACCTAACTAGATGGAAAGACATTCTGTGATCATGTATTGGAAGACTTAATATAGTCAAGGTATCAATACTACACAAAGCAATCTACAGATACAATACAATCCCTGTTGAAATTCCAACATTCATTACAGAAATGGAAAAACTAATCCACAATTTTATATGCAAAGACCCCAAATAGCCAAAGCAATTTTGAAGAAGAACAATAAAGTAAGAGGCCTCACATTTCCTGACTTCAAAACATGTTACACAGTCACAGTAATCAAAACAGCCTGATACTCGTTTAATGATAAACACGTAGACCAATGGAATAGAATTGAAAATCCAGAAATAAATCCAAACATCTACGGTCAATTGATTTTTTTACAAGGAAGCCAAACCCATTCAATGGGGGAGGAACAGTCTCTTTAATAAATCGTACTGGCAAAACTGGATTTCCACAAACACAAAAATGAAAATGAAAATCCATACCTCATGCCACACTCAAAAACTAATTCAAAATGGATCAAGGATCTAAATGTTAAATTTAAAAGCATAAAGTACTTGGAAGAAAATATAAAAGCAAAGTTTTGGTACCTAATTTTTTTTTCAATGATAAATTATCAAACACAACAAAGAATGCACAAGCAACAGAAAACAAAATAGATAACTGGGACCTCAGAAAAATTAAAGACTTAATTATGTTCATCAAATTCTTTATCAAAAAATTGAAGAGACAACCTACAAACTGGAGGTAAAAATCTTTGGGAATGACATAACTAATAAGGGTCTGACATATAAAATATATAGAAAACTTCTACAACTTAACAAAAAGACAAATAACCTAATAAAAAACTGGGCAAAGGACATGAACAGACACATCACCAAAGAGGATATTCAAATGATTTCCAGAAACCTGAAAATATGCTCAGTGTCATTAGCTATCAGAGAAATACATATCAAAACCGCAATGAAATACCATTTCACTCCCACTAGGATGGCTAAGATTAAAAAAAAAAAAAAAAGGGGGGAAGTAATAATCTTTGGAGGGGATGTGGAGAAATGGGAGCCCTCATCCCTTGCTGGTAGGAACGCAAAATGCTATGGCTGTTGTGAAAAACTCTCTGGTGGTTCTTCAAAAAACTAGAGATAGAGCTGCCCTCTGACCCAGCAATTCCACTCCTGGTATGTACTCTAGGGATCTAATAGAAGTGACACAGACACATGCACACCTATATTCATCTTTGCACTATTCACGATAGCAAAAAAGGTGGAAACAACCTAAATGCCCATCAGTGGATGAATGGATAAGTGAAATGTGGTACATGCATACAATAGAATGCTACTCAGCAATAAAGAAAATAAATGAGTTCCCAAAACATCTTGGAACATGGATGTATGAACCTGAAGGGCATTATGTTGAACAAAATAAGTCAATCACAAACCCCAAATATTGTATGTTCTCACTTTTATGAAATGATATGAACAGGCAATATACAGAAACTAATGTTCCTTAGTAGTTACTAGAATGGAGGAGAGGAGGGGAATTCAGTCTCTAGATAGTAGACACTTCTTATTTTGGTGGTGGGAAAGGTAACAGCGAATGAAGATGAAGTGTATACAGCTTGGTGAAGATAAACGATGTCACTAAAATGTACACAAGAAAAAGGGACCTGTTGGTAATTACTATGGCTTTAGAGAACAGATGTTTATTTTCTCAAATTTTAGGAGGCTAGAAGTTTGAATTCAGGATGCCAGCTCTAGAAGAAGGCTTTCTTTCTCCGTTGGCTCTGGAGGAAGTTCCTTGTCTCTATTCAGCTTCTTTTCCTCTGTGATCTTCATGTAGCTTGGCATCTACCTTGCCCCATCTCTGCCTGCTTTTCTGTGCCTATCTGCTCATTTTATATCTCAGAGATGATTGGCCTAAGACACACCCTACACTGATATGACCTCATTAACCTAACAAAAAAAACTCATCAAATGAGATTGCAACCACAAGTATAGGGGTTAGGATTTACAATACTT
Source organism: Trichechus manatus latirostris (assembly GCF_000243295.1). Lineage (NCBI taxonomy): Eukaryota > Metazoa > Chordata > Mammalia > Sirenia > Trichechidae > Trichechus > Trichechus manatus. Next base: position 13,587,412 of record NW_004444006.1, read on the forward strand.
ATTTTAGGGGGACACAGTTCAGTCCATATCACCTGGCTAGACATTCCAGTACAATGTTGAATAGAAGCAACAGAGTGGACATCTTTGTCTTTTTTCTTAGCTTAGGATGGAAAGCATTCAATATTTCATTATTAAGTATGATGTTACTGTGAGTTTTTCATAGATGCCCTTTATCAGGTTCAGGAAGTTTCCTTCTTTTATTTTCTTTATTGTTGTAGTTTCAATGAAGTTTACATTTCAAGTTAGTCCCCCATACAAAAATTTATAGATTCATAGTTAGGTGACCCTAATTGCTCTCCCCATACTGCGACAGCACACACCTCCTTTCCACCCTGATTCCCCATGTCCATTCAACCAGCTCCTAACCATATCTACCTTCCCATCTCACCTCCGGACAGAAGCTGCCCATTTATGCTCTTGTATCTACTTGAGATAAGAGACACAATATTCATGAGTATCACTTTATATCCCACAGTCCAGTCCAATCACTGTCTGAAGAGTTGGCCTCGGAAATTGTTTTAGTTTCTGGGCTGGTAGAGAATCCAGGGGCCATGCATTCTGGGGTACCTCCAGTCCCAGTCAGGAGAAATGTAGGGTACAGAACTCAAACTCTAGAAAGAAGACCAGACATTTCTCCTGCTCCATCAGGGACTCTGTTGTGTTCCCTGTCAGGGTGGTCATTGGTGGTAGCCAGACACCATCTAGTTCTTCTGCTCTCAGGCTGACGAAATCTCTGGTTTATGTGGCCCTTTCTGTCTCTTGTGCTAATACTTCCCTTGTGTCTTTGGTGTTCTTCATTCTCCTTTACTCCAGGTGGTTGGGACCAGTTGATGCATCTTAGATGGCCGCTTGCAAGCTTTTAAGACCTCAGACGCCACTCACCAAAGTAGGATGCAGAACATTTTGTTAATAAGCTTTGTTATGCCAATTGACCTAGATGTCCCCTGAAAGCA
>NW_004444006.1:13589256-13590858 GCF_000243295.1 Trichechus manatus latirostris
CTTCCATGATATTTATAATATTTATCATTTTATATTTAAGTCTTTGATCCATTTTGAGTTAGTTTTTGTGCATGGTGTGAGGTATGAGTCTTGCTTCAGTTTTTTGCAGATGGATATCCAGTTATGCCAGCACCATTTGTTAAAGAGACTGTCTTTTCCCCTATTAACGGACTTTGGGCCTTTGTCAAATATCAGCTGCTCATAGGTGGATGAATTTATGTCTGGATTCTGATTTCTGTTCCATTGGTCTATGTATCTGTTCTTGTACCAGTACCAGGCTATTTTGACTACCATGGTGGTATAATAGGTTCTAAAATCAGATAATGTGAGGCCTCTCACTTGTTCTTCTTCTTCAGTAATGCTTTATTTATTCAGGGCCTCTTCCCTTTCCATATGAAGTTGCTGATTTGTTTCTCCATCTCATTAAAAAATGCCGGTGGAATCTGGATCGGGATTGCATTGTATCTGTAGATTGCTTTGGGTAGAATTGACTTTTTCACTATGTTGAGTCTACTTATCCATGAGCAAGCCATGTTTTTCCGCTTATGCAGGTCTCTTTTGGTTTCTTGCAGTAGTGTCTTGTAGTTTTCATTGTATAGATCTTTTACATCTCTGGTTAGATTTATCCCTAAGTATTTTATCTTCTTGAGGGCTATTATAAACGGTATTGATTTGTTAATTTCCTCTTCGAGGTTCTCTTTGTTGGTGTAAAGGAATCCAACTGATTTTTGTATATTTATCTTGTATCCTGAATCTTTGCTGAAATCTTTTATTAGTTCCAGTAGTTTTCATGTAGATTCTTTGGGGTTTTCTGTGTATAAGATCATATCATCTGCAAATAGAGATACTTTGATTTCTTCCCTACCAATCTGGATGCCCCTTATTTGTTATTCTAGCCTAATTGCTCTGGCTAGGACCTCCAGCACAATATTGAATAATGGTGGGATAGAGGGCATCCTTGTCTGGTTCCCATTCTCAAGGGGAATGCTTTCAATGTCTCTCCATTTAGGATGATGTTGGCTGTTGGATTTGTATAAATGCCCATAACTATATTGAGGAATTTCCCTTCTATTCCTATTTTGTTGAGAGTTTTTATCATGAATGGCGTTGGACTTTGTTGAATGCCTTTTCTGTATCTATTTATAAGATCATGAGATTCTTGTCTTTTGTTTTATTTATCTGATGGATTACAATGATTGTTTTTCTAATGTTGAACCATCCCTGCATACCTGTTAAAAATCCCACTTGATCATGGTGAATTATTATTTTGATATGTTGCTAAATTCTATTGGCTAGAATTTTGTTGAGGATTTTTACATCAATGTTCATGAGGGATGTTGGTTTGTAATTTTGTTTTTTTGTGGTGTGTTTACCTGGTTTTGGTATCAGGGTTATGCTGGTTTCATAGAATTAGTTTGGGAATATTCCATCCTTTTCTATGCTCTGAAATTCCTTTAGTAGAAGTGGTGTTAACTCTTCTCTGAAAATTTCTTAGAATTCTCCAGTGTAGCCATCTGAGCCATGGCTTTTCTTTGTTGGGAGTTTTTTAATTACCTTTTCAATCTGTTCTTTTGTTATGGGTTTATTTAGTTGTTCTACTTC